>NC_066617.1:96855155-97159269 GCF_025201925.1 Gopherus flavomarginatus | reverse complement strand
CATATTTCGTGAGATTCCAGAGATATCTATTGAACCCCTATCTATGCAACAATATAAAAATACTGTTACTTCTTTTGCCATCCTTAACACGTGATGTTTGATGACTTTTTAAGACTGTGGAATGTAGACTTTTGCTCTCTCTAATACTGTCTGTTTTCACCCATAGAAAATAAAAGATGTCCCTGAAGAAGCCTTCAGGAGCTCAGTATAAGAAGCAAAAAATTCAGTTGCAATCTAGTTTGCAGCAAGGGGAAAGTTTGGTGGGAAAATATCTGAAACAGAACAATCTAGACTGGGCTTTAGACAGTAGCGATCATTCACGTGCAGAAGAAACTGAGGAGAGAAGCATAAATGATGGAATTCATTTTGCTAAGGAATTAGCAGATTTACCTGAAGCTAAGGAATGGAAATGTGAGAAAAGTTAGGAAGAATTGTCCAGTTTTCCTGGCGGCATAAAGAAGAATGTGGCTCACATGAAAAGGAGAGTAATGAGAAAGAAAAATCTGGTTTACATGGAAAGGAAAGAAATGATAAAAAAAAAAAAAAATCAGCCTTTCATGATGACAGAAACAGTGGTGAGAAAAATTGCACACCACAAATCAATGCATCAGATCCTGCTTTATGGCCGGGAATCCTAAACTCTGCTGATAGTGACCTTACAATTTTGAACGAACGGGGCAAATACAAGGATATGACATTTCCAGTAAATGAGCAGAAGTGACACTTCTCAAAGTCACACTGTGAAAGAGTGCTTGACAATGGTGAGATACTGAATTGATGTTGGCTAATTTACTTGAAATCAACTGACAAAGTGTTCTGGTTTTGTTCCAAAATATTTGACAAGAATGCAAATCATTGCTTGTGCTTTCTGGGCACAATTATTGGCATAACTTAGCTGCTGCACTGAAGCAACATGAAAAGTCACCTAGCCATTTTACAGCCTACTCCAAGTGGATGGAGGTCGAGTCCAGACTTAAGCTGAATAAATGCATAGTTGTAGAAAACCAGCTTATTATTAATGTAGAAACCCAGCATTGGAGGAACGTGCTTGAGCATCTGATCTCAATTACCCTCTTCCTTGCAAATAGTTTGGCTTTTCAGGCGCTTGTCAGATAAGTTTTTCACTGAACGTAATAGTAATTTCCTTAGTTTGGTAGAGCTCCTTGGAAATACAACGATGTTATGCATGAGCACCTACATTGAGTAGTTCTTAAAGAAGCTATGGACAATTACTGCAGCAAAACATTTCAAAACAAATTGATTGACCTTATAGCAAGGAAGGTGCTTGATAACATATTGGATGTGGTTCAGCAAAGCAAAGTACTACGCTGTAATAATGGACTGCACTCCCAACATTAGTCACAGTGAAAAGATGTCATTTACAGTAAGATTGGCTGATGATGATGATGGCTGTATCCAAGTAAAGGATTTTTACTGGTTTGTGGACAACTCTACTGGATAAGGCCTAATAGAACTGTTTACGAACATTTTTAATGGGAATAAAATAAAACTTCAGGACTGCTGTGGCCAAGGCTATGACAACAGCATGAACATGAAGGGAAGAAACAGTGGCAAGGATTCTTGTGCTGAATCAAAGAGCTTTCTTTGTGCCTTGCAGCTGCCATTCCCTCAACCTGGTTGTGTCAGATGCAGTGTCATCTTTTTTAGATTCAATATCTCTCTTCGGAGTACTGCACAGGATATACATCCTGTTTTCAGCAACAACTATCAGGTGGAAGATCCTCACAGACAATGTTTCAAATCTGACCGTGCAGCCACTAAGTGACTTTCTGGAAGAGCTGCATTGACAGCATAAGGCCAGAGAGGTACCAAGTGACTGAGGTTTATGATGCCCTGGTGGAACTGGCGCAGTTGAGTAAATTCAAGGCCAGAATCTGATATGAGGCGCAAAGCCTGGCAAAGTAGATCACTGCCTTCAAATTTCTGCTCTCAGTTGTGGTTTGCCACAATATCCTGTTCCAAGTAAACATTGTAGGCAAGGCATTACAAACTCAGTCCATGGCCATTGCGACCGCTAATACTTTGATGAGAAGCTGCCTTGATTTCATTGTGGCCTACAGAGACAATGGATTTGAAAATGCCATCACTGCTGCCAAAGAAATGGTGAAGATCTTAGGAGTTGAGCCTATCTTCAACAAAACCTGTATTCATCAGAAGAAGAGACAGCTTGCTTATGAGGGCAGAGACGAGGTGATGGGAAGCTCAGAATAAAAAAATCAAGAGGGAATTTTTTTTGCTTGCTTGCTCACACTGCTCAAGTGTTCACTGAAGAAAGGTCTGGAGAAAGGAAGCACCATGAAAACACCTGGGGATTTGTATGACCTTAGTAAGCTGCCAGCAGACAGGAAAACACTCTTGCACAATTGTACAGACCTTCACCAGACACTGACACATGGAGAATTTTTGGACGTTTCTATGTCAAATTGGACATCATCTGTCACATTTTGCCATGTGGGAAGCACTCTCCACTCCTAGTTCTCCAATTCATTCACGATGCAGAGCTGAAGGACACTTTTCCTAATGTGTGGATAGCTTTGAGAATTCTGCTCACGTTGCTAGCCACAGATAGAAGCAGTGAGCGCAGCTTTTCGAAGCTCAGGCTCATTAAAACTTCTCTTCGATCGACAATGGCCAATGAGAGACTGACATTGATTGCTATTTTATTGCTTGAAAATGCCGTTGGCCAATCTTTGGATCTCTCTGATGCTGTGCTTCAGTTCGTGAGAACAAAGGCAAGAAAAGCAAACTTTTGAACTAAAAGACTAGGATTAACTTTCTAAGGCTGTCACCTACTGTTACATTATTTAATACTGGTCCACCCAATGTTGGTGCACAGTTCAATTTCTTAATATGAGTATATTTCAGTTATTCCTAAAATTCAAAAGTTTCTATAAGCTTAGAGGAAATTTATTTTTTTATTTGTTTATGTAGGGCATGAATAAATACAGATTTACAGATCCTAGCAGGAAAATTTATCGTCTTGTATGACAGGGATAATTCATGCATGCAAATCATGCATCAAAGTCATAAAATGAACTACAAATGAAATAAAAAATGGTATTCAAAAGTTTAACAAGTTGTAGGGGAGATGCGCGGAAGATGCTCCTTGCGTAGGGTGCCATTTGGTCTAGGGCTGGCCCTGCATCCGTCTGTGCTGTATTTTCAAGAATAAATATATGATGAGGGAAGACCCCCTGGGCTGCCGGCTGCCGCGGCGGCGCACTGACCCTGGGGCCCCCTGGGCTGCGGGCTGATGCGGTGGCGCGCTGACGGGGGGACACCCTGGGCTGCGGGCTGCCGCGGCGGCACCCTGACCCAAGGGACACCCTGGGCTGCTGGCTGCTGCCGGCAGCAGCGGCCAGTCAACCATTTAAAAAAAAATTTGGGGGCGCTTTTTGGCGCCCCCAAATCTCGGCGCCCTAGGCAACCGTCTAGTTCGCCTAAATGGTTGCACCGGCCCTGGGTCCTACACAGGTACCTACTGGCAGCTCCCTCATGTTCAAGCTGAAGTCTTTCCTGGTGTGGGATGGGGAAGGGGTCTCTTGGATCATTGGTTTTGGGGCCAGGCTAGAGCTTTAAGAGGGACTTAGATGCTTAAGTCCTGTTTTAGGAACCACCCCAATCCACAAAACTCCCATTCAGCTGCTGCCTAGTCCTGCAAACGTCTAAACTCACCTGTGCCTAAGCCTTTTTCTTCCAGGGATGCACACTGCTGTCACACTCTAGCTGTCCACATGCCTATCTAAGCCTCCCTAAGCCTCAGAGCCACTCACAGCAAGACACAGGCATTCAGCTGCCCAAGCCACATGCAGGGGCCTAATCCCATAAACAGCCTCTGAGAATGTCTACTGGATCGGGCCCCTCAGGTGAATCTGCACAAAGCCCGTGGGGGAAAGGAGCAGCAGCCCCTTTATCATCTTAAACCTAGTGGATAGGGTCCCAGCATGTGGGAGATCCCCGGCTCAAGTCCCAATCCCTTCTCCTCATCAGGCAAGGGGAACAGCCATCTGCCACCTCTCAGCTGGGTGCCCTAACCACAGAGTTATAGAGTCATTCTAACTCTTTCTCAAAGTATTCCATTGTTTCATTAAAGTGACACAACTTCAGTAGGAGAGATTGAGGGAGCCCTGCCTGAGAATATTCCATAGACTCGTGGTTAGGGCATGCCTCGGAGAGGTGGCAGATCCCTGTTCAAATCCCTTCTCATCAGAGGGAGGGGGGACTTGAACGGGGGTCTCTGAGAGCATAGGTGAATATTCTAGGTTGAAGGTTCTAAGGGAAGGCCTCCTTCTCTCTCCCTGCCCCACATTTTGTTTCAGGTCCCACCTGCAACTTAGACAGCAGAGTGCCTAACTTCCCCCATTTCACAGATCACTAGCATAGCTAGGTGCCTCCCTGCAGCCTGGACTTAGGCACCTGTCTCCAAGAGAGGGGCAGGATCAGTGGCAGATTAATGATTTTGCCACCCCTAGGCCCTGAAATAATTGCCTCCCCCGTCCTCATATGAACTTATTTTCATTTTTTTACAAATTCTTTTGAACTAAAATGAATCTAAATATCATGAAAAAAAATTGAACATTTACAAGTTTTATTATAAATAAAATTATGCGGGCCCTCACTTGAATGCACGATTTTGCTTATAGCGTGGGACCACGCTGTGACGAACTAGGAATGTTCTTAATGTTTTCTCTAAATACTGCGTTGGTGCCTCAGTGTCCCCTAGGCAGTTCTTAAGTATCTGGCAGAGCAAGGGCCAGTGCACCTAAATGCCTGGTACTCTGTCTCCTAGCAACTGATGGCCTGGGCCCCTCCTCTGCAAAGGTGCCAGCTGAAGGTGTTGGAGACAAAGGGATCAGGTGACCTCCTGGCCCGGGAAAGGAGCTGAGCAGAGAGGAGGGGCTGGGAGGGGTTGTTAGTCTGGAGCTGGCTGGGGACGAGGAGTGAAGTGCAGATGTGGAGGGTCTGGTTCACTGCCCCTCAGAATGGACCCGGCTGAGGGGTCCGGTTCGCTGTATCTACAAGCTCTGTTTTAGACCCTGTTCCTGTCATCGAATAAACCTCTGTTTTATTGGCTGGCTGAGTCACGTCTGACTGCAAAGTGAGGGTGCAGAACCCGGTGGCTTCCCCAGGACCCTGCTGGAGCGGGCTCGCTGTGGGAAGCACACAGAGGGGCAGAGGATGCTGAATGCTCCAAGGAGAGGCCCAGGAGGTGAAGACGTGTGAGCTTCTTGCCCTGAACAAGTCTGCTCCAAGGGAGATGAGGCTCCCCAAAGTCCTGACTGGCTTGGTGGGGAGCAGTTCCAGAGCATCGCCTGGTGACTCCGTGACATGCGCATGGATCCAAAACTGAGAACTGCTTAATTTCTTCCTTCCGGTCATATTATTAAGGTGTAGGATTCTCGTGAGTATGTTTACTAAATGGCATCGCACTGTCATTGGTGGTTTCAATACACTCTATGATTGGTAGAATCGCAGCGTCACTGATGCTGTGATTACAAAAATGCTGCTATTATAAATTTGCCGCCCCTGCAAATTTGTCGGCCTAGGTGATAATAAGCTGCTGGGCAGGATTGAGCACACATCCCCTCTGGTCAGCATCTCCGACTGGCTATCTTAGATGGCTCCCCACCTAGCATGCCAGCTTTGTGGACCACATTCTAAGATCTCTCTCTCTCCCCATTCAGTGTTTAGGGAGCCCAGCCTAACTCAGGCTTTGTGGACTGCAATGCTGGGGTTCTAGAGCGTAACAGCACCTACATCCCTTCCTGCATTGCAGCTCTGCTCAGTTCAGCCTTCTGAAAGACATGGCTTAACCCAGCAAGATGATGCCTCTTGGGAGGAATCACTTGCACAGCTCACACACATTGCTGGCTTCTCCATTAACCTCTAACTGTTCAAAAGAGACACCCAGGCATCACTGTGGACAGCTCAATGAAAATCCTCTGCAACAGCAGTCATAAAAACAAAGCTAGGACGTGTTAAGGCTGCCTAAGGAATGAGATATTGAAATATTGAAAATGTTGGTATAGAAATCCCTGATTCACCCCAAATCATGTTGAGGTTTAGCTACCCTCTCTCAAATCAAGGGGGTGCAAAAAGTGAAGTCATTCAGATACAGGCAAGAAAAGCAGTTAGAAGGAGGGAAAGACTTGTGTGTGAGAGGAGAGTGCAGAGACTGGGACCATTTAGTTGAGAGAAGGGACAGAATAGAGATCTATAAAATAGGACTGGCCTGGAAAAGGAAGATCAGACACTCTGGTTTCATAATAGAAGAACAGGCAGACAGGCACCGAAACTCAGATTGTGTGTGTATTTAAAAACAGACACGCTACAATAATCTATCACAAAATACAATTTAATTCAAAAGTTTAAGGAACAGCCATTTAAATGGAGAATGAAGACAACCACAGTTTATGTTAAAAAGGAAAACAGAGAATTAGCAATATAATGAACTCATATTTCAGAGCACAAGCCAAACTAGAAGTGACAAGGGCTAACACACAACTTATCCTATACACAGATTAATTCATAAGTGTCTACTAGAGCAGTGGCTCTCAACCTTTCCAGACTACTGTACCCCTTTCAGGAATCCGATTTGTCTTACATACCCCACATTTCACTTCATTTAAAACCTACTTGCTTATAATATCAGACATAAAAATACAAAAGTGTCACTGCCACACTGTTACTGACAAATTACTGACTCTCATTTTTATCATATAATTATAAAATAAATCAATTGGAATATAAATCTTGCACTTGCATTTCAGTATATAGCACATAGAGCAGTATAAACAAGTCATTGTTTGTATGACATTTTAGTTTGTACTGACTTTGCTAGTGCTTTTTATGTAGCCTGTTGTAAAACTAGGTAAATATCTAGATGAGGAGAAGACCTCTGCATATCCCCAGGATTACACATACCCCTGGTTGAGAACCACTGTATTGGAGTGCTTTTTGCACCATCTTCTGAAACATCTGGTGCTGAACAGTCAGAGAGAGGACACTGGACTAGATGGACTGCTGGTCTGATGTGGTATAGCAATTCACATGCCCCTACCTTTCTCAGCTTCAAATGCAGGTTTCTGCCAATGCGATGCAAACATGTAAAAAAAGAGTGAAACTTTTTGTAAAAATACATAATAGAAGACTCACAGTTTTATGACTTGTTGGGTTTATCCATCAGCTGCTGTTATTGGGCAATGCAGTGAGCTTTTTCCAGTGCTTGTAAAAACCCCATCCCTCCCAAATGCCAAACTTTCTTCTCTATAACAGAACATTCACCAATAAACTTAATGCTAGAAGACTAAACCCTGACTCAGCATTGTTGACCCAGGCAAGCTGTATGTCAAAAATACACCAAGGCAGCCCCTTAATATAGCTACAAGGAAATCTGTGTATTTTCTCAAACAGTGGCTACAGATAAGAGCTGCTTTATACTGATTTATTAAAGGCAGCACCTGCTAGCCCATCCCTCCAGGGTCATGGAAAGCCTTATCTTAATTCCTTTCCCTTCTAACCCGAGCTGAAGTGGCAGCCCAGCTACTGTTCTGTCCTACCAAATCCCTCACCTTGCTTAGACCCTGGTCCTATCATGATCTCTGGGCAGGAAAATCCCTGCACCTGTGCAGAGCCTCATGGACGTCTCTAGGCCTGTGCATTGACACAGACGTCCACCTTCAGAGAGCTCATTGAAACAGGGGGAGGAGGCTTTACTCATGGCAGTACAAAAACTCTACACTCTCAGCCAATCAGAATTGTCTGGGAGCTCCTCCATTGATCAGCCACTGACACAAGATGTAGCTGAGGAAGATTCAAAGGAGGATTTGCCATTGTATGAATAATATGGAGCAGATAGTTAATCTGGTCTATAGTGTAAATGTAAAAATTACTCACTCGGTACAGTCCCTTTTATTACCTTTTCCCCCAAGCAAATCTGATTGTGGATAGGTAAGCTGGGACTCCTGGGCAGGACAGACTTAATTACACAGCTGTATTGGCTTCAAAATAGGTTTGTGGGTGATCCTGTGCTTGTGAGCCTTTAGCTAATGAGTTGGTAACTCCTTTCTACCACACCCTCACCCCAGTTATTTATTGATTGGGATTAGGATCATTTGTGAAAGAGGTGTAGTGCTAGTAGCAAAGCTAACTGGTATATAAAGAAAAGCCAGGGCTCTATAGCTGAGTTTTCTTGGAGAGAAATGCATGTAAGTATGGGAATAATGTAGGATGGGGGCTGCTATTAAGTAAACTGATTATTTTAATATAAAGCTTGAAGAGTGGGTCTCTTCCCTCTGGCATTGTGCTTGAAAGCTTTTGATTTTTTGTGATCTTACTTAAAAAGTGGATGTGATTATTTAACTGTTTTGTATAGCAAGGCTGCTGAGTACTGTTCCTCCATCCTCTTAAACCCAGGCTGTTTTATGTTGCCAGGCTTAAAGAGAGAACTGTCTTTCCTTCATCTTTAAATCTTCACTCATCCTCATCAACTATTTAAATAGACCTCCTTAGCCTGCTCCCTCCAAGTCTGTTGCTGCATGGAAAAAGCTAGCATGTCAAGAATGAAAACACACAATCTACAACCACACTAAGTAGGAGATGGCCACAGGATAGTAGAAAACTGGTGGTGATATGTATGTACCTTGTCTCTCTCCCTTTTCTCTGCTCACAACCACAGAAGGGGTGAGATTCTAACCTTTGGTAAAAAGTGACTCTGCTGTTGACAGTCCTAAATGTGTTGCTGCTACTCCTCCATTCTGCCCTGTTAATGTTGGGCATGTGGGTTTTTCTCTGGCTTGTACCACCCTTACTGTGAGGCAAAGCCCTGTGTTGGTTTCTAACAGACAACATGTGGCTTGGAAGACATGATGACCTCCCTAACAAACTGTGGGAAAGAGATTTTTCTCCTTATGTACAGCCACTAACACTTCCTTGCAGCCTTTTCTCTGGCTGATGTTTGTTTGTGAAACCTGTAGACTTTTACTATACAATTGCCTCCTTCTCAGGAAAGAGGAAGAGGCTTCATAGTATGTTGTTTCTACATAGTCTTGTCTTCAGACTGGCTAGGGGATGGGTTTTCAAGGTCCGTATGAAGAGGGTGATTGGCTCTGGGGGTTGCGTAAAGTGGAAGGGGGCCCCTGAGATGAACAAAGGCTATGAAGGAATGGGGAGAAAGCAGGGAGGAATTATATTTTAATGAAGGTATGTGTGTCAGATAAACAACAAATAAAAATTGACAATTTTAAGGCTGTAAGAGCAGGCTATCCCAATGCAAAGGAAACCTAGGAATTATGGTTAGAGACCATGCTGGCTTAACCAGGAGATCTTCAATGACCTGAAACTCTAGTCCTACAGAAAGTAAAAACTAGGGCCAATTACAAAGGATAACTATAAAAAGTTCATGCAAAGAGGGACAAAAGGAGATTAAATTAGCTGGGAACATAAAAGGTAACAAAACTTTTTTATGAAAACATCAAAGAAAGAGGAAGACCAAGAATGGAGTGTGGGGAAGGAGGGGCTTTGAGGGGGCTGCACTTCTGTAGCACTGCAGTGAAGATGCTTGCTTCAGACAGAGCTCTCCTATCAACTTAGGTCATGTCTACACTAGAGACCTTACTCTGCACAGCTGTACTGCCAAGGTCTCCTTTGTAGCCACTCTATGCTGATGGGAGAGCTCTGTCTCCTGTTGACATAATTAAACCCCCAAAGAGCTCTCCTGCTGACATAGTGATGTGCACACTACCACTTATGCTAGCAAAACTGTATTGTTCAGGGGGGTGTTCTGTTTTTTGCATACCACTGAGCAACATAGTTGTAGCAATGTAAGCTTGCAGTGTAGGCCTGGCCTTAGACAAATTTAGATGTCTCCAAGTCAGCAGGGCCTGATGGAATACATACTAAATATGTAAAGAACTGGCTGAAGAGATCTGAGCCATTAGTGATGGCCTTTGGGAACTCCTAGAGGAAGGGGGTGATCCTAGAGGACTAGAAAAGGGCAAGTTTCCCATCTGTAAAAAGGGAACAAGGACAACCCTGGGAAATACCGACCTGTCAGTCTAACTTCAGTAGCTGGAAAGATAACAGTGCAAATAATCAATCAATTAATTTGTAAGCACCACAAGATAATGTGATAAGAAAAAATCATGTCAAACCAACCTAATATCCTTCTTGGACAGGGTAACAAGCCTTGTGGATAGGGAGGAAGCAGCAGATGTGATGTATATCAGTTTTAATAAGGCTTTTGATACTGTTTCACATGCTCTTTTCAGAAGCAAACTATGGAAATCTAGCCTAGATGAACTTGCTATAAGACAGAGCTCAGAGTAGTTATCAATGCCTCAGTCAAGCTGGGAGGCCATTTCATGTGGGGTCCCACAGGGATCTGTCCTACATCCAGTTCTATTCAATAGATTTATACTGTTATCCAAACTGAGAGTGCACTTAATTTGTTGATACCAAGCTGGGAGGGGGTGCAAGCACGTTGGAGGACAGGATTAGAATTCAAAATGTACTAGACAAACTGGAGAAATGGTCTGAAACACACAGCATGAAATTCCATTAGGACAAATGCAAATACTACAGTTAGACAGGAACAATTAATTGCCCAAAAACAAAATTGGGGGGGGGGGGCAATGAGCCCCTAGGAAGGAGTACTGCAGAAAAGGATCTGGGGGTTACAGTGGATCACTGCTATGTTATAGACATCTGTAGTTCTGTTGTACCCCCCCCCGCCGCCTCCCCCCAAAAAAGTGAACATTCTGGGATGTATTGGTATGTTGTAAGCAAGACTCACTACTCAGCACTGGTGAGGCCTCAGCTGGAGTACTGTATCCAGTTCAAGGCACTGCACTTTGGAGAGTCCAGAGGAAAGCAACAAAAATGACTAAAGGTCTAGAACAGGGGTTGGCAACCTTTCAAGAGTGGTGTGCCGAGTCTTCATTTATTCACTCTAATTTAAGGTTTTGCTTGCCAGTAATACATTTTAACATGTTTAGGTCTCTTTCTATACATATATAATATATAACTAAACTATTGTTATATGTAAAGTAAATAAGGCTTATAAAATGTTTAAGAAGTTTAATTTAAAACTAAATTAAAACGCAGAGCTCCCTGGACCGGTGGCCAGGACCAGGCAGTGTGAGTGCCACTGAAAATCGGCTCGAGTGCCACCTTCAGCACGTGTGCCATAGGTTGTCTATCCTTGGTCTAGAAAATGTGAGCTATGAGGAAAGACTGGAAAAAATTGACTTTTATTCAAGAGATGATTGAGGGGGCACATATAAAGAGGAGGGTGATAAATGGTTCTCTTTGTCCACTGAAGACAGAAGTAATGAGCTTGAATCACAGAAGGGAGACTTAACCACCCTTCAATTAGGAAAATTTTCCTAATATCTAACTTGAGCCCTGCACAAACTACCTAGATTCCACAACCTGCCTATCACCGGACCTTTTTTAAAAACAGGTTAGACAAACACCTGGCAGGGATGGTCATGAGGTCCCTTCCAGTCCTAGGTTACATTTCTACAATTATTGATCTCATTTCTTTAAACTATAAGCTTTCTAGAGGAGGAACCGTTTTCTTTGTGTCAAGCACCATGGGACCCTGAGATTTGTTGGAGGGTCTCTAGGTGCTACCAGAATATAAACACCACCAAGCAGGTCATGTGTCCTCTAACTGCCATGTTAGATTCCTCTAAAGACAAGAATTTCTCTCTCGTCCTACTGTAGAGGTGTAACTATATAAAATGTTACACTCCTTGTCATACATTGCTTTGTACAGTGCTGCCAGTTTGGAAGGATTTCTAGTGTAAAATTTATCTCTGGCAGTTCCAGTGGAATGAAGGGGGAGGGCCCCATAGGCTTCACAGAACAGTGTTCCTGGGCAGATTCCAATCCCTTTCTTATGAAAGGAAAACAGGACAGCCATGTAGGGAGGGGGAGGGGTTGGGACAGAATGAAGGTCAGGCCAAGTTCTTGTGGCCACATGGGAGGAGAGTAGATGCCTAAAACAAGACATCTAGTCTTGTGCAAAGTCTCTCTTCTTCTTCTCCCCCTCCCACCCACACCCTGCCATGCCTTGTTAGTTACTGATGTTTCTCTTCCAGCACTGTTGAATGGAGCTGAGGTAGAACTTGGAAATTCTCTTTGTAGAGTTTGGAGTACAAACTACTATTTGATTGACACCAGCTCTCTCCAGACCTACAAAACATCTTGGCCAGGCATCTCCAGATGGCAGGATTACCTTGGCCTCAAGCAAATGGTCAGCAGCCAGAACAATCTTTGCAGGGGCCATCTCCCAGGAATCCACAAAGTAAGGTCACATTCCAGCTGACCGTGTATTGTCCAATGTGTCTCATGTTCTAGTGACCTAAATCTTTAGTCTAAATGCTGGAAAGGAAATGCAAGTGGATTTGTGCCTGTCTTCCAGACAGGGCTGGCTCTAGGATTTTTTTGCTGCCCCAAGCTAAAAAATTTTTGGCTGCCCCCCTCTTTTTTTCTTTCGTTCTCCCCAGACCTGCCCCAACTCCACCCTTTCCCCAAATCCCCAGCCCCACCTCCTCCCCAGGTGTGCTGCATTTTCCACCCCCCATTGATCTCCTGCCCTAGCTCACCGTCGCCCCAGGTGCACCACTTCTCCCTGCTCCCTCTCAGGCAAGGGAGGGGTGAGTAGCGGAGCAGCAGCATGTTCAGGGGAGCAGGTGGAGCAGAGGTGAGCTAGGGTGCAGGGGCACAGCAAGTAATGGGGGGGGGGGGTAGAGGAACCTCTCCAGCTCACCTCTGCTCCACCACTGCTGCCTTCCCCAAGCACCTGGCCGCTTGGCTTCTCCTCCCTCCCAGACTTGCTGTGTGAAACAACTGTTTTGCATGCAGCAAGCCTGAGAGGGAGGGGGAAGAAGCAGAGTGGTGGTGGCATGCTCAGGGGAGCAGGCAGAGCAGAGGTGAGCTGGAGCAGCAGGGGCACTTTTCCCCATGCCCTGGAGTCGGCACCTATGATGGCTGATGGCAGAACGCCACCCCTAGAAATGTGCCGCCCCAAGCACTGGCTTGTTTTGCTGGTGCCTGGAGCTGGCCCTGCTTCCAGACTAGAACATCTTCCAATAGCACCGCTTTAGTTCCTGAAATACTTACCACCAGTTTCCTTTGGTTAAGGAATTGTCTGAATCTTGCTGCTCAAATCTCTTCCCCACTAATCTGATGATCTGTCTTTCTGAATTACCCAGTTTGTAAACATTCACTAGTGGTTGCCTGCTATGCTGCTACTAGTGGCAAGAACTAGGAGAAGCTGAAAGAGGTTACTGCCTGCTGGAGGAATATCCAGCTAAGGCTTTGCCTTTTAGTCTTTGCTAGTTCAACAAATGGCTTGTTGAAACCAGCCATGGTCCTTCCTGGCAGTGATCTAGGAAGGGTTTCTTGTGATAACGAGATCTACCCCAGTGGCTGGTCTGCTCTTCAGAACAACTCCAAGTAAGCCCTGTTCTCTCCTCTCATCACTCTTCCAAGATAAATTGTAAAGGATCTTCACTTTCCAGACATTAAATTTGGTTTTCTAAATGGATAGTTTCTTTCTTTAACTGTGCAAAGCCCAGTAAAAGCATGGCAAACTATTGGTCAAGATGCAATTTTTTTTCTTGATCTCTAGATCCCAACACTCTGAGAGTGAATGCAGGTTTAGAGGTTCCACGCCCCAGTCTCCCTCCTGAATCTGTGTTTCCTTTGGGTATGAACTTTGACAAGTAAGTTCTTGTCTCCTAATTCACATGTCTTGTCTACATGTGAAAAACTATGTTCTTCCTTAAATTCCCTTCTCTTCTTCCCCCCCTGCCTTGCCCCAGACACAGATTTAAAAAAAAATCCCAAATTGGAAAAGTTGTACCCAATATTGGTCAACCTACCCCCTGTTCAAACTAAGAATTGAGCATCTTTCCTTGGATGTAAAGACACTCATGGTGCAGCTACACAGGCTTCTGTCTTCCAATTCTATGCCTGGACTGCAAACTTGGAATCCTCTGGACAAGTTGATATAGCTCTGTCTACAGACAGACCATGCTGAGTGGTGATCTTTGTCAATGCTTGGACAGGCTTCCAGGGAATACCAAACTGCTGCAGGCAGTAGAGTGAGTTGTTCCTGTTGGGGGCACACTTCCTCCGGTGCTAGGGGCCTTCTGGAGGTGCTGTCCTTTAATAGTGCTCATGGCCACTAAATCACTAGTGCATCTCTCAGACAGGTGGCTGTTATTCCTGGAGACCTGGCCATACTTCTGTTTAGGCAGAGTTCTGCTTACTCAAATTCCTTGTATGTCTCACTGGCGGTGATGGGATTTGCTTCCTGGGCTAAATGAAGGTGTTGCCTCAGACTTGGGTACAGCCACCTCCTCGATATGTTACAGCCATAGTGCTCCCTCTGGCACAAACCCAGGGCTGGTGGTATGTAGCTCAAATATCCCTTAAATGGTGAGCTGCAGATACACATCACTGCAGTGTCACTTCAGGGACTGTCCTGGGGAAGTCTGTGCAGAACTAAACAGCTTCTGGGCAACCTCCTGAGTGGCTCCCTGGCTTCATACAGGTCTCTTCAGGGCTCTGTTCTCACTGGCTCTTCCTGGGCACCACTGCTGCTTCAATGGACAGGTGGCATAGAAGATATGGACTTGTTTTGGGTTCATGCAGCAGAATACACACATGTAAATCTGTGCTCTTGAGTGAGGTCACAGGCATCTCCTAGCCCTGCCCAAGCAGAACATTGGGGGGTTGGGGGTGGGAATATGCCATGGAGGTGTGGCTTGCCAATAAACTTTAGGTTTTTTTTGTCCTGCTTTGCACCCCTGCGCACCAATGATCTCCATGTGCTCTGGTCCAGAAACCCATTGCAAAAGGTGTTTAAAATGAAAGCTGCTACCTAAGATCTTAACTGTAACTCCAAGTCTTAACAATCTCTTCTTTCCCCCTCCACATTCTTATTTTTAAGCCCAGTCATGGGTGAAATGGCAGCTGTTGCCAGCCTAGGTCCTTTGCCAAGAGCACCACAATCCTCCAGCACTGGCAGGAATAACCAATGGCAAGAATCAGTGAGTCTGGCACAGCGTGAGCATGTTGTATGGAGAATGTAGGTATCTAGTGTCAAAATGGACTTCTCGCCCTCCAAGAAGAGGGATGGGCTTCTGAATTAAGAAGCAAAAATTTCAAGTGTCCATTGCCCTATATCAAAGAACATGGGATTTCATGTGAAATCCCTTCTCTGCCTCTCTCCACTGCCCTCTTATACCCTTGCCAAAAAAAGGCAGATGGTGGCTGATGCTCCAAGTGGCTTGCTGAAAAGTAAAAAGAAGGGACATGTAGGCTTCAGTAATGGATGAGGGTGTGTGTTTTTTGTTTTAAGGGGAGTGAAGACCAGAGACTGTAAATACGTGGGTTCTATGCAATATTAACTTATAACCAAGGAAACTGTCTTCATATTACAGTAAAGCAGAGAACTCCAACTGAGATCAGAGCCCATTGAGCTCAGCTCTTTACCAATAAGAGGCTGCCTCCTTACTTCCTTGGAGGTACTGAGTTTGTCTCAGTATGATAAAAATGCTTTCCTGGTCTTTCACCTTTTTATATGCTGCATGACACATTGGGATGGGGTGAGACTAGATGCAGGGTTGTCAGTCAAAGCTTGCCCCTGCCCGCAAAGTGTCCTGCTCAAGGCCTTAGAATTACTTTCCTGAGATTCCTGAAATAAAAACCAAAAGCCCATCACTGGCTGATAAGAATTGGTTTCTTCTAACTGAAAGACTGCATCTGTTGCATGGGTGTCTTCCTGTTTAGAGTCCAAATGATTTATCCCAATCCTGATCCTGCCGTATTAGGAGATGAGCACACGGAGAGGCTGGCGTCATTTGCTCGCAGAGTGGAAGGGGAGTCATATGACCAAGCAAACAGCAGGGTAAGTGGCATTAGCTTTGCTACCAGTGCTCCAGACAGATTTATGTTTGGTCTGTACTATCTTAATTGGTGACAGCCTAAGCTTGTGCCAAGTCTTTGTCACTGATCCAGCCCTAATTAGAGTCCTAGAGTATGTCTGCACTATGAAATTAGGTCAAATTTACAGGTTCGTTTTTTAGAAATTGTTTTTATACAGTTAATTGTGTGTGTCCCCACACAAAATGCTCTAAGTGCATTAAATCAGCAGACTGCATCCACTGTACCAAGACTAGCCTCAACTTCTGGAGCGTTGCACTGTTGGTAGCTATCCCACAGTTCCCGCAGTCTCTGCCACTCATTGGAATTCTGGGTTGAGATTCCAACGCCTGATGGGGCAAAAACAGTGTCACGGGTGGTTCTGGGTACATGTCGTCAGGCCCCCTTCTCCCTCCCTCCATGAAAACAACAGCAGACAATCGTTTCGTGCCTTTTTTTCCTGGGTTACCTGTGCAGACACTATACCATAGCAAGCATGGAGCCTGCTCAGTTCACTGTCACTGTACGTCTCCTGGGTGCTGGCAGACATGGGACTGCATTGCTACACAGCAGCAGCTCATTGATGATGGCTACAGTTGTAATGCACCATCTGCTGCCAAAAGGCAATGTCTCCTGGATGCTCTTTTAGCCGACCTCAGTGAGGTCGGTCAGGGTCGCCTAGGCAGACATGGGAGTGACCCAGCCAGGTCATTCCCCAGTCATACTGCACAGTCTTCTGGCAAGCACCCAGGAGGAGATGATGGCTAGCAATTGTAATGCAGCATCTTCTGCGGAGCACCCAGGAGATGACAATGGCTAGCAGTCATATTGCACTGTTTGCTGCCAGCCTAAGATGCATAAGATAGATGGAGTGGATCAAAACAAGAAACAGACCAGACTTGTTTTGTATTCATTTACTCCTCCTTCTCTCCATGAACTCAACGGCCTGCTAAACCCAGGGTTTTGAGCTCAATCCTTGAGGGGGCCATTCTGTGTAACAGCTGTTTGTGTTTCTCCTTGATGCAAAGCCACCTCTTTTGTTTTTTAATTCCCTGTAAGCCATGTCATCAGTCGCCCCTCCCTCCGTCAGAGCAACAGCAGACTATCTTTATGCGCCTTTTTTTTCAGGGCAGATGCCATAGCACTGGTGTCAAGTTTCAAAGGGGTAGCCATGTTAGTCTGGATCTGTAAAAGCAGCAAAGAATCCTGTGGCACCTTTATAGACTAACAGACACTTTGAAGCATGAGCTTTCATGGGTGAAGACCCACTTTGTCGGATGCATGCATAGCACTGGGAACATGGAGCCCATTCAGATCACTGCAGCAATTATGAGCTCTGTAAACACCATGCACGTTATCCTGCAGTATATGCAGAACCAGAACCTGTAAAAGCAAAACCAAGTGAGGAGGCGACAGCAGTGCCGTGACGAGAGTTATGAGGACATAGACATGGATATAGACTTCTCACAAAGCACAGGCCTCAGTAACGTGCACATCATGGTGTTAATGGGGCAGGTTCATGCCATGGAATGCCAAGTCTGGGCCCAGGAAACAAGCACAGACTGGTAGGACTGCATAGTGTTGTAGGTCTGGGACGATTCCCAGTGGCTGTGAAACTTTCGCATGCGTAAGGGCACTTTCATGAAACTTTGACTTGCTTTCACCTGCCCTGAAATGCCAGAATACCAAGATGAGAGCAGCCCTCATAGTTGAGAAATGAGTGGCGATAGCCCTCTGGAAGCTTGCAATGCCAGACAGCTACCGGTCAGTCGGGCATCAATTTGGAATGGGCAAATCTACTGTGGGGGCTGCTGTGATGCAAGTGGCCAACACAATCAAAGAGCCACTGATATCAAGGGTAGTGACTCTGGGAAATGAGCAGTGGATGGCTTTGCTGCAATGGGATTCCCTAACTGGTGGAGCGATAGATGGAACCCATATCCCTATCTTTGCACTGGAGCACCAAGCCAGCGAATACAGAAACTGAAAGGGGGTACTTTTCAATGTTGCTGCAAGCACTGGTGGATCACAAGGGACGTTTCACCAACATCAAAGTGGGATGGTCAGGAAAAGTACATGACGCTCGAAACTCTGGTCTGTTTCAAAAGCTGCAGGAAGGGACTTTCTTCCCAGACCAGAAAACAACTGTTGGGGATGTTCAAATGCCTATAGTTATCCTTGGGGACCCAGCCTACTCCTTGATGCCATGGCTTATGAAGCCACACACAGGCAGTCTGGACAGTGGTCAAGAGCTGTTCAACTATAGGCTGAGCAAGTGCAGAATGGTGGTAGAATGTGCTGGCGCAGTTTACTGACTAAGATAGACCTCAGCAAAACCAATATTCCCATTATTAGCACTTGCTGTGTGCTCTACCCTATCTGTGAGACTGGATGGGAGATGTTTATGGAGGGGTGGGAGGTTGAGGCAAATCTTCTGGCTGCTGATTACCTGCAGCCAGACACCAGGGCAGTTAAAAGAGTACAAGGGGGTGTGCTGCACACCAGAGAAGCTTTGAAAACCAGTTTCATGACTGGTCTGGCTACGGTGTGAAAGTTCTTTGTTTCTCCTTGATGGACACCTCCCCCACCCCAGTTCACGCTCTACTTCCCTGTAAGCTAACCACCCTCCCCTCCCCACTCTGATCATCGCTTGTGGAGGCAATCAAGTCATTATTCGCATTCTTTATTAATTAATCACACAAATAGAGGGATAACTGCCAAGGTAGCCCAGGAGGGCTGGGGAAGAAGGGAAGGACAAGGCCACCCTGCACTTTAAACTTAAACTTATTGATTGCCAGCCTTCTGTTGCTTGGGCAATCCTCTAGGGTGGAGTGGCTAGAGGTCTCCCGCATTCTTGGGCATCTGGGTGAGGAGGCTATGGAACTTGGGGAGGAAGGCAGTTGGTTACACAGGGGTTGTCATGGCAGTCTGTGCTCCTGCTGCCTTTACTGCAGCTCAACCATATGCAGGAGCATATGAGTTTGATGCTCCAGCAGCCTGAGCCCTGACGCCTGCCTTCTGTCAGCAAGCTGACACCACCTATCATCTTCAGCCCACCACTTACTCTCTTCAGCCTACCACCTCTCCTCATGTTCATATTGTGCTTTCCTGCACTCTGACATTGTCTGTCTCTACGCATTCTGCTGTGCTCTGCCCATGTGGGAGGACAGCATGATCTCTGAACATTTCATCCCAAGTGCACTTTTTTCTCACCTTCTAATCTTTGCTAGCCTCTGGGAAGGAGAAACACATGCAGCTAGTGGAAGGGGAAAAAAAGAGTGATAGACACCTTTTATAGAACAATGGGTACACTCTTTCACTGTAAACCTTGCTGTTAACATTACATAGCACATGTGCTTTTGTTACAAGATCACATTTTGATGGCTTCACCCTTCCCCTGCCCTCCCGCATGGCTAACGGCTGGGAACATTTCTGTTCAGCCACAGGCAAACAGCCCAGCAGGAGTGGGCACCTCTAAATGTTGGCTTAATAAAACCACAATATTTCAACCAGGTGACCAGGAATTATATCACTCTCCTGAGGATAACACAGAGATAAAGAATGGATGTTGTCTGAATGCCAGCAAACGCTGGGACCCTATGCTTCAATGCTTTGTTCTGCAATGATTCCCGACTATGTGCTACTGGTTTGGTAAAGTGTCCTACCATGGAGGACAGAATAAGGCTGCCCTCCCAGAAACCTTTTGCAAAGGCTTTGGGAGCATATCCAGGACAGCTTTATGGAGATGTCCCTGGAGGACTTCCACTCCATCTGCAGACACGTTAGCAGACTTTTCCAGTAGCTGTACTGGCCGTGAATGTCATGGCAAATTAATTATTAAACATGTTTGCTTTTAAACCATGTCTAATATTTACAAAAGTACATTCACCAGAGGTCCCTTCTCCACCTACAGGGTCTGGGAGCCTGCCTTGGGTGGGTTTGGAGGTTACTGGCTCCAGGTCCAGGGTGAGAAACGGATCCTGGCTGTTAGTAAGGAAGCGGGGAAACCGTTTTCCCCATGAGCATCTTCAACCTCCTCCTCCTCCTCAACTTACTCGTCCCCAAAACCTGCTTCTGTGTTGCGTCCTACTCCATTGACAGCGTCAAAGCACAGGGTTGAGGTAATGGTGGCTGCACCTCCTAGAATGGCATGCAGCTGCTCATAGAAGCAGCATGTTTGGGGGTGTGACCCAGAGCAGCCTTTTGCCTCTCTTTTTTCGGGAAGGCTTGCCTGAGCTCCTTAATTTTCACACGGCACTGCCGCGAGTCCCTGTTATAGCCTCTGTCCTTCATGCCCTTGGAGAATTTTTTTCAAATGTTTTGGCATTTCATTTACTGGAACAGAGTTCAGCTAGCATGGATTTGTCTCCCCATACAGCGATTAGATCCTGTACCTCCCATTTGGTCCATGCTGGAGCTCTTATGCAATTCTGGGACTCCATGGTCACCTCTGCTGATGAGCTCTGCATGGTCACCTGTAGTGATCAGTTTGCAACGCTGGCCAAACAGGAAATGAAATTCAAAAGTTTGTGGGACTTTTCCTGTCTACCTGGCCAGTGCATCTGAGTTGAGAGCGCTGTCGAGTGGTCACAATGGAACGCTCTGGGAGGCCAATACCATCAAATTGCATCCACACTACCCCAAATTCAACCCGGCAGGCCGATTTCAGCACTAAACCCCTCATTAGAGGTGGAGTAAAGAAATTGATTTTAAGAGCCCTTTAAGTTTGGGGGTGGGGGGGAAGGGCTTCGTCATGTGGACGGGTGCAGAGTTAAATCGAGGTAACCCTGCTAAATTCAAACTAAAATTGTAGTGTCGACCAGGCCCTAGTTAGATGAAGCTGCCAGCACTCTTACTTAGGCCTGCTCAATACTGTCAAGGTGACATAGTTGCAAAAAACCTCAATTACCATGCCAGTGCCCTTGAACTGGTGATAGCAACAAGGGAGAACTCTGACGACAAAAAAAGTGTAGAAAAATGGCTTCCGGTGTTCCTTTAAACCCTATGGCTTGAGACCAATCTGAAATAGAGCTGTCCTGAGAGCCATGAATGACCAGAGGGTCCAAAAAATGCAAGCTAGTATGTCACAAGCTTTTTTTTTTTTTTTTTTAAAAGGGACCAGGGAAGTGAGTGGAAAGCATGTGTCCTTCTCACTTAGTATTTGCATATGTTTACAGCAAGGAAACTCTCTTCCCATAGTGACTTACTTCAATGTCCGCTTTCCTCGCATGCAATAAAGAATGGATGTTGAAATCTAATTCCTATACCTCAACAAAAAAGCTTCTTCGTGGTGGTGGGGGGGCACTTGCAGGGAATCAGTATAGTATCTGACCTTGACTCTTTCTTTGCATAATTTAGGATTGGGACAGCTTCTGCACATGTACAGCATATTGGTAGGGGGTTCCTTAAGCAATCTGTCTAATCTATAGGTTTTTTCCTTTCTCTCCTGTTCCTTAAAATTAGGAGGAATACCACCATCTGCTAACTGAGAAGATCCATGAAATCCACAGACACATACAGGAAGTACAAGAGAACAGGCTGCTGGGGCAGCAAGGACTTGGTGTACTGCCAGCTCCACAGCAGCAAGGACCTGGCATGGGTCAGCCGTAACCAAGACTCTCTGCTAGTAAGAACAATATGGGTCTTTTAATGTTTCTTGATGTATTACAGTGAGTCGAACCAGTTCTCCATACCACCAGGAACTAACATGACCGTCATACATCTGTTGCTAGTTCTAAGCCTAAATAAGACTAGAACAGTAATGCTCATCAAGGGAGATGAGTCTCCTTGCTTGACCTTATTAAATCAGTTTGCTGCCTGGTAGGATGCTTTCACCATTTGTATTCAGGTGGCACCAAGAAGCCCCATTCAGAATCTGGATGGATCCTACTGTGCTAGAAGCTGTACAAAGTATGAGACTAGATATGTCACTTCTGGACACCTAAACCACATGCCCTGATCCTTTTGGATACTTCTACTTAAGAGCACTCTGGTATTGGCTGAGAAGGAATATGATCAGTGCTTATTTATGGATATTTCTTCTCATTCTAGGTCCAGTAAAGGACTAGGTCATTGGTGGGGGAGAAAGTGGTTTGCCAAGCCCCTCTGATATATTTGGGCGTACTCTTGACAGTACCCAAGTAACTTACAACCAATCTAGAACATGGGGAGACCATATCTTGTTGATGCTATACTTGATGACTCTTCTCCCTAGTCAGCTGCACAATAAAACTGTATTGTGCCCCTAATAAATGAATCCCCCAAATCTCTATCTGGCTGCCCTTTAAATGTTTCTATATTATACAGGACTAAAGTGTCTCCCAGGATCCCTGTTTGAATACTGTGTCATGTGCTTTAAATGCACCCTTGTTAACTTTTGTAATACAAGTGAGGATAGTCTACGTTAAAATCTACCTGTTTCTCCTGCCTGGTGGTGGAGTTGGCTTTAAGAACTTGTATTTCTGTTTCCTTGGTAAAACTTTGATTTTAACTAATCTTTAATAGAGGAATGGAAATGTTACCCACTACTAAAGAACAAATGCAGAATAATATGGCTTAAGCTGTACATACCTGTTAGTGGCTTCCTTGTCCATGAGTTTACCCTAATCTTTGATCTAGATATCTGAAGATGCCACCCCTTCAGCAATCCACATGGCTTGACCTGCCTTCCTTCTAGGAGGGGCAACCTAGCTCCTGTACCAGACACACTGTCCTTGTGACATGACTCTCATATGATGGATCTGCTGGTGACATGAGCAGCCTTTTCTGAACTGCCTCTCTAGTCTCCCCAAGTGAGCTTTTAGCATCTGGAGCCTAAGGCTCCTTAGTAATGACATGTAGGAAGCCTAATAGTGCATGGAATTTGTCCATTCAACTCCACAGTATTTCTGACCATTCTGGCTACAGTAGGAATGGGGTGCAGTCATCCTGTATCAAACTGGAGAGCTTAACTGTGTCTAACAAAGTTGTTGGCAAATGGGGAGTCTTCCTCCAAGAACTTTTACTTCTAACTATTCTTTTTGTAATAGGCTTTTGTGGAGATCTGAATGGTAGATCCCAACCTCTGGAAAGAAGTGTCTGGACTATCCTCATCTAAGCTGCCTCCTCTCGACAAGATTAACAAGTGACTACAATTTCTTAGTGTACACTAGGTGTTACGGATTCAGATTTTTAAATGCAAAGTAAGAGTTTAACATACTCCCCTACAAGCCTATTTTAATAAAACTTATTACATCTCTAATGCTCTGACTCTGTACAGCTTGGAAGGCTTTTTTTTAATTTTTTTTTAAAGTCTCCACCCATTCAAATTTGAGTTCAGGTGACTGGAAAGGTGTCCAGGGAAACCTGGATCTGAATCTCTTCTGAATTAAACAGGTGTATCTCACAGGTCACTTGCTGGAAGATTCTCTGCACCTTGAAGTCTTTAAACCACTATTTGAGGACTTTAATGGCTCAGACATAAGTTTGATACAGGAGTGAGTGGGTGAGATTCTGTGGCCTGCATTGTGCAGGTCATCAGACTAGATCATAATGGTCCCTTCTGACCTTAACGTCTATTATTCTAATATTGTACTTCTATTATAAACCAGAAGAAAACTGCACCAGCATCTCTGGATGTCTCCAGATAACTGCTGCTCTCAGCACCTCTATTTAAATAATCCCCAAACAACTTCCTGTTACCATTACTGAGGTTCTAGGGCAATGATTGTGGAATCTTTCCCCTTTTGTCTTACCACATACCACCCCTCCACTCAGGATGCAACTCCTTGAGACTGTTTTGCTAAGCCCAGGTTCAGAAACTAGCACCACCCAAAGGTGGCTAGACACACATGGTCTGCCTCTTTATTTTACTGCCCTGAAGACACAACCGATTTGAAAAGGGGAGAGAAGAGAAACCTTTCACTCTCCCACCCCTACAGAACAGGCTATTTTTTTTTCCTCCAGCTAGGCTCAAAAGACTCAGCTAGGGGGCAGGGAGAGATAGCTCAGTGGTTTGAGCATTGGCCTGCTAAACCCAGGGTTGTGAGCTCAATCCTTGAGGGGGCCATTTAGGGATCTGGGGCAAAAATCTGTTTGGGGGCTGGACTAGATGACCTCCTGAGGTCCCTTCCAATGCTGATGTTCTATGATTCTAACTTCTGCTCTGATATTGGCTTGCGGTCCAGTCCCACCATCTCTGGCCTATGGTTTGCCTGAGTCAACTCCAACAGAGTGTGAAATTAATTCAGAGCAGATCAGTTTTGCTATAAGGAGTAACTCACCCCCTCCTTTTTGCCCAGCTGCAACTGTCCCTGGGTAGGCTATGGAACTGGAGTCTTCTGGCAGATGTTGCCAGTTTCCACTAATTGTCAAATAGTAAAAGCAAAACACTCCAACTTAAAGGGGCTGGAAACATCCTAAGCTTGGTTTGTATGTAGAAATAAATAATTTCTTTCCTTCCAGCCCCCTCACTGTTCCATTAATGAAATGGTAGCAATGTGCTGTCACTTCTATAGTGGGGTTTTCTTTATTAGGAAACAAGGCCACTCTCAAATTGTCATTAAGTAACCCCCCAGCTCATTTAAGGTTTCACTGATTTGAAGCAGAGTTCAGCAAGACTATAATAAGAATTAATGCTGCACTTCCCAGTTATGCCCATCAAAGGGTTTGAAGGAGCAGCAGGGGACAGATGTGTAAAATGTCTCCAGAGCCTGTGGTAGGGTGCGAGTGTTTTTTTAAGTCTTTAGCTACTACAGTGGTGGTGGAGAGGCCCCCCTAAACACAAAGCAGCATAATTCAGCCAGAAACCCATGCACACTCAGAACCTGAAATAGCTCTGAAGTGCAAACTGCTTATTCATTTCAGTGATGCTAATGCCAATGATCTCCTTCAATGTAAGACTGGTTAATTATTTTGCCATTTTATCAAATGAAGGGCAAAGATGTGGATCATAAAAATTATCTAAATCTGTGTCCCAAACTGTGAGGGCAATTCCTGTTCCACCAAAGAAAATTCAAATGAGGAGCTATTGCAGGGAGAGCTGTAAAAACTCAGGGTGTAGGACTTTCATAAGGGGGAGGGGAACAGCTAACCTTCCTGCAAAGTCTAAAGAGTCAGGACAGGAACTACAGTGCTAATGATGGCTACCACTCTTCTCTGACCCAAAGTTATCCTAGTCACTTGCCATCTTCCTGGATTTTATGGCTGGCTGCACTCTCAAGTGAACTAGTGTGTGTAGTACCTAACTGCTGAACTGAACAAACAAAAACCAGGACCAAAAAAAGGAAATTGCACTGTAGTCCACCACAAATGTTCAAAAATCATGACTCCCACTCATCCAAAATTAGGAGACTGGCTTTAAAAATCCTGAGATGATGTAAAATGATTTGGTGGTTTTCTAGTTCACCACCTGCTGTTTGAGTCTTTGGGGGGGGGGGGTGTGTGTGTGTGTGTCACGTTGTGACACTTTCTCCACAGCCCCAAGAGCTAGAAACTTGCTGCCTTAAGAAGGAAGGCGGAACCCATCACCCAGGCGCTGGGGCATAAGGAAAACAAGAACCGGCACGAGGGTTGGCCCCAGGGCTGCCCCTCCCGGTAGAGCCTGGCTCCTTCCGCGGGTAACACCGGGCAGGATTCGCTGCGCGCGCTCCAAGGCAGCAGCCATCTCAGCTGCAGGTTCGCCCCGCCCCGGCCCGCCTCTAGGAGTAGACGGAAGGTGGCTCGGCCTCAGGCACCTCCCTCCGCCCAGGACTGTAGCCAGAGTGACGCAGGCGGAAGGACGGAGCACGCCGGAAACCACCTGCCTCAAAGGCGGGGCTGTAACCCGCCCACATGGCCGCCTTCTGCCCGGCTATCTGCTGTTGCGAACTACAGCTCCCAGAATGCCTCGCGGCGGGAGGGACGCGTTCCCGGCTGTTTCCGGTTGTTAAGCAATCTCTCCTCGGATTGGTCGAGAGGAAGGGGCCAATAGGCTTTTCCGGTACATGGGGGACGGTGAAGCTAACGCGCTCGTGACTGGCGTGTGACGCCCTGCCGGGGGCGGGGCCTGGTCAGCGACTGCAGCATGTGCCTGGCGGCGGCGGCGGCCACGGCCCCCAGCTGTTAAGTGGGTCGGGCGGGAGCCATGGAGCAGGAGCGGGGCGAGGTAACCGGCGGGGTCCCTGGGGGCCGGACACTGACCCTAGGCAGGGCAGAGAGATGCTGCAGCCTCCGATCCCTTTGCCTTCTCCGGCCCCCGCCACCGGACACAGGAGCTCCGGCCTCTCGCCGCGGGGCTCCGGGTACCCTGCGCTGCAGCACGGGGGGGGGGGTCTCACCCGACGTTATAGCGGCCAGGCGCCTCGCCCACCTGTGGGTGAGACGCCGCCATCCAGAGCCCTGCTCCGCCCAGGGAGTGGCTGGGAAGCCCTCTCCGTCCCAAGGGTTCCCCAGCCAGCCCGCCGCAGCAGGGGGGCCGTACGGAGCAAACGGGGCTGGGCAGGGACGTGGGCGGGCAGGGAAGGATCCTTCGCAGAGGGTGCCCTGATTTGTGTTCGTAAAAGGACCTGGTTTGTGGTGCGGTAACGGGCCCCCACCTGCCTCTGGGTAGATAAGGCTCCTTCAGTCGACGTAATGCAATAAGTGGTGCCTGGCTTTGGGCTGGGGTGTATTCGCTGAACCCCTGGACTTCTTCGCTGCCGGCTTTTGGCTCTGGCCCGTGCCCAGGGCTGCGAACAATATCCCGTTTTTCTGCCACTGCCTCTGCGGGGAACTGTTCAGGTTCGATGGGAGCAGCTGGAAGCCCCCTGTTCTTTAATGGGAGTTTGTATCTGTTTACACGAGGACCGAGCTGTTTCACTGTGTCCCACTATGTGTCTGGCTGCTCTTGTTTTGAGGAGGGAGGAAGAGGGAAAGCAGTATGGAGTGCAGGGATTGGAGGCTGAAGGGTATCTCTTGCCCTAAAAGTTTAAGCTACTGCATTACCACCTGGGAGCAGTAAAGGACTGGTGACCTTGAAGTAACCAGTCGACCTCCAGTGCGACTACTGTATTGCTGATCCTTCCTTGCTATGTGCCTCTGGGACCTGATCTCTCTTTATACCTCCACTGTGATATTTCTGATCTCCTCTCCATCCTTCTGCCACCCCTCACCATGCACTACCTCCTGGAGGCTGATGCTTTGCTGCAGTTGCATGATCTCTTAGGAACAACTTATCCCCTAACTTCCTTCATCTCTATCCAAAGCCCAGTTCAAACCTCCTCTTACCCTATGTTCTTGCAGTCATCAGGGCTGGTTCTACGTTTTTAGCTGCCCCAAGCAACCTCCCGCCCACCTTTTTTTTTTTTTTTTTTTTTTGCTTTTACTCATGTTTGCACATTCCCTGATTTGCGTTGTTTTCCACTCTGTAGCAGTGGCTGGTGATGGCTCTTGGTTTACTGGGGGCAATTTGTCTTATTAAAGGAGAATCTCTTTTGCATTTGCTCTTCATTCAGCGCATGTGCCTCCAACTTCACTTCCCACCCAGACTGGAAGCGAGATCAGAGAGTTTCACTCCTTAAAGTCTAAAAACCATGAGTGTTTCTTTCCCCTGCTTCTCTCTCCTTTTGGTAAAAGGCTCCTAGTGTCTTTCCCTTTCACCTTAATTGGAAGGAATGTCCCCCAGCCCCCCTCCCGGTCCCTGCTTTCACATCACCACCCTCCTTCCAGTGATCCACTCCTGTAGCGAATTCTTCACGTCTAGGGTCAGAAAATATCCTACAAATCAAAAGGGAAGTAGGGGGAGGGTTAGGGCAATGGGGTCTGAGGGTGCCACTCAGTCTGTCCCAGAGCCATGAAAAAACCTCCTAAATCTTTCTCTTTCTTCTTTCCCAACACTAATGGGGTTTGCATCCAAGCAGCTGTGAATTACGGTTAATGCTGAGGATGGTTTTTTGTTTGTTGTTTCACAGCCACTAGACAATAATCCGCACGAGTTACTGGATGTTCTTTTGCTAGCAGGGCTGCACTTAAAGGCACTTGGGTTTGGGAACCCCCCTCCCTCTTTGCGGCTCTGATCGCTCTGCAGAAAGACCGAAGGAAAGCAGTGGCCGATCCTCAGCTGGTGTGAGTTGACATTGACTTCAGCTCTGACCATTCCCACCTTCTGAGGGGCTGCCCCCAAAGGTATTTCTCAGCTACACCTAGCAAGAGTGACACGGGTCCGGGACACACTCTACAACCCGAGGCCCAGATCCTGCTCTCATGAGAGAGAAGTCAGCACAGATCCTTCCATAGCAGTTAACAGGGCGATTGTTTGCAGGACCAAGTGACTCGCTCTTAAAAACCCCCATAGAGCACATCCAACTACACAACCTGCCTTCCCTAGATTCTGCCTTGCCGGATGGGCAGGGGAGGACAAAGCCCTGCATTAGTGGGATCCTTTTCCTCTCTTTCCCCCCTGATCTAGCACCCACAACGAAGACATGGCTGCGAAGTGCAACAGCCCAGTGGATGCTGATGTGCTGAGCGGAACCACAGGCCCATTCCTGACCTTGGATCCCCTCCATGAGCAGAAAGGTGCCAGCTCTGGAGGAACATTGTCAGCAAGGACCCTGTCCTGGTACGGAACTGATCTGGATCCCTGCCAATCTGCTGTCAATTCCTTCCACAGGAGTTTATAAGAATGTCTGAACAGGATCTGTACATCTGTTGTGGCTTGCCACTGTCAGCTACACCCTGACACAGGGGAGCTCTCCCAGGGCTCATGTTGTGTGGGGTCTCACCGGCTGTCATGAGCTCGGGGAAGGAGCAAGGCTGGAAACAGGATGGTGGAGTCTTCACTCTCCAACCCTTCCTGGGGCGAAACTCCCATTGAGTTCCGGGGGGATAGGTTCCAGCCCTGCACCTTTCCATGCAGCCCTGCAAAGCACTTGCCCATGGCAGATCTTGTATTCGTTTGGATGTTCCCGCACAGGAGAGGGAGAGAGAGCCAATTGTCGGGCAAGCCAGCACCTCGTGTCTTTCCTGTGACCAGGGCGGCACCTGCCCGTCTCTCCAGGTCGCTGCTTGGCAGAGGGACTGTGTTCAGGTGGGAGCATTTGTGGGTCCGTGATTGCAAGCCAGCGCCATGGACAGCAGCTCGGGAAAGTGCTTGGGTCCCAGACGAGCAAACGCTGGGAAGAAAAAACGCGCGGGGGGAGTTAGCCTGGCCTTGACTCACCTCGTTGTTTCCAGAGTAGCGCGGAATGAGCCCATAATGGTGTATGGTGTAGCCTTTGTTAGGAGTGTGTTTGAGTCTGACCGTTACGTTCTTGTGAGTCTTTGCTTCTCCCAAAGTCATCTGAGTGGAAGCATCAGGATGCTGAAGAAATACAGACACACGCAGAGAGAGAGAGAGAGTGCCTGTCCTGGCAAAGTGCTCTTATACCCTGTCCCTCTGACCATTCATTATTTCTTTAGAGTCATGTTGTCTTTTGATACTACTCTGTCAGATCAAGTGCCTTTGGCTAGGGCAGCCTGCTGCAGCCATACAGAACGATCGGAGAAATTAGGCTCCAGCGGTGCTGGTGGGGTGGAAATGGGGCTGGATACATCACCCTGACCCTCTGTGTACGCTGCCTATTTGTATGGACAGGTCTCCTAGGTTTCCCTAGGAGTTCCCCGTCTGGAATCTCTCCAACCAGACATACGAGTGTGAAATATCCTGAACTCTGTGTTAGCCTTACCAAGTTCCAGGCCACGTTCACTTAAAGGACAGGGTTGATGCATGTGGGATCTAGCTGTCATGCTGAACGTCACTCTGGAGATCCATAAACTAGCTCTTTGAACTCTCCTGTCAGGTGCCTTATTGCGTTCTTACATTATAAGCCATTGTGGTTACGAGATATCCCAGTGAAGGAGCCCTACAATGGCTGACACGTCTGTGCTAGCCCCTATATGCTCTCCTCTTTGCAGATGTGCTGGCCCCTTGCACACCCCCGAATTTCAGGATTGAGAGCTTCTGAGCTTGATGCAAACTGGTTAGCCTGGAAACAGTACCGATTTCCGTTTAAACCCTATGTGGATTCAAGCCCAGAGAGGCAAACCTGATTGGAAACTGAGGTCTGTGTTCGGAGAGGTTTTTGATTTCAGCTCCGTTGGGATTTTGAGAGTGGCCCTGCAAACCCTTCCTGTCCTGAGTGATCCTTACCCCACAAATCGTTCCACCAGAGCCAGTGGGGTCAGTCCCATTAGTAAGGATGGCAAGATCTTAAGGAGAATTAGACGTTGCAGAAGTTTATCTGGTTGAGCCCCAGGCTCTGTTCCCAGCACCTGAGCTCCTTCTAGCTTTACATGCATCCAGCTTCTCTTTTCTACCGGGCTCTTGTACAGTAAACCCTGTGAATCTCACGTAAGCACGCGGGCCAGTTCTCTTTTCCTTACAACACCTGAAAGCCTCAACTCCTAGGAGGAGGATGGCCAGAATGCCGCCCCTGGAAATGTGCCCCCTCAAGCACGTGCTTGTTTTGCTGGTGCCTAGAGTGGGTCCTGGCAGTCATCAACCCTTCTTGTCTTGCCTTGTTCACTGTCGCTTTACCCTCTTGCTCCTCCTTACTAACAATCCCATAGTGCTGTAACAGCTTTGAGTCTGGACGTAGTCATGAACAACTCATGATGAAATGAAATGTTACACTCTTTCATTCATACAGATCTGTCTGTTCAAGGTTTAATATGTGGAAATGGGACTTGTCCTGTTCACTGCCACTGCATCTCCTGGGCCAAATTCAGCCCTGACATAAGGCAGTGCAGTTGTTCCTTAGGAATTGCACCTCCTTGTTTCAGCACTGAATTTGATCCCTGAGTCTCAAGCTTTATTGGGGAATGTTGGGGTGGCATGGAATTCAGTGACTGAAGCTGAAATGTTTCCTCTGGATTAGGCATGTCACGCTGCACAGAAATATCCAGTGCTGCCAGTGAACAGGTTCAACTACTGAGAAGAAGAATGGATGAAGGGACATGTTGTGGACTCTCCATCTCTGGAGATATTTAAGAGTAGGTTAGATAAATGTCTATTAGGGATGGTCTAGACAGTATTTGGTCCTGCCATGAGGGCAGGGGACTGGACTCGGTGACCTCTCGAGGTCCCTTCCAGTCCTAGAGTCTGAGTCTGTGTTGTCTACTCTTCCCCCTCCTCCCCAACTTTTTACTACCCTCTCTCCCTAATATGGCTGTAGGTCTCCTACATTCTCACTCCTGATAGCCTTCCTCCTCCCCCCCCCCCCCCCCAATTTCTGCACTTCTGTGACTGAGTTCTTCTCTGGGAATGCTGAGTATGATGGGTAAAACATTATAAGAGAACTCACTCAGCAGGTGGGAGTTCTCTTCCCCTCCTCCCCACACACTCCCAAGTGAGTTGGACCCTTGCTCTTGGGTTTGCTAGATAGAATCTTTAACAGCCACACCAGGTTTCCCCTCCCTAAGCCTCGTGGAACAGCCCTGCTGTGCTGAGGCCTGGTTTACTGCATAAGGGTATTTTGAAAATCTTGGGTCTGAAGAGTTGTCCTCTCCTCTAGTTGTCTCCCTTCTGCCACAAGACATCACCCTTGGAGTGGATGGAGGAGGAGGACGATGAGGAGGATGAAGATGACAACGACTTGGACTTGTTTGGGGGTTATGATAGCTTCCGGGGTTACAACAGCAGCATGGGCAGTGACAGCAGCTCCTGCCTGGATGAGTCTAGTGATAATGATGTGGCAGATCGTGAAGCTGGGGAGCTGCCCACTTCCCCTCTGCCGCTACATCCGCCCACTACAGGCCGATTGATGGAGGACAGCGGCTCTGAGCCAGGTACCGTATGCTCTGCATGCAACAAAGAGGCACAGTAGCTGATTAGAAACCGATATGTACCCTTTTGAAAGCAGTACAATGCTTCAGGATTTGTGTGATGGTTTAGCTTAATACTCATGCTCTGGGAGTGGAACTGCCCAGTGACTGTGTTCTGAGCTCTGTCAAGAGGCTCTCAGGGTTCTGCTGGGGCTAGTCAAATTAGTTACACTTCCCGACACTGTAGCACTGCAAGGGTCAAGCCCAGGCCAGCAGAGTTAATGCTGTACCCTCAGCTCTCGTTCTGTGCATCTTCCTCTCCCCCAGCTGTGTGTGAAATGTGTGGGATCGTGGGCACAAGGGAAGCTTTCTTTTCGAAGACCAAACGTTTCTGCAGCGTCTCCTGCTCCAGGAGCTACTCCTCAAACTCCAAGAAAGCCAGCATCCTGGCAAGGCTGCAGGTGAGTGACACCCACCTGGTGGCCTCTGAAATCAAAGTGGGAGTAGTATGTAGGGGGAAGTGTCAACCACCTGCTGATAATCCTCCAGCAAGTGCGGTCTACTTATTGGTGCCTCCCTCCCTTCCTTGAGGGGCACTAGGGCATATTAAGGGTCCTGCTCTCTGCAGGGGTGGGAAAAGATGAGGAGGGCAGAACTGCACTGTATCCATGGTGTTTCTGGCTCTTCGTGGCCCAGTGAGTGTAGAAGAACGTCATGACGTCTGAAATCCTTCAGCCAGAGATAGGGAGGTGAGTCTGCACCTTGCCTTCAGGAACACATTATTCCTGTGCCTCTGAATCCCAACCTTCTCTTCTTTTTATGCTTCCACAGGGCAAACCACCTACGAAGAAGGCTAAAGTCCTGCACAAGGCAGCATGGTCTGCCAAAATTGGGGCATTCCTCCATTCCCAGGGGACAGGGCAACTGGCAGATGGAACGCTGACAGGCCAAGATGGTAAGTACAGGTTGGGGTGGAGAAGAAGGAGCTGTGCATTAGACCGGCTGTGCATCCTCTTCAGAACCAGTTCACCTTGACACTCTCTTCTCTTGTGTCTTCCTGCAGCCCTTGTCCTGGGCTTTGATTGGGGAAAGTACCTAGAGGACCATGGTTACAAGGCTGCCCCTGTCAGCTGCTTCAAACACGTGAGTTCTCCTTATTTTCCGTGCCTTTCTGCCTGTGTGCAGTGTGTCATGTCACCTGGGCTTATTGGCTTTCACATGGTGTAGAAGAGCTTGATATCAGAGTCTGTCTCTGCCTCCTGAAAGGGAAGGAGTCTGAGCCTTACTGGTCATGCTGGAATCCTGTGAAGGGAAATGGGCAGGGATCTTGGTGTTATCTGAGATAGAAATGTCATTGAATGGCATCAGCCATTCAGAGTTGTAACCAATTCCAGCCACTATAACTTGAGGCCTGTGGAGGTGGTAGTGGGGCGTGGGAGGGAAGTGGGACTCTGTCCTCCCATGTTGTGTTGGAGGGAACCCCAAACTCTTTAGAAATAGAAACTGTCTGTCTTCTTCCCCCCCCCCCCATCCCCACTTGAGCTGTGGGTGGTTTTTCGTACAATGCCTTTAGTTTCTCTAGTATTACTTTGTTCTTCTCACTCCATGGTCATGTCGTGGACTAGAGGAAATGGCTGTGCTCTCTGCCATAATGTCCCCTAGCATACACGTAGCACACATCGCATCCAGACAACAGCACTACTGGCAGTGCACCAAGGCCGCAATCATATGGATTAGCTTGCTTTGAGCGAAGCTAACAGCCACTGGTTCTCTGCTATGCCAGTCTCCATCAAGACAGGGCCATTGTGGATGGAGCTTGCCTGTTGTCTTAGCCCTGCTGATGCCAATGGTCTTCCCAATAATTATCCCCATCACGCTTGTCATTGCCTGTAAGATCCCCATTCTGCTGTGTAAGGCTCTAGTTGGCTGGAATCCATTTGCCCAGATAAGTAGCATCGCGCACACCATTACTATGGAGCTCTGTATTCTCACAGCGAGTAACATCATCCGCTTCGGAAACCCAGCTAATTCTATTGCCAGCATGTCTCAGAGGAGACCATCTTACAAGGTTGCTGCCACAGGCCGGAGGCTGATGTATGGTCTATGATATCTGTCTGGGGAGAGGAAGAGGTCCCTGGCCAGCTCAGCCTGGTTTAGTGTATAACTTGGCAACTGAGTTCAGACTGGCCAAGGTGGACATCGCTTGGTGTGTCAGATGGTGCTGTGAGGAGGTGGAGGCAGGAAAGATCTAGTACACCCTTCCACTCTGCCTGATTTGCTACTGACTAACGTGGAGGCAACATTCAGTGCTTTGTTGAGGGGACTCTAAGGAGAACTCCTAGAAGGACAGTAGATCCATGGCCTAGCAGGACAAGGAGCTGGACTGGAGCAGCTGGTTGCATTGCCAGCTTCCCACCATGCCAGCTTTCAGGAATCCTGGCTCTGGAGAAGACAGCCAAGCTGAGTTGGCAGGACTAGGAATGGGGAGATATGGGGCCCTGTACAGCAGCAGGTATGCACCTTCTTACCGTTTTATGTACTGATTGGGGAAGTGGGGAGGTTGATTTCACAGGGGTGGGGGAAAGGGTCTTCTGGATGCTGTCATTAGTGTATGTAAAAGGGCAGTTATAACCTTGCATGAGGGTGGAAATACTCATTTTTTCCCCTTCCCTTATTCTGTCAGTCTTCACCCACATGCCTCTGCAGCTCTTGCCAAATCCCTCATCAGCTCAGCAGTTTTGGTTGCTCTGTCACCTCCCAGGCTCTCTACCTGTTTGTACTCCCTCCTTTTGGCTCATAGGCCACCCACCGTTCCCAGTCAAAGTGGAAATGCCTGCATTGGCCTGCACAGTGCCTGGCTGAGCCACACTATGTGGCTGGACTCAACTTGGCAGATCCTTGAGGAGATTGCAATGTAAAAAGTCTTAAAAACAAGAGACTTTTTAATTTCAGGAAACTACTGCTGGCCACAATGGCCACAACATTCATGTGAGATTATATCTGTCTACCCCATTTGCAGTGCAGGCTGTCTAACCAGATTGCTGCCTCTATCTGCCTGCAGTTTCCCATCAGTCTGCCTTCCTGTTAAACATGGAAAACACTCAGGCATATTTTATTGGCAAAGAAAATACAGCCTATAGGCTTAGGATACAGTAATTGCACTGCCTATTCCCGACCTCTCTGTTGACATGCAGTAAAATCCTCTACATTTATCAGACACCAATTAGTCTTGGCCCTTGGCTTTTCCCACACCTGGAACATTTTATTTGGAAAATCTCTGAGCAGATCCTTCAATCTTGTCATCAAGTATTAGGGCAATGATAATTTCCCTCCTCCCCCACAAAAGCTCTCACAAAGCTTCGTCTCCTCTCATCTGTGTGAACCACTACTCCAAACTTACTAGCTTTCTCCCCTTGCTCGCTAAAATGGCTTCTTTCCCTTGACAGGAGCCCTGTAAAGAGAGAGTTTGCAGGATCCTTTTTGGCCCACAGTAAGGATGGCCCACAACATGTGCTGACAGACACACCCTGGTTGAGTTAAACTAGTGCAAGCCCCATGTGTGGACACTGCCAGTTCTAAAGTGATGTATCTGTAAGCTAGGGCAAAATGGATTTTAGGAATGTCCACACAGAATTGCACTGAATTAACGGGAAGGTGCGATTTAAGCAGATTCAACTTAAACTGGTACAATTTTGTTTGTAGGCCAGAGAGCCAAGCCACCTTTCCTAATTCAGTTAGGATCATTCCTCGCTCTTCTCCCTCTACCCTATTAAGTAGCATCTTCACCCACCCTTATTCCTAGAAGTGATGTGTGAATACTAGTGCTCTGTCCTTACTTTGTTCTTGGACTAGAGATGGCATCTTGCAGAAAGGAACTAGAGCTTGAAACTGAAGTGAAATTCTTTTATCATATTGGTTGATATATTGGATGTGCTGTTGCTTTGGCTGTTAACTCTCCATTTCAGTGACCATTGCACCAGTATAGACCTCCCAGAGCAGGCTGGGGGGAAGCTGATCAGATCCACTGGAGTGAAAAGGTTCACAGACCTCGGGGACCAGAAGAAGAGCTGACAAGACGTGTGCCAGGGTTCTGAATTCATGTACAAGTTTGAGAAGGTGGTTAAAACAAGGTTTCCTATGAGAGACAAGGGAAGGTTCTGCCAGGAGGGCAGGAAAATGAAGCAGAGCTCTTTCTGGAATGAGAAGTGCAAATGGAAGAGATGTTTCCCAAAGAAAACACCAAATAAAATGGCTGCTGCGTTGACCCAACATTAGGCCTCCTGGCCAAGGCTACAGTGTAAATGTGACTCCAACAAATCACTCAGTGTGATCTGTTGCACTGTGCTGTTATGTCTGACTCTTGCAGCTGGCCTATAGCCTTTGGGGTGCAATAAAAATAGTCTTGGATAAAAGAGCCTCTGGCTGACTTAGACAGCCCCCTTCATCCTCTTTAATTGTAATACTGCATTGAATTATTCCTCTCTACAATTCCCTCCCCATACCACATGGCTCACCCAAGCGGGAGTTCGATAGATGCATACAAACAAGGATGTGCTCCCTCCAACGTTGCATAACATCTCTTAATTGCAGCTGTTGGCCCATCAGTGCACCCCCCCCATGCTTTCCGCCATAAACTTCCACATGGTACATGTGAAGGGCCTAAACCTGTCACCCTTACATTGTTTTCAGGGCAGATACTAGTCAATGGGGCTACTACCAGTGAAAGCTGCTAATCAAGGTGGCAGAGCTGAGATCTAAGCTAAGGGGCTAATGACTATAGATCACTTCTGCCACTGAGGGAGAAACTGAACCCCAGTGCAGCGGAGTCCTAGTGTAAAAACTGAATTCTCACTATCCATTAGCACTTTGAAGGTGGACAAACAGAGAGCTTCTATCTCGTACTTCACCATTTGCATGCAGTACTAATGTTAATAACCGTTTCAAATACAGCAGTGTGCCTAGTCAGCTGCCTGTAGCTTGTAGTAAATTCTGCATCTTGGCTACATTGTTCGTAGAAGTCATCTCCCTTGATTTCACATATGTTAAGCAGTAAACAGATGGTATAATTGCTATGCTTGTCCCTGTGCTATCACTGCAGGTCAGTGGGTATCTCTGCCTTGCCCTCAGCCCCCCAAAAACTCATTCTACCATCTTCCTGCTAAATATATAGCTGAAATGGCATCCTCTGGGTGGGTGTGACTAGGAAGTGGTTTTGTTAGCCATGGTAAAAATGGCTATGCACTGAGGATCACACTGGAGGTGGAGACACCCTTCATGTCAATATTTTTATTATGAGAATAATTCTCCCTCCCTCTGGTCCATTCTTAAACTCTAGAATTTTTCCATATTGTGGCATCGTGTGCTTTGGGTGGTCTTCCTACGTACATGTTCAGATACCTGCTATGCTGCTCCACTAGGGCTGGTGTCACCATGAGGCAGTGCTCCTCTGATGTATTTGTGGGAGAAGAAGGGCCACATGAGTTTTATTGATAGCTCCTAAACAGTTTGGAAATTGTAATACTTCAAGTCCTTCAGTGATTTCTTGCACACTGGCCACCTTGCTCACGTACCCCTACGACACTGTACTGCCATGCATGCAGCCCATGAAATAGCAACTATGATAGTAGCACCTACTGTGGTCTTCGTGACCTCAAACTGGTGTCCAGCTGCCGGGTGATTGTCTGGGATAGCCAGCTTCCATGGGGCAATTGCCTCCCTTTTTTTTTTTTTTCTCATGGTGATTAACACTCTTGTCCTAATGGACTGGCACTGCAGGGTCACAGTTAGCTCACCAGAGGCATGGAAAACTCTTCTTTCTCATTCTGAAGTTATGCAGTCACTGCTGCTTGTCCCAGAGCCAGAGAACAACTTGGTGGTGTCAGTCTTGTTATGATCTGGGTGCTAAAGCCATCTTTGGATTTCAAAGTCAATACCCCATTGGGATGAACTGAACAGTTGAGAACTTATTGTTTCAGGCTGTGTGCAAGCTTACAAACGAATTGTCTCATTATGCTGGGTTCATGTTGTCATAGGTTCCCTTTACAGCCCTAATGGCTGGAAATAACTGTGATCTAAATGAAAGCATACATTTTGGAGCACAGCTCTGTGAGCAAGAGGCAGATTATGTCTGCAAAATATATGCAGCCTGGGTCATAATTACCATTCCCTTCTCTCCTCTCCCTTCATTTCTGCCCCAATCTTGCAGGTGCCGCTGTTTGAGCAGTGGGAGGATGTGATGAAAGAGATGAAAGTGGAGGTGTTGAATAGTGATGCTGTGCTCCCCAGTCGGGTATACTGGATCGCTTCTGTCGTCCAGATTGCAGGTAGGTCTCTGAGAGATTTAGCTCTCTTAAACATTCTTAACATTCTCAGTTACTGATAAGCCTATCTGGCCTGGCCATATGACAACTTAACAGGGCTATGGGAGCCATCCAGGGGTCTTTGAAAGGGGGAAATGCCAGGAGGGAGAAGAGTCGTTTAGGAGCAATAGATGGAACCTAAACAAAGGTAAATTGGCAGGACTCGTGGAAGGACTTTGTGTTGCTGAGCTCCATTAAGCTGTGCTTGTCTTCCAAGGGAAGTAGTGGAAGTCCTGTCACTTGAGTCACTTGAAGCTAATTTTCATGTAGTGCTGGAAAATGTGTTGTAGGGAACAAAGTAACCAGAACATAGAAACAGTCAAGATTTAATGCATCTCTTCCCTCTTTGTCTCCTGCAGGATACAGGGCGCTGTTGCGTTATGAAGGCTTTGAGAATGACTCCAGCCATGACTTCTGGTGCAACCTGGGCACAGTGGACATTCACCCCATCGGCTGGTGTGCCATCAACAGCAAAATCCTGGTACCCCCACAGAGTGAGTGCCTGTCTGGTGCCATGCTGTGAGAGGAGATGCCAGTGTTTAATTCCACATGCAGCAGTCTTGGTTTCTCTCCTAGTTCAGTCCTGCAGTGTCATGTTTGTAACGCTTGGGAATGCAGATCTGCTGCTGTCTTCTGTTACAAAGTGTCCATTTCTCTTGGTCCTCAGAAGGCAGCTCCTTGCATTACTCTCTCTGCAACTCCCTCTGATGGACTAGGAGTGGTGCTGGAAGGTGATAGGAAGAACTGTGTCTATCCATCCTCAACCAGAAAGCTCACTAGAGGTGCTGGTGAAAGAGCAGAATTCTGGCACGCTGGGGAGGAAGGGGAGCGGTTAAATGCTACTTACGTAGTTTGAAATGGACACATCTTGATTTACACTTCTTAATCAGATGATTTCCATTTCCACAGCCTATTCCAATCTTCTCCCCTGGCCCCTATGACCTTGGAACAATTTACCAAGGCTAGCCGTGGATTCTCCATCGCTGATCATCTTTAAATCAAGACTGGATGTTTTTCTAAACTATCTCCTCTGGGAATTATTTTGGGGAAGTTCTATGGCCTGTGATATACATGAGGTCAGACTACAGCAGAGGTTCTCAGACAGGGATATGTATACCCCTGGGGGTATGCAGAGGTCTTCCAGGGGGTACACCAGTTTATCTAGATATTTGCCTAGTTTTATAACAGGCTACATAAAAAGCACTAGCAAAGTCAGTACAAACTAAAATTTCATACAGACAATGACTTGTTTATACTGCTCTATATACTATACACTGAAATGTAAGTACAAGATTTATATTCAAATTCATTTATTTTATAATTACATGGTAAAAATGAGAGAGTCAGTAATTTGTCAGTACTAGTGTGTATCACACTTTTGTATTTTTATGTCTGATTTTTGTAAGCAGGTTTTTAAGTGAGGTGAAACTTGGGATATGCAAGAAAAATCAGACTCCTGAAAAGGAGTGCTCTGGAAAGGATGAGAGCCACTGGACTAGAGGATCATAGTGGTCCCTTTTTGTCTTTGGAATCTATGAATCTATACAGCCTCATGTCCCAAATTGGGCCCTGGTCCGGCAATCATATCAGCATGGACACTTTTGCTCTCAAGAGGAGCCCCTTTGAAATTAGTGGGGTCCTGCATGGATGCACAGGTTCATGTGTGTCAATCCAGTTGCAGGTTTGGGATCTTAGTTTGTAAGCTTTCCAAGGCACAGATCATGTCTTCTAGCTCAGTATCCCACCTCCAGCCAGCATTTGGGTTGAAGGGATTTCCTTTTATCCATCCTAAATTTTGGTGCCTTTTAATTTTCATCAAGTGCTCCCTGGTTCTTGTGTTAGGGGCTGATTGAGCTCCTCTGTACCAGCCACTATTCTAAATAGCACTCTTCTGCCATTTTGTTCTATATTTATACACCTAGCACAATGGGATTCTGATCTGTACTGGGGCTCCTTGGTGCAAAGATAATAGGAAGAAGAAGAACTAATTTTCTTCTGCTTTCTATGCCAAATGGTTGCAAAGCCCCTTGAGCTCATCAGAATCCTGACATTCTGCTGGTGCATAGCTGCAGTGTGGCTATGAATGTGTGTGAGTAAAAGACTAGTGATCATTGGGGTATATGAATGGGAAGACCATCTTGAATTTAGACCAGCAGTTCCTGGAAAGGAGGGAAGGGGTCAAATGCATTGTTAACTTTGTGCCCTCATGAAGGTGCAACGGGCAAGTAACATGAATTGTTGTTCTCTATTCCTGCACAGCCATCCACGCCAAGTACACAGACTGGAGGGGGTACCTCATGAAAAGGCTGGTCGGAGCAAGGACCATCCCTGTAGATTTCCACATCAAGGTAAAGCGGAAGGTTCTACCATCCATCCAGCTTACAGCCGAGGAGACAGCGCTGTTGGGGGAATCGCTCTCTCTTGGTTCAAGCTCTGTTCACCTCTCCTGTTGCTCATTGGCACTGGGAGGGGGAACAAATATAGTGCAGGGTGCGGGAGGGCATTTTTCTTTCAGAGCTGCCTGACATGCCTGGAAAGTAGTACAGAATGCTCCTTTGGCAGTGCGGGTTCCTTTGACCCCGTCAGCCTGTCTGTGTCTCTGTCAGGACATGGACAGGGCTTAAAAGGATGTTCTTAAACAGTTGAGGCCCAAAATATTGGTGGGGGTTTTGTTTTCCTTTGTGCGTTCACGCAAGCAAATCCTGCTTTAAATGTGAATTGTTTTGTTTCAATAAATAAGCTGTTTGTTTTTAATAGAAACCTTCTTCACTTTTGGAAGCACAACACCATGCTGGGGAATGAGAGGGAGACCAAACTGACTAGACTAGCGTCACTGGCTCTCCTGAAATACACAGTCAGTAGCACTGGATGTGAGAAGTCATTTAGATCTTGACAGTTTGGCAGATTTTTTTTTTTTATAATCTGAAGGGATGTTAGTAGATGCAACTCCAGTCAGAGTTGAGCGAGAAGGCAGGCTCCCCCTGCTGGCAAGTTTTGAAAAGTTTATTTCTAAATTTCTGATGGGGGAAAATAATCCCTTGAAATGGCAGGCAGAAAAAGAACTTGATGGGATTCACGTATCTGCAGGATCCAGGGTAGTCAGGGACATTGAACTGGAGACACTGAACTAGAGTCTCCCATAGTTTCTGAGGTGACTGTGATTACAATGAAGCTGTTTGTTCGTGGGATAATCTGTCAGACCCACTGAGCCGTGGTGGAGACAAGCTCTGGGGAGAGTTGCCACTGACTAAGGGGAGAGTTGGTAGTGAAGTGCTAGAGAGAGAGACTGGAATGTTACCATGTCCAAGGCTTTTCCAGACAGAAATACTTTTTTCTCCTCACGCCCAAATCTGGAGAGAAACTTCTACAAGGCACATGTGGGATTGCGTCCCCATAGAGATGTTGCTAATGCGCGTTTTGCCACATGGCACTAGATCTCCCTGCTCTGAGACCCTGGGCTCTGATATGCCAAGGTGATAGGGACTTTACAAATGCCTTTGAACGTTCTCAAGGATAGGTTTGATTGGGCCTGATCAAAATTTGGGAGTCCCCCAAAGGAAAAGTCAGGTTGATGCAGTGAGTCAGTATAAAATCCCTTAGTCAGTCTGTACGAGAGCTCCAGGATAGTGGTGGGGTTGGAGGGTGTTGCTGGAGGTTCAGTCTTTCTAGGGAGTGTGAAACAAAGGGCCTGATCCCACTCCCCTTAAAGTCAATTAAGAGACTCTAATAAGTTTCTGACCAGAAGTGGCTATAGAACACCTTATGGCCACCTTCACTGGAAGTGAGATGTGAGCCTGGCCCAGTTTGAGTTGAAGGAGTTACGTTCTGCCAAACTATAATTTTCACAGGGATTTCACTAGGACTGGTTATTCAGCCCTTCTTATCCTCAGTTGTGCAGCAGCTCGGTCTCAGAATGGCTACTGTGTCCCTCTCTCAAGGTGTCTCTTCCTCCCAGCTCTGACGTGCAGCCAAGTTTCAGCGTGCATGTGGAGAGGGTCATGTTGCATAAAGCATTTGGGAATGAAGGACTCTGAGAGATCCTGTTTGTTTGTCGTCCCCGCAGATGGCAGAGAACATGAAGTACCCATTTCGTCAGGGCATGCGGGTGGAGGTAGTGGACAAGACCCACGTGTCTCGGACGCGCATGGCGGTAGTGGACACGGTGATTGGTGGTCGGCTGAGGCTCCTTTATGAGGATGGGGATAGCGATGATGACTTCTGGTGCCATATGTGGAGCACTCTGATCCACCCAGTGGGCTGGTCACGTAGGGTGGGTCACAACATGAAGAAGACAGGTACAAATCCATGTGGCCTTTCCCAGGACTCTCCCAGCCTGCTGTCTATTGGTTGGTCCCAGAGAGACACTGACACAAGATTAGAGTTGACCCTAGTCCTGGGTTTTCATGGAATGGTTCTGATTCTGACAAGGCCATCTCATGTCCTGCAAGCTGGGCCAGTTGTGATAAAATCACATCACCTGCTTCTAGCCATAGCAGACCAGTGGTTCTACCTGCCCATATAACCTACCCTCTAGTATCCATTATGAGATGTTGCAGAGGCCAAACAACCCAGTGTAATGCACCTGGCCAAATACGCTCTGCTGCATGTCACCAGTACAAGTGTAATTTCTTCTTTGATTCCCCAAGAGACAGTCAGTTTCTCCCCCTGAAGTGTGATATGCTGTACGTTTATGTTAGCCTGCATAGTTACAGATGTTATTAATGGCTATACGGTTACTGAGCTTTGTGACAAAGCTTGCTGGCCCCTGTAAGAGCAGGTGACGTTAAGTCACCTCTTTCTGGGGCTTGGCCTTTTAAGGAGAGGCATTTGTGGGCAATGTAGTTCCGCGGGGGAGTACAGAGACCAAGAGGCATCATATGCCCTTGGATTACTCTTCCCATCAGGTCCTAGAATTCTTCTCGTTATTATTAAGAGGCAGCCTAGCAGCACCCACTCCTAAAGGGGCCAGCATGCTTTGTTATGCTTTAAAAAAGAAATCCAGGTTCAGCGTAGGTGTCCTTCCCTTTCTCCTGCTGACCCCCCAGAGCACATCTCCGCCTGGTTATCATATATTATGTCTAGAAGTTCATATCAGTGATAGTAGATTTATTCTTTGACTTCAAGGGACCCTTTATTTCCATAATGCAAAGGGACTGATCCATTTTCCCTTTGTAATTTTGAACATCCCCTTCCAGCTCCCTCTGACTAGCTGGTGCTTTCCGATTTCTTATCGCTGCTGACCCCTGATCAGATGGTGCCTTAGCAGGGCTCCCCCTCTGTCACAGGAGAGCTCTCATTTCTGCTTCTCTTTCTTGTTTCCCTCCCCTGGCAGAAGAAAAGCGCAGTGACATGGCAAACCATCCTACCTTCCGGAAGATCTACTGTGACGCCGTCCCCTACCTCTTCAAGAAGGTAGGAGAGCTCAGCTCTCGCACCCTGAGACTGCCATGGCAAGGAGGGCTGTTAGAAAAGGAGCAGGAGGGCCCAGAGGCGGGTTGAGTAAATGATCTGCTTTATTGAAGTACTTGTTCCCCTGGACCCAGTTGTCGAATACACCCTGAATTAGTCGCATCACGCTCCTTTTGTCTAAGTTACCTACATTCACTACAACGCCCCTTATTGAGTAATATGAATGCCCATATAGTGAATATTAATAGCTATATACTGAATATAATTATCACTGCCCCTGTTTACAGCATTAAGCATATTCTACAGACATCTTTACTTTGAAGATACATTTTTTTTGTTTTTGTTTTTTGCAGTAATTGCAACCACAAATTCCCTTAATCAGCTGTTCTCAGGGGAGGGAGGAAGGGGCCATGACCCCGAGCTCATTTATGTAGCTGGGAAAGGAAGGGAAGGGGAGAGAACACTGCTTTACACAGAGAGTAGCCCTTAGATCTCCACATTCCTTATGCAGCTGCAATGCTTATCATCCTTAACAAGCAGAAGGGAAGGGAGAGGGGTAGCACTTTATCTATCAAGTGCAGAAATGTTGCCTGCCTGTGCCTCTATGCCCTAATACCATGTCAGCACACCAGCGGTTTCTCTCTACCTAAGCCTTACATATCCCAACAAAGGGATGGGAGGAAGCGTTGCCAGGAGATGGTGGGACCCATCCTGCACTTCCGCACTGCTCTTTGGACTCTAACCCATGTAGATGCTGAGCTCTCCTCTCCCTCCCAACAGCAGAGCAGTGTCTGGCCCACAGAACTCAGCATGGTGGTCTTGTTCAGGTCTGGAATGAAGGGGTTCACTTGCCCTGAGGCTTTGCTTGCTGTTGGGTTGTGGGGGCTTGGAGTTGGAATTGGGGGTGTTTGAGGATGGGGTGGGGACATGGTCAGGAGCAGGAGAGGACATTTGCTCATTCAAGGTCAGGATGGAAGGACTCGAGGATGCAGGCAGGACTACAGGCTCGAGTGAGGAGTAGCTGAGAGGCTTGGTTGAGGAGGGGGCTTGGGAAGGTCTGAGGGAGGTCAGGTCAGAGGCTTGTGTGCTGCTGGAAGGAAGGGCTTGCTCTGAGGCCGGGAGGCTTGTTGGCTCTGGGTTGGGGATGGCATTAGAGTAGCTGGCTCTTTGATATATGGGTGTTTCTCTTTGTTCCATTGGGCTTAGTTTGTCTCTGTTTTTTAATCAAATTAGCACCACCCTGCCCCCCAATCATGTTTCAGTCATTTAGTTTTCTGCTTCAGGGCGACCTTTCCTTCCCCTTCTTCCACCCTGCTGTGCCCCTCTGGGTCTTTGAATCCCCTTTGCATTCAGAGACGAGCCATGGTCCTGACGGTGACTCCCAGTTTCTTTTCCTCGCGGTCTGTTTAGGTGCGGGCTGTTTACGCTGAGGGTGGCTGGTTCGAGGAAGGCATGAAATTGGAAGCTATTGACCCCCTGAATCTGGGCAACATCTGTGTGGCTACTGTGTGCAAGGTAACCTGGGCTGAGAGGGGACAGAGCCTACAGCATTGCTTAGCGACACCCAGTTGAAGCCTGTGACATCTGAGCCTCTGCTCCGCATCCGTAGAGGTTAGGATGAGGTAGGGGGCCTGTCTGGGGCTTGTGAGAGGGGAGTCAGGGCTCCTGTTCTGGGAGAGTTCTGAGGGAGTGAGGCAGTGTGATGATACGGTTCTAGCGGGACCCAACTGAGAGTGCCAATTCAGGACCAATTGCTTAAAACAGGGCAGTTACAGCCCAAGGCTGGTGTTTCTCCACCTCGAAGGCAAACCAAACCAGCCAGACAAAGAGGACTTTGGTTTCACCCCACTGGCTAACCACAAGTCACACTGGAGCGTCTAAGCAATTCCCTTAGACGCTCCAGTCTCCCAGTATCACCACCAGTGCCACTTGTCCTGGGGATGAATGGTTATGAAAACCAACACCTGTATAAAAGAAAACGGTTCTCTCAATCCCAAAGAATCAAGCCCCAGACCCAGGTCAATATACAAATCAGATCTTACCCACAAATCACGCTGTTGCCAATCCTTTAGAATCTAAAGGTTTATTCATAAAAGGAAAAAGATAGAGATGAGAGCTAGAATTGGTTAAATGAAGTCATTTACATACAGTAATGGCAAAGTTCTTAGTTTAGGCTTGTAGCAGTGATGGAGTAAACTGCAGGTTCAAATCAAGTCTCTGGAGTAGATCCCCCGGTGGGATGGGTCATCAGTCCTTTGTTCAGAGCTTCAGTTCATAGCAAAGTCCCTCCAGAGATAAGAAGCAGGATTGAAGACAAGATGGAGATGAGGCATCAGGCTTTTACAGGCTTTTCCAGGTGTAAGAACCTTTTTCTCCTTACTGGGAAAATTACAGCAAAATGGAGTCTGGAATCACATGGGCAAGTCGCTGCATACTTCGCTGAGTTACAAGACTGCCTTCTCTCAATGGGTCAGTTGTGTAACTGATGGTCCTTAATGGGCCATCCAGCAGGCTAGGCAGAGCTAACACCAACTTGTTTGGGATGTTTCCCAGAAGCACAGCACAAATTTGAAATACAGACAGTATAGAGCCAATCCTCATAACTTCAACTACAAAATGATACATATAGACATAGACAGCATAATCATAACCAGCAACCCATAATCTGGTTTTGGACACCTTATATGACCCCCTTTACTTAAGATTTGGTGCCACTACAGGACCTTGGTTGCAACCATGTTCTATATGGTCCCAGATTATATCAATAAGGTCACAGGCAGCAGGGAAGGAGGTTGGGTTGGGGCACTTGTTCAGGGGCCAGCAGGCTGCCGGCAGCATCAGTGGTGGGGGTACTCAAGGCTGGGGTCAGTTTACAGATATGTATATGTTGCCTGAGGACAAGTGTACTTGCCTGCAGCTGGTTTGAGTTCCTTGCCAGTGCAGCACATATGCTATGCACTTCTCCCACATCCTCTGCCCCTGGATAATCGGAAGGGAGGATCTGCTTTCCCAGAAGACCTCAGCAGCTCCTGGAGGGTGTCAGCGCAGCATACAGAGCGTGGCTTTGAGGAATAAAGGGATGCAGGGAGTGTTAGGGGGAAGGGCTGTGTGTGTTCCTACATTCTGCATGGCCTGGCTTCCCAGTCTTGCATTCTCTCCCATCACTCCCTGCTCCCTATGGAGCGCCTTGCATCACTTAGCAGGGCAATGGGCGATACGATCCCGGGGAGCCTTTTCCTTCTCTAAACTCTAGTCCACTTCGCATAACTTGAGAGGCAGCGTCACTGGGGGCTTTCAGTTCTCTTCCAGCAAATCGTCTCCACGCACAATCCAGAAGGGAGGGACTTGAAGCAGAAGGTTGACTAGAGATTTCTGGACAAATAAAGAGCCCTCCTGTAATGTTCCCCTGAAGCCATGTCTGGCGCTGGCCATTTTGAGGTGTTGGAACTGAGAGAATGAATAGGCGACTTTGTTAGCTCCCGCATCATGTACGCCAGCTATATTTTATAGGCTAAGCAGGGTCAGGCCTGGTTGGTGATTGGATGGGGACTCCCATGGCACAGCGGGGAGTGGTGGTGGTGAGTCAATGGGTTGTGCTGTTCCCTCTTGAGTCAGCAGTGAACCAGTGACCCATCACTGCCTTGGAGGCTCTGTGCTGCTGGAGGAGGCACTGTCCTTTGAGATGGAAAACAGAGCTCCTGACCATTTAAGTTTATGGCACTTTTCACAAGAGTGGTGACATCAGCCCTGTGTGCCTGTCAAATTCCATTCCAGGTCACTAGGTCCTGTTGACTAAAACTCCTGCTACAGTTTCAGCTGGAGAAGCTACCACTCCCGCATCTGTGATACAACATTTCAGTGTATTGCTGTGCATTGTTTAGCACCTACCATCCTCCGCCCCAGAGGTTGCTGCATTTCACTAGTAGGGGCATGATCCTCCGATAGACAAACCATAGAGGTCTTGGGGATCTTTCAGGATGAAAGGCTTTAGAGCAAGCTGAGCTGCTCTTCTCATGCCCTCCCCTTGTGTTGTCAGGTCCTGCTGGATGGTTATCTCATGATTGGCATTGATGGGGCAGCATCTGCAGATGGTTCTGATTGGTTCTGTTACCATGCCTCCTCACATGCCATCTTCCCTGTCAACTTCTGCCAGAAGAACAACATCGATCTGACCCCTCCAAAAGGTGAGACTCTGAAACCTCCCACCCCCACCCTGAACTCTAAGGTCACTGGGCTACACCTCTCCTTAGGGCACATGATGACTTAAATGTGGCTTGGACTGACCAAAATTATGGGACCCAGGCCTGCTTGCTTGCTTTTTTTGAAGAGTCAGGGTTGGTGAGGTTGCAACAGCTGATCCATTCGAACTGGCCTTACTCTCACGTCTTGCTCCAAAGAATGTTTAGTATTTGATGGATCCTGATCTGAAATAAAATCGAAATCTGGTCTGAATTTGCCTTCTCTGTCACTGCCAGCGGATTCTAGACCCCCTCTCGGGTTGTCTGATCCAGAAAATGAGGGTGATCTCCTGCTTTCAACACTGCCCTTGACATTTCTGGTGGCTAAAGAGAGATGATGCCTAGTAGTGTGTTTCAAGTCCATTTCCTCCTGCATATGGTGATTGACAGGGGCTGTTTAATTTCATCTGAGTCCCTGTTGGATACCTTTGTCCACATCTCAAAGCTATTGCATCGCTTGATGCTGTTCGCAATCTGTACTTAGCAAGGGAGTCCCGGACTGCTGTGCATTGGCAGAACGGTGCAGTTCCTCTTATCCTTTGAGCTGCATGCTGGAAGTGCCAGGGGGATAGTTGTGCAGCCTTGTGAGCTGCTGCTCCTTCCTTGCACTCTCTCGGTCTTTCTGCTGGCTCTTATGCCCTGTGACCTTTCTACTTTTGCAGGGTATGATGCAAAGAATTTCAATTGGACAAGTTACCTGGAAAAGACCAAATCAAAAGCTGTGCCAGTGCGGCTCTTCAACATGGTGAGCCGGGATGGGGGCAAGGCAGACACACCAGCTTGGACCCAGCATACTGGGAGGAGCAAACATGGGAGTTTCTGAGCTGGGCTGTTCTGGGAGGTTTCGCTCCCATCAGTGGATGTGTCCTGAGTTCTTCCCCATAGGCTCAACAAGTAAGGCACTTGGTGGCTGGTGATGACAGCGGGTGCTGTCTTGCTCTGAATTTCATAATGGAATGAGCTTTTGATTAGGGCGACTTGCGTTTCTTTAAAGCCCACATGGATCTCCAAGCTCATCACAGATTGTCCATACAGGGATCATTCTCTTCACTGAAATACAGCCCTCTCTGGATGGGGAGGCAGGAATCGTTCCACACTAGCATGATGGTGTCATGGGATAATGCCACACTTGTCTCACTTCCTCGGTCCCCATGACTATGCTGGCTCATGGGGCTCAGACGGACGTCCTTCGAACCCTGCAAAACTGTACCCCCTGGTTTAGCATCTGGCCTCTCTGTGGTCAGGCTGAGCTTCTCTGGGGATTGGGCCTGTTTGTATGAGGGTAGTTGAAGTCCCCCGTAGGTATCGTGGTATGGACTTTGTTGAGAGAAACCAAAGAGGCATCACTGTGTTTTGTCTCCTTTTCCTGAGATACAGGCATAATCACACTGGTATATTTGCATTAGGACTTGGGATTGGCCTGGATGTGACCTGGGTTGGGTTTTCCCTCTTCCCAGGACTGCCCAAACCATGGCTTCAAGGCTGGCATGAAGCTGGAAGCAGTGGATTTGATGGAGCCCCGACTTATCTGCGTAGCCACCGTAAAGCGTGTGGTCCACCGCCTCCTCAGCATCCACTTTGATGGCTGGGACAGCGAGTATGACCAGTGGGTGGACTGTGAGTCACCAGATATCTATGCTGTAGGCTGGTGTGAGCTGACGGGCTACCAGCTGCAGCCACCAGTGGCCCCAGGTTGGTGAATACGGATTGCTTCTTCTGCCCTGTTCGTGGTGTCCCTGAATTTGGTGGCAGGTTTCTGACCCACTGCTTTGCATGTCCTCTTCTGTGACTTGTGGGGAAGAGAAACTGTCTCCCTAGTCCCACATGGACACCATACATCCTACCCCCTATCCCCAGCCTGGCTCACTCACTGACCGGAGGAACCAGATCAGCATGATGAAGAGAGAAGACAGACAGTTTGAGGTGGATTTTAGTCTCCTTTGTTTTCCATCCCATCAACCAATGCGGGATTGCTCCTGCTGAAATGGGGCATCACATGAGCACTTCCATGCCCCCCTCTAGCTGTACTCTCCCTCTTTCCTTCGAGTACAGCCTTACCCCACCCAACCTTGCAGCAGGTGCAGCTCTGCCCCCATCCCTTTCCCAGGCCCTGTGATGTCCTGATGCCCTCAGTCTCTAGGATAAGGGTGAACCTCACACGAGTGTCACTCCTCTCTTCAACTAGCAAGGGCTGCCACTGCTACGCTTCATATCCCTTCCTTCCATCCCAGAATCACTAGCCTCATCCCTGCACTACCCCATCTTCCCTGGTGTAGCACTGTGTCCCCAGCTATGCCCAGCCTGTCCTGCTCACCTCAAATCCATGTGCCTAGCAGCACCACTATAGCCAGCTATTCCCTCTGCCTTTGTGGGAGGCTGGCTCAGGGAGAGGGGTTGGGCTGGTGGATTGGGCTGGTCTTGTATCTGCTTTATAACGTGGCATCCCAGTTATCTGCTGCTGATGGAGCCCAGCTTTCATTTCCCTCTTGTCTTGATGACAGAGCCCACGTCGCCAGTGAAAGTCAAGGAGGTGCCGAAGAAAAAGAAGAAACCCTATGGAAAGAAAAGTGAGTGACAGTTTGATTAGCTCCGCCTCCACAGGGCCCTCCTTTTCCCCCATTTGCTGGAAACTGTTAAAAGAACCCTCTTGGGTGTGACTCTCCGCAGGCAGGAGAGGGGCCCTTTCTGACTCTGGATACACTTAGCCCAGTGTGTGTTTATAGCTTCATTATTCCTCTTCGCACCTTGTCATGCTGCTCTTGCTGAGGAGAGACCTGGGCACTGTGTGTGGGGAGGATGCTAAGCTGTGTCTGTTGGCTCTAAACTAGGACAGCCTGCCTCTGAGAACGCTTCCAGGTGACTGACACATTCATCGGCAACATGCAGCTTCCCTGTTGTCCGTGGATATGACGGGGAGCTCGGTCTGGGTAGCTGGAATCAGTCCATGATGTGAGCCTCCTAACAATTAGTTAGGAGATGAGGATGGTTATGGTGATGGACAAGAAGCTAATGGGCTAAGACCATGTTGTTGGTGTGTGAGAGAGAGAGCACCTAAAATCAACAACCCCGCGGTGCTAGGTGCTGTACAAAAATAGTAAATGACATTTCCTGTCTCACAGAGCTTATAATCTAAAAGGCCATAATGCTCTAACTAACAAAATTACACAGACACCAAATACAGGGTCACCCTGCCAGTTTTTCAGGATCTAGGCCTTGAGCATTAAGCAAAGCACTTAACAGAGCTCATTGGGCCTGCTTAAGTGCTTTGCTTAACCAGAGCCTTAATGTGTAAGAACTTGCAGCTCGATACTTAGGATGATGGGAAGAGTGGTTATTATAGCCATCTTCCACTGCCTCTCTTCAGAGTGTGTTTATGTGGAGTGTGGAGAGTTCACCCCTGCAGAGGCTCCCCACCACTTCAGAGCGAGCAGCGACTTGGGAGTGTCTCTGATTGGGAGAAATATGACCATCCAGCCAATCGGAATGTGTTTTGCTGGTCAAGTGTGTTTAGCCCCGCCTTGTGACACCTCTGCCCCGGGGAGGTTGAACACGTGTTTAGCAAAAAGGACAGATTTCCACAACACTCTTTATTCTTCTTTGTTAAGGGAAAAAGATGTCTGCCAAAACCCGGTCCCTCAAGCAGGCAGCCAAGAAACCAGCTGGCCCAAAAGCAAAGCGCGAAGCAAAAGCTGCAAGCAAGGCCTTACCGGAGCCAGCACCTGATGAGAGTAAGGAGAGGGAGTCGCTCCAGCCTGCAGCCCCTCCCCTACATGCTGGGTGCCAATAGCAATCCTGTGGCCTGCTCCCCTTCCTAGCAGACGTGGCAGGGGGTCCCTAGGGCCTGGGCTGCAGAGACAGCACAGCCAAGACTTAACTGTCTCTTCCACAGAAAAGGTTCTGGGGGTTTGCATAACTCCATGGCAATGAAAGCCAAGTTAGCACAGCCCCAGCATACACAGAGCAGCCTCTAAACAGAGGAACTGACTACTGCATAGTGCTGAGAGTATTTGAGACACGCCTCGTTGCTGGGTCGTCATCGGCCTCAGCAGGACCCAGTGGGGGTGCGTTCTGACTGTGTGAGAGAGTGAGAATCTCTCCCCAGAGAAAGGTCCCAGAATGACACAGCTGCTTCTGGAGGCTGACTTGCCCTTTTTAGTCCCAGAACAGGTACAGCACCCATAGCATAGGCTTCCCCTGCCCTGGAGGGATGAGATGGGAGATCACTCTGTGTTCTGCTCCCTTCTTGGTCTCTGCTGAGGCTGCCAGTAAGAGGGGCCAATTGGACTGGTATTTGTATGTGACGTGGGCACCTGCTTTCTGGGAAATGGGACTGATGGGACCCCCAAAGCTTTTGTCACTGTGTGTCCATGTGAACAAAGTTGGCCCCATGGAGCTGTTGGCACCAACTGCTAATGAAGATTTCTGGGTGGACTGATTTATCCTCTTTCCATCTCTCAATAGTTATCACTGTGCAAGTGAAAGAGGAAACTATCGACCCGTCAGCAGTGGAATTTGGAGCCCCAGAGCTTCCCATTCTGATAAGCAGCATAAAGCAGGAGGTAGAGGACTAATCCCTGATCCCTCGGGTGGGATCTCCTGGCCCTGAGCAAGGATGTGCACTGCACTCTGGGGAAGCCCTGAGTAAAGCTGTGCAGGACACAAGGAGGGGCGTCGTTCCTTTGGTCTGGGCACTCCCAAAATGTGTCAGAACTCCCTTTTATCATTGCAAAAGAACAATCCGTGCTGCAAGCTCCATTTTGGGGTGGTTGTTTTTTTAAACCCCAGGTCACAGCTTCCAGAAAAGGCACCAACCTCTGAAAGCAATACAGCTCATACTTAGCTGAAGGGCTGGAGTCTGAGGGTGGATTTCTGAGTCTGGGAAATCCTATTAGCCCACAGACATGACTCTTTCTGAGCTCTCTGGGAAGCTGCTGCTGCATTGTGGAGAATGCTAGCATTTCAGGCTGGTGTCTGGAGCCTGCAACCTGTGATCTGAGAAGCATCGAAGTTGCAGAATCACAACCATGGTGTGCAGTCTCGGGGGGAGCAAGTAAGTCAGGAACATGGGTGCTGTCGCTAGGGGAACAACCATGATGTGCTGCTCATCCCTTTCTCTCTCATCCTCTCTGTGACATGGACATGGAATCAGAGGGCTCTAGAGAGCAGCTGGGAAATGGAGGAGATAGAAAACAAGTTACAGGAGGGACTCTCTCTTGGTTTTACTCATACATTAATTTTTTTCACCTGCTGTGAGATGAGCTAAATCTTCTCCAGCCAGAAGAAGACAGTAGGGTATTTATGTTGACTTTCCCCACTTCAAGACACACAATACTGCTGAATTATTATTATTATTATATTTCTACAATGCCAGAGTAAATTCCACCAATCAAATGTGCCATAATGATCTGTAAATAAAATGTAATTGAAAGTCAAAGACTTGCCTATTGGTTTCGGGAACAGCAAAATGCCTGCTCTGTTCAAGAGGTGAGAGGGGAAGTCAGAACATGAAAGCAATAAGGAGGGTATGGGTGTGGTGGTTGTATCATAGCCCTCATGTACCCACCTCTGCTTGTTTGTAAGATCTGCAAAGAGCAAGTGCCAGCTGCTAGCAACATGGCACAGCAGGGGAGGCTCCTTATCAGCTGGTCTGGTAGAATTACTTTCTAGGACTCTGCAAGGGTCCCCAAGTCAAGTCCTCAATCATGGCGACATGAAGGATATGCATGTACACTCAGCAAATGGAGCCACCAGCTAGGATGGAGTGAGCGTAGGGGAGGTGTCATAACTATACAGGGAAGGGTAACAACCCTCCTGTGTACAATTCTATAAAATCCCTCCTGGCCAGAGGCACCAAAATCCTTTTACCTGTAAAGGGTTAAGAAGCTCAGGTAACCTGGCTGACGCCTGGTCCAAAGGACCAATAAAGGGACAAGATTCTTTCAAATCTTGGAGGGGAGGGGAAGGCTTTTGTTTGTGCTCTGTGTTTTGGTGGTGTTTGCTTTTGGGACTAAGAGGAACCGGACATCAATCCATGTTCTCCAAATCTTTCTGCAAACGTCTCTCATATTTCAAACTTGTAAGTAACAGCCAAGCGCAAGGCGTGTTAGTTTTATCTTTGTTTTCTCAACTTGTAAATGTTCCTTTTGCTAGAAGGTTTACTTCTGTTTGCTGTAACTTTGAACCTAAGGCTAGAGGGGGTTCCTCTGGGCTCTTTGAATCTGATTACCCTGTAAAGTTGTTTTCCATCCTGATTTTACAGAGATGAACTTTACCTTTTCTTTTAATAAAATTCTTCTTTTAAGAACCTGATTAATTTTTCATCATTTTAAGATCCAAGGGTTTTGGATCTGTGTTCACCAGGACTAATTGGTGAGGGTATACTCTCAAGCCTACCCAGGAAAAGGGGTGTAAGGACCTGGTGCGGGGGAGGAATTAGTCTCAAATCTGCCCAGGAAAGGGGGGGGCTAGGGACTTGGAACTCTGCCTTCCCCCAAATATTTCCCAAGTGGCTCTCCCCTAAGATTTGGTGGTGGCAGCTTACTGTTAACCTAAGCTGGTAAATAAGCTTAGGGGGTCTTTCATCCGGGTCCTCACATCTGTACCCTAAAGTTCAGAGTGGGGAAGGAATCTTGACAGGAGGTGAACTTTGCCTGGCACCAGTTGGCACAGAACTCTTTGTTCTTGTGGCATTAGTCACTCCTCCTCCCATGCTGAGCTCTGACTTTCATACAACCCGGTGTTCAGGTGTGCAGTAATAAATGTTCTAGCTCCTTTGTCAAGTAAATTTTTTTTCAGGGTGTTCTGGCTTTTTTCCTTCCATTGCTTCTTTCCTTAAGCTGTCAAGTAACTTTAACCCCCCGCCCCCCAATACTTAGTATTTATATAACTGCTTTCCTGGAAATTGTTCCTAATTTTAGTAAAATACTTTTCATGTAGAAAAAATTCTCTATTTCCCCAATGTGTGTGGCGAAACCCAAACACAGCAGCACTGGGCTAGTGTGTGAGAATAGGCCAGTGAAACTGGTCAATTTCACTTTTGTTTTACAATCTAGTTTGAGTGAAATGCAAAAGGCAAAAACTCTGTCGTGGTGATTAACATGCTACATTTTAAACATTCTTTTATTTTTAATTCTCTGAAGGTGTCGGTGATACACATAAGAACTGTGTTTGCTCTCATGTCATTTAAGTATATGATACAGGAGAATAAGATAATGGAGAATGCTGTTTCAACATGATTTTCATTTCCACTTAAAGTCCTTAGATGCTATTGAATCATCTCTTAAGGTTTCCTCTTCTGCTCTGGGGGCAGAGCATTTTGGAGTGTTTTGCTGTTCCTTGTGCCCTCGCAAGCTGGCTGAGTGTCTGCTACAAGAAGCAGTGGTTGGAATGGCAGGACCCTGCAGCCTGACTTAGGCCCTGCGTGCACTAGAAATAAAGGTTGTGACTGAAAGATATTTTCAAAACATGACCTATTTCCCAAGTCTAGACAGCCTATAGCGTAAGAAAAAGGTTCTCCATCCCCCACCCTCCCTCCACTGGAAAGGGTGCCAGGCATGACAGGTATATTTTATTGGTCATGCTGCATTCAGGCACCAGCCTCTCATACTATAATTGCCAACTATTGGATTGAGCACTGCTTGTTGGGGCTGCAGAGGTGTGAAACTCCAGCCCTAGTGGAAGTGTATATTCAGGTTTGTTTTTCCTCCTAACTGGAATATTAGCTGTGAGCAGAGGGGCTGGAGCAGGTCCTCTGGGGTAACACACCTGCCATTTCTCCTCACCACCTGTTCACAGCAATCCAGAGAGCCCAGGCAGCATGTGATACTGAAGGGACAGGATTCATTGAAGTGCTGGGGAAGGACAAGGCTAGTCCTTTCCTGCCACTCTCTTGCAGAATAATATATCCATATGGTGTAGGCTCTAAGCATTCTGTTGCTGTAAGCAAACTAGAGAACGAACACACACACACATAGCCTTGAGTCACTATGTGAAACGCTTTTGCTGGCCTGAGCAGCCCTTTGCCTCTTCCCTGTGATTTTTGCATGGCCAAAGGCAAACAGAGATCGCTAAGGAAGTTTAGGTCCCTGCAGAATTCCTTATAACTGATCAGTACCTTCTCCAGTTCCCTAGAACATTTCAGTCTGCACGAACAAAGTCTAGAGACCAAATTCTCAGCCAATGTAAATCAGTATAGCTCAAGGGCAGCTACACCAATATAAACCAGCCAACGGTCTGGCCCTACGTGTTGAAACAATACATGAAACTTGGTGATGGTTTTGCCTTTGCAAAGGATTGTGAGTAAGTTCCCAGATCTTCTTCCTCTAAGAAACTAGATGACACCAGCCCTTAAAGTCTTTCACTGTCTTTAAGTGTGTTTTGAAATGGGAGGGGGCAGAAAGGGAGGCGCTGAATATGTCAAACTGCTGCCAGCCTTGGAAAGGATCAGTGATACATATATTATGGGTAAATAGCTTTTCCAACAACATGTAGCTAATCCCATTGGCTATAGAGCCTTTCTTCCCTGCGGGGCTACAGAGAGCATTGCCACGTCACTCAGTGTAGACCAGGCACCAGCCAGTGTGCTGTGAGCAGTACCTACCTGCTGCAGTGTGGCTTCCTTTTTTCTGGAGAGATGGGAGATTCTGCAGCCCCTTCATGTAAAATAAAATAGGGGCTTTACTGAACAAAAATAAATAATACTCAGTACTATAGCCCCCGTGCTGTTTATTTTGAGGTTTAAATCCATGAATTTTCAATTTGCTGTCGATGTTTGTATTAATGACGCAGATCTGCTGGGTGGCAGTGTGAGGGAGAGATCTGGGAACTTGGGCAGGGAGACAGTTGGAGCTGTTGACACCTGGGAAGGTACAGAGGGTGGTTGGGGATTGTGGGATATGTACATTTACTGGACTTCTCTTCTGAAACCATCAGCAGTGGATAGTTAGCAATGTTGGCATTTCAATATTCATCAGGAGGTTTGAGACCTGACGCTCCAGTGAGATCAGTGGGGTGTGTCCCATCCCGTCCCCCCTCCCCCACAGTTATTGTTTCAGGGTCTCTGCAGACTCACAAAGTCAATACGGCATGTGTTACACTCGCTTGTGTTTCCAGTGTTAACTGCTCAACCATGTGGGCTAGAAATGTATTGGTTTTGGCTGGAAGCTCCAATTCTGTAGCAAGGGCTGCATTCCACAGCAAGTGGCTGGCCACTGAATCAGAAGTGACGTGAAACCCTGCCTGGGGACAGCAGATTATTCCCCCACCACTAACTATCAGCCACCTCTGGGGTGAAACATAATGCACAGCAGCATGACGCAGCGCTTTAGGGCAGGAAGAGAACAATAACATGTTCCACTGAAACTGCAAGAGGAACTTAGGGAGACAAAATGGAATTGCTCAAGCTATGATTTGGCACAGAAGCAGGGGAGCAGGATGGGAAAAGCACCTCATGAAAAGCACCATGGGACTGTCAGAAGGAACTCTCACATCTGCTTTTTCCTCTCAATGCGATTTCCTCTTTGAATTCCCTCCCCTGCAACACACAGCACACACACTGCCCTTCCAGCCCCCATCCCACCAGAATCCCAGAGCTCAGTCTCCCATAGCTACGGTCAGGTCTGCTCCTTTCCGCTGTGCAATGGAAATCTCACTGCAACATGAATAAAAGCCCATTAAAGCTTCTCTCTCACTAAGCTGCTTCCTACTAGCTGGTCAAGTGCATCCACAGCCACACACTGCTGCTAAGACACTTCAGCAGCTGCAGCAGGGCCACACCCTCTTATGCTTTGCTCTTCTTGGTGCCTCTGGCTTGTGCTTTTCCTGACCTCTTTTCCTTGCTGGGGCTTCTTTCTGCTTTGATTTTGGCCTTGACTTTGTCTGGATGAGCCCTTCTGCCTTTCTCCATACCCCAGCCTGGACAGCTTTTGAAGACAGCAGAAAGCTTCACCTTCTGCCCGCGGACTTCTGGTGGGGACCCACAGGTGGCTCCCACGCGCAGGTTCAGTTTGTCAATCCATCTGAAAATAGGGCAAGAGACAGAGGAAGGAGATGAGAGAAACTCCAAGTGGACTTAGCAAATTACTGGCACAAATGGCTGTGCTGGCAAACCAGGGCATTTGCTCTCTGTTAACAAGTTCAAAGGGACTTTGGGGCTGACTTGACGGCCCTGGAGAGTGATGCCCTCTGTGTACCCCTGGAAGGGGGACAGCTCAGGCAAGGCACTTCAGTCTCCCCATATGTGCAAACAGTTTGGAAAGTTTTAACACCCCAAAAATGCAGTTGTATAGAGTAAGAATCGCAGCCGCAGTCACCCCAACCAGGACATATTTCAAGGGTTCCCAGACCTCACACTTCAGGGTATAAGGTGAGCAGCAACTGTGGTCATGAAGAAGTACATGGCAGGCTACAGCACAACGAGGCGCGTTATGTAGCGTTTACACCTCCCTTGGAAGCATCAGGAATTGGGTGAGGCAGGCAACCAGAGGACCTATGGTCTTTTCTGACCTGCCAGTTCCTTTGCTTTTCTCTTTGCCCTCATCTACCCATATGTCTCAATCCTACTGTGGAGAGGTCCTCTCTAGGCAGGAGGGCCCAGATCCTCAAAGGTATTTAGGCACCTAACTCTCATGGATTTCAATGTTCTCATGGATTAGCCTCCCTGCTAAGACTGGCAGCAAAGTTGAATAGTGGTCCCTGTTGCAGTGGTATTTTCAGTGGTATGAACATCTCCCTGGCAGGAACTGAGCAGAGATTCACACCCTCCTATCAGTCAGGCCCAGCCAGGCTGCTGGACCTAAGCAGTGACTGACCTGCGCAGTGGGAGGATCTGGCAGTCACAGTGGAAGGGGATGTCTCTCAGGTTGATGACCTCCAGCCCTGTGAAGTTGCGCAAATCAGGCACGTTACACATGTTGTTGTTGTCCAGGTACAGACTCTTCATCCTGGGACCCAGACCAGCAAAGGCCCCTGAGGAAAGCTGCAAATGATGAGATGGGGCTGATGAGTCAAAGGAAAACAGCTGTGGATTATTTTAATAGGGAGAGGTGTGTGTGTGTCTCTCTCATTGGTTCCTGTCTCCACTGGGAATGGGGCTTGAGTTACTATCACTTGGTATCAATACTTCCCAGCACACAGGTCAGTTTGATGACCTAATTTGAGACAAAGGAAGTGCAGGAGCTCATTGTGAGAGAAGCAGAGACTTTCAGAGTTACTGTGTAAAGTGAGTTCTCTGTCTTTATTAGTTAATGTAATTCATAGAATCATAGACTTTAAGGTCAGAAGAGACCATTATGATCATCTAGTCTGACCTCCTGCACAATGGTACTTAATATTTAGTGCTAAATATTAATTCCCTTAAATAGCTGTGAAAGCCTCTACCTGCTTCACATGTTGAAATATTGCACTTTGTGTCTCTTAACCTGCATCAGACTCAAGTTGTCAGTGTCCTATTTCATTTTGCATTATTTTCTGGATTGTAAACTCTTTGTAGCAGGGAATTTCAGCTGTTCTGTGTTTGAAAGTGCGGGGTAAATGCACAGTGTTATATACATACATGTGTGATTCTTAATAGCTATATTTAACACTTCTTTCAATTTGGTATTTTGTCTTTTTGGCAACTGGATGTGTTACGCTTAATATAGCTTTTCACTTTTGACTCAGGTTTTCCTTTAACTAATGGCAAGGCACTGAACTGAGCAGATTGTAGGGGCTTTTTCAGTCCCTGGTTAACTGATTGTCATCTTATTTTTTATCTCAGTTTAAACAGGCCCCAGTCCAGCAAAGCACGTAAGCATGTGCTTAACTTTAAGCATAGGAGCAGTGTCATTTTCAAGGTTGCTACTTGTGTTTAAGTGCTTAGCTGGGTCAGCGCCGTAGAGTACATGCTTTCTACTTGCAAGACTTTGTGGATCCAGTGCCCCATTTTAATTTAATCTCTGTGGCAGAGATTGTCAGCCTCTGGAACAGTCACAAAGGGAAAAGCCCGCTCCGCTTTCCCACCTCTGGTTTTCAGGTTTGGTTCAGTCCCTCATGCTCAGGATGGTCTCTGGATTCCAGAAGCACCTCAATAACCACCATTCCTGCGGCACTTCCTTTGAGGGGCTGTGAAAACCAGCACTGAGGATTCTGGGGTCACATGTGAGTAGAGATTGTGTTACAAGTAGCTGAACAAGGGTTTCATGCTATGAAAAAGTACCAAGACCCTTTTAATTTACATAACCAGTTTGGATTGCATTATGGGGACTTCAGAATGTACCCAAATTTCCATTGAAAAGGAAAGAATTTGGCAGGGACATGTTCCACTTTCTTCTCTGCAAGCAAGAGAAACGCTGGGCTCTGCGGTGGCTGCATTCTCAGTTTTGAGACTTGAGAGTAAGACCGAATGGCCAGGCAGTCTCCCTGGACTCAGGTTTGGTGCTTTCCTTCCCCAGGGCTGGGAGTTGCTGTGAAAGCAGCGTGGGAGGCCCCGGAATGCTGCCTTGTTGAGCCTGAAAGGAGCCTTGGCTGACAGGAGGATGGTGGCAATTTCGGGTGCTTGAGAGGAGAGAGAAACAGGTGAGTGGCAGAGGGGAATTCCTCGGAATAGCTCTTCACAGAACAAGAAGAAATATTGACAAATTGGAGGAAAGAGAAATATTAATTATTAGGACCCTTGGGGGAGGAGCTTAGGGCAGGTTCTACGGCCCATTGAAAGAAACAGGAATCTTTCTATTGACTATCCTCAGCTTTGTATCAAGCCCTTAATGAGGACAGATTAAAGGAATGAAGAGCCTGTAATCTGGCTGGGCTATGACATGGGGAGGATCTGGCACCTGTGAAAGGTGCAATTGCCAAGGAGGGGGAGAGAGGGACTGTTGGGGCAGACCGAGGGGGCATAATCACTAGGAGTAACAGGATAAAACTGAACAAAGGTGCAATTCAGGCTAAATATTGAGAAGCTTTTCTTCCAAGCAAGGTCTCAGGCTGAGCAATCATCTCCCAAGGGAAGTGGTACAAGCCCCAGTGTTGGGGCCATTGCTTTGGGTTGGAAGCCCCTTCATTTCATCCAGAAGAAGCACTGGAATGTGCTGCTGGGAAGCGCCCTGCAATGGGAGCAGGGAGGAGAGGTGACCGAACAGTAACTTGTATAGTATTATTTAGCTTTATTAGGCTGGGGCACTCGCCCTTCGCCCTCCTCTCACCTGTTCTAGCCCCATATTATCCAGATATAGGTGTAGCAGGGATCTGGCTACAGGGAGAAAGGCTCCAGCCGCAATAGACTTGATGGGATTCTTGGACAGCTTCAGCTCACTAAGGACAGGCAAACCCCTGAGGGACCCGGTGGGTACTTCCTGCAATAGGTTCTCGTCCAGGTGCAGCTTCTCTAGCATCTTGGCGGGGCTCAGGGCCCTGGGAGACACACGAGTGATGCGGTTCCCGCTTAGGTAGACCCAGCGTAGCTGCCCTGCCCCAGCCAGGTCATTGTCTGACAGCTGGCTGATGGAGTTATGCTGCAAGTGGAGGGAGAAGAGGTTGGGCAGGAGGCTGAAGGTCGCCGTGGGCATCCGAGTGAACCCATTGTGGTCCAGGTACAGGTAGCTGAGCTGGGGGGCCCCACCAAAGGCAGCAGCATCTATGGCAGCAATGTTGTTGTTAGACAGGTAGAGGTAGACCAGCTTCTTTAAGCCCTGGAAGGCCCCCGGCTGCAGCTCCGCGATCTTGCAGCTCTGCAGATGGAGTGAGACCAGCTTCTTCAAGCCGGGGAAGGATCCCTTGGGTATGGAGTGGAACTCATTCTGGTGCAGGTCCAGCAGCTGGGTGTTGCCTGGGAACCCCTTGGGGATCTTCCGGAGGCCTCTGTTCTCGCAGTTGCTGTGTTGGAAATCAGGAGAGCAGGCACAGACTTTTGGACACCTTGTCTTAGCATCTCCCTCTGGCTCCCTCCTGGGGGTGGCTGGGCTGGGGAGCCGCTTCTTATCCGGGGCAGGGCCCCCACACTTCATATCAATGGACCTCAGCGACTCCAGCTGCTCACCTCTGAAGGCGCCAGGGCCTGCACATGGCACATCGGCCTGGACCCTCGCTTTCTCCGTCCACTCCTTGAAGGGCCGCATGTAGCATGTGCAAACCACGGGGTTCCCTGTTAAGTTGATTTTCTTCAGGTGAGCAGCTGCTGTCAGTGGCTGCAGCACCTGCAGCTGGTTGTTGTGGAGGTCGACTGTGTGCAGCAGGGGGCTCTTCACAAAGGCTTTGTGTGAGACATCCTGCAGGGCCATGTTGTCCAAGAACAGCTGCTTCAGTGAAGCCATCTCAATAGCTTCCTCGCCGATGTAGGTGACCGGGTTGTGTCCCAGGTCCAGCCGTGTGGTACCCGACAGCCTCGACAGGGCCTCTGTGGGCAGGGACTGCAGTTCATTGTGGTCCAGGCTCAACCTCCTCAGGGTCGGCAACCCAGCAAAGGCCTCTGTGGCTATGACATGAAGTGCATTATGGGACAGGCGGAGCCACTTGATCAGCTGCAGGCCCTGGAAGACCATATCGGGCAGGTAGACCAGGAAGTTCTCACCAAGGTTGAGGAAGTTGAGGAAGCCCAGTTGGCTGAAAGCCCCTGGCTTTATCTCTTCTATGCGGTTCTTCTCCAGGATGAGCTGCTGAAGAGAAGACAGCCCATCCAGGGACTCCTGGTAGATGAAGGCTATATTGTTGGAAGCCAGGTTGAGGTAGATCAGTCGTCCTAGTCCCCTGAAAGCCCCTTCCTCAATACTTTCCACATTGCATCGCTGCAGGTTTAAGTGGGTGAGGTATGGGATAGGGAGGAAATCTCCTCCAGGGATGACTTTTATGTTGTTGCCCCGGAGATCCAATTTTTGGGTGACCTGTTGATTACACAAGCATCAGTTATTGAAGATGGAACCCAAAACCTCTCCCACCCTTCTGCAGCAGAGTGACAGGCTGTTCCAGGCCTCTCTGCAGCCTTTATTGCTGTGATCTGGCCAAATCTCACAAGCAAGCTCATGACTGATGAGTACTTGGAAGAGACACTTCCCAGAGCACCTCCAGTCTGCTGCATGAAGTTGTGATGGGATCTCAATAGTGACTGTTCGTCCTGCTGAACCAGGCTTCTTGCAGTGCAGCAATCACTAACATCCTGCGTGAGCCTTAGTTCAGTACTGACTCAGAGGGGAAAGTGCCTCCTAAACCAACACCACCTTCCTGCAGCCATCTGGGTTTCCCTTGTTTCCTTATTTCGCTATCTGACTCTGCTTTAGCTTAAGGCCTGTAACAATCACCACCTCGGAGGGGCCTGACTGTGTATTGGCCAGAAAATATTGTAATTGTTTTTTGTTTTTTTTCGTCTTGATCAGCTGAGTTATTTTTATGTTGTTCTGCAGTAGAAGAGCTGACCCTGAGCAGACCAGCTTGTCTTGCAAACTGCCCTGCATGTGGATCAACCCCTCCCTTAAGATTTTCACATCAATGGCATTGAAAGGCTGCGAGGTTACTGCACAAATCTTTTGGAAACCCAGACATCTGGATGAAGTGAACCACACTTGCCTGCATCTTGTTCTGCTGCCTCTCCCCTGTCCTACAGCAGCCTGTGTGGCTCAGTGCTGTGCAGGGAGAGAGAGAATCAGACTGGTACCCAGATGCCCCAGGGGGTGAGGAGCTTTGATGGTGGTGGCAGCGGCAGCAAGTGTGTGGAGAGCAGTTTAAGAGCACTTTGTGCTGTGTTTGCCTCTGACTCTTCCCTTCCCCCGCTGTGCCCAGGGACTGACCTGTGGGATGGTGATGGGCACCTCCGTGAGGTTCTTGTTCAGACACATGACGTGGTGCTTTATGTTATCGCAGATGCAGATCCGTGGGCAGCACTCAGCAGCCGCTCTCCTGACGGGGAAGAGAGCTGACACCAGGAGAAGGCCCAGGGAACCCCACATCCTGGAAAGTGGCTACAGGTGAGAGAGAGAGGGAAGAGGCACCCCAATCAGACAGAGATGTGCATTCCCACAGTGCTTCTCGTCCCCACGGACCCTAAGTGCTCTGCAGGCTGCGTCCCTTGAGATTGCGGCAGTTGTTTCACGGTGCATTGCAAGGCTCCAGCCCCATTTGAGAGACAGGGGAGGGGATAGTGTGACTAAGGGAAAGTGCAGCGGGAAGTTTAGATTACTCAGGTATGAGCCTAGTTTTAAGCATGTGAGTTGTCCCATTGAACTCAATGGGAGCTGGATTGATTCTGGTTCCATTCTTGAACTCAAGGGGGTGGGGCTACGACTCTCATGCTTAAAGCTAAGTACATGCTTACATGGTTCACTGGATCAGGGCTTTAGAGGGACAAGCAACCTCGGCTAAATCACCAGTACCTCCTTCTGCAGCACTTGGACTTTCCTTGGAGGTTTCCTTTCCAAGTACAGATCAGGTCCAACCTGCTTCAGCATGTGAGATCTGATGTAATCTCACTCCAAGGCAGAGTGGCTAAAGGACAACACCGGTGCTGCCAGAAAAGGAGCAGAGAGCATTTCGCAGACACAAGAGCATGTGCTAATGTGAATGTGACAACACGTATTACCATTGCCATATATCCGAAGAGAAGGAGGGTAGGAAACTGCGGTAACTCATTGCCATTCTGAGCAAATCTCATTAGCACTGTTCCAACGCATCCTTGCTCATAAAAGACTGTAGTTGTACCGCAACTTCCAATTGGTAGTTGAGTGCTTTACAAATGCTAATTAGCTTAGCCTCACACCACCCCTGACAGGCAGATCTGTAATGTCTCCTCGTTTTACAGAGGGGTAACATTATTTATTTATCTTATTTTATTTTATTTTATTTTATTTTCAAGTGGCTCAAATGTGCAAGGTACTTCCCCATAACAAGTAAAAAGCAGTGATCCCTGCTCCAGTGAGCTTGCAATCTGTATTGGAGCGGACACACCAAGTGAGAGGTCAGAAGAAGGCAACAATGGGAGGTGAACAGGAGGATAAGGTTGTCCATACTAAGATCAAGTGGTTTAGAAGTGAGGTGTGGACCCATCTGGATGGCTCATCCAAGCTGAGTCTGTGTTTTGGTTTGTTACTTCCACCTTGTTTCCCCATAGGCTTCCTGGCAGAGGTGAGTTCTTAGGAAAGGCTTGGAAGAGGTGAAAGGAGGTGGGCTTGGTGGCTGTATTGTGGAGCATGCCCCAGTCGTAAGGGTCAGCAGAGAAGAAGTCATGGGGATGGAGGTGTCTGTGAGAGGCTGGGAAGGAATACTGAGGCTGGCCATGCTGGCAGAGCAGGCTGGATGTGGAGGTGGGACGTGTGGGAGGAGACCATGTCTGAGAGGTTGGGCTTAGGAGCAAAGACAAGAAGTTTGTATTTGATTTTTAGAGAGCTGGGGAGTCAGTGAAGTGACTCAGTGGGAGTTGATGTGGTTGGAGCAATTGGTGAGAGAGAGGTGGTTTTGGCAGCAGCATTTACAGATGGATCAGAGGTGGCTAAGGCTGGTTGACCGAAGAGGGATGAAGACAAGCGACTTGATCCTCAGGGCAGAAAGGAAAGTGTGGTTTATTTAAAATATTGTGACGGAATGAGTAACAGGAATAAGTAATTGCCTGGATATGTGGGGAGAAGGAGAGACAGGAGCTAAAGATGTCAGCCAGGTTATGGGCCCGGATATTGTGAGAGATGATGGTCTGGTCAGCTGTAACCCAGAACAAAGTCAGCGAAGATGTCCGGCAGGGGAGACTGTAAGCTTGTTTTTGGCCATGCTGAATTTAAGTTTACAGTGAACTGCCCAAGAGGAGCTGTTGGAGAGTCAGTGAGAGAGCGGGCCATGGCAGAAAACTGTATCTGAAAGTCATCAGCACACAGGTGACAGCTAAACCTGTGCGAACAGATGAAGTCACCCAATGATGGGACAGAGAGGGAGAAGAGGAGTGGACCCAAGATGGAGCGCTAGGGAGCATCCATAGAGAAGTGGGAAAGGAGGGGGGAAGAGCCATCAGAGATGCAGGAGAACCAAGCAAGGTGACAGTCACAGGTCAATGGCAGCAGAAAGGTCAAGGAGGATGAAGATGGAGGATAGACTTGAGATAAAGCCAGGAAGAAGCCACTAGAGACATTGGAGGGATGAGAAGTAAGGGCTGGAAAGGTTGAATGACTTGCCTGAGGTCACAGAGTCAGTGGCAGAGCAGCCCGAGAACCTAGGGGCCTCACTCTCAACCCTGAGCCTGCCCACAGGCCCATCCGTCCTGCCAGGGGTTACACAAGGCAGGAAGCAGCCAAGGCTTTGTGAGGCAGTGAATCCGCTCTGAGCGCTGGGGATGTGGCACGCCCTGGGCTGCTGTTTTAGTGTATTACTGTAAGCTAAGTATGTGGCTAGAAGCAAAATGGGCAGCATTAGCAAAGGCTTTTTGAATGGTCAGTGGAGTGGCAAAAATGTATGTGGGAGAGTCCAGAGCTGGGGGAAGGAGTGGGGGTGATCTCAGGGGGAGGGGGAAGGATAACAAATGTCAGCATTTACAGTTCTGTCTGCAGTAGGGCTCCCACACTTGCAAACCCCAATGGAGCGGAGCTGAGCTGAGCATAGACAGGGCTCATGATGGTGAGTCTCCTGAGCCAAGGTCAGTGCCAGCTTTCCATCCACTGTTATGTTAATACACTTCCCTTCTGTGGCAATCCTATGCCCCCACAAATAGCGCTGCTGCGCCTGTCCTCCAGCACCCCTGGCTATACCACGTCTGGGGGTCCCACTCACTCCTCTGCTAGTGCACCTCACTCCTGCCTGCAGCATCCCCTACCCTGGGCCCCACATGGCAGTGCCCTTCCCAGCCCCCTGCAACAGCCCCAGCTATCCCAGCCCTAGGCCCCACACAGCCCTGCTGGCTCACCTCAGTGCTGAGCGGTGGCACCTATCCCAGACTCCACTCACACACACATGGATTGTGATCCCCCACCCCGCTGCTGCACCCCTGGCTTATCTCAATCCTGGGCTTTGCCAGTACCGCTCAGTCCTGACCTGCAGCCTTCCTGGACACTGAATGCCCAAGTCTCTCCTGAGCAGGGAGTGCTCAGCATACTGCTTGTGCAGTGTGGACAAACCTCCAGTACCAAGAGCTGCATTAAGATCCTTGAGATCATTTTGGCTTAATATGTGAAAGTCCACTGCAGTCATAGCAGTGAAAGGCTGCAACCCAGCCTCGTCTTCCCCCGTCCAAGCCTCCAACAACTTACCCAGCTGCTTCCTCCTGTTTGCACAAGGCAGATCCTTCCCCAGGAAAGCACAGCTAGGGTAACGCGAAACCGAGGAAAGTGAAGATGGGAATGGCAAAGCCAAAGGAACTGAAATCCTTTCACCCAGCAGCTACCAGAATCCTGTGAATTCTCCTGGTGGGAGTGAGTGTGTGTGGTTCACTTTACTCACAGAAATGAGGGCTGAATGGAGCTTTGTGTTGCTTTCCCAGCCTGGCTCGGGCTCACACAGAGCTAGTGGGGGAAAGCAAAACTGAAGTGAAGTGCAGCCTTTGGGAGAGCAGCAACTAATCAGATGCATCCCTCTGTACTTACTGGGAAAGTCTTTGGTAGAGGAAGGGCTGTGGAATTTAAACCCCTTGTCTTGAATGTCACAATGCCATTAAAAATAATATCTGTGTTAGAACTAGACTGACTCCCTTCCCCCCTACGCCTCCTCTCCCCTCTCTGTGTATACATGTGTATAGACAAATGATATATCATCTAAAATATAGATGTTAAATAAAAACCTACTCCTTTCTAATCCAGCATGAGGGTTTACCTCAGATATGCACATAGATTAAACATTAGCAGCTTCCACTATAACTAACTTAGCCATTTTGTGCACATGTATATATTTGTATTACTATCGACTTAATGCTTACTTATATATATAATGCTTTCTTTTAAGTCGATAGTAATACAAATTACTGATACGTGCTGAGTGACAGTTGATGTAGGAAACAGGTTTCTGAATGTCCTGACTGTTGTACATTTAAAACCTAACCCTAATGCTGCATTCATTTGTTTTATTAAAGGAAGTGCCTGTGTCTCTGTGTGCACATGTGAGATGTTTTCACTTTGCAGAAAGAGTTGGGAGGATGGATGGGTAGTTTTGCACCAGTGCTTTCTTTCACGACTGGAGTTTCAGCTTCTCTGGCAGTGGTGGCGTTGCCTATGGAATCTGTGCGAGGACTCACCGTCTAGCAAGAGTTTAGGAACATAACCCTGCCATCTTTTTTTTCCCTTTTAAATCTTCCAGGGCCCTGATCCAGTGACTTGCTGAGAAACTGATCTTCTCTGATTCCAGTGGGAGTTGCTAGTTGCTTGTTCTCTGCACGTCTGGGGAACAGGCCATTAGTTTGCAGAGAGTTTTAGCTGTCACCCCATTGTGATGGTCAGACTCCGTCTCCTGCCAGTCAGTTACAATGCCCTGGATTAGTCAGGTGCAGGGGAATTTGCATTTAAGCCTTTTTCAGAAAAAGATTGAAATGTCATTTTCATAAAGGAAAATGCTGATTTCTCATTCGCAAATGTCTCAGCTGTTTAGGTCCCTGCTCCTCCTTAATGGATGCATTAGCCTGTACTCCTGTGCCGTTATGGCGTCACATTGACGTCAGTGGGATTCTGTGTGGGTGCAGGAGTCCCCAGAGTCAATGGAATCCCACGTTGAGAGGCAGGGCTAGTGCATCTATTTGCAGGATCGGGGGTCTACTTCTGGTGCTGCACCCTAGTCTGTCTGAATGGACGTCAATACTGGGTCTACTGGGCCGGACTCTGGTTCCTAGGCTTGTGCGAGTGAAGACTTGCTGGAGGGGAGATGCTTCAACTCTCTGGGTAGGCTCCTTGCTCAATGTGCCCCACTAGCATTGTAAGGAGAGTGAGGATGGCAAACATGTAGCTGTGGTCACCTGAAAGGGGGCTGTCTTTCTAACAGGAGCGCAAAGTACTGCTCTGTGGGGATCATTAAAACATTCAGGTGACCACAGCGTGCAGAGCTGGGCGTTGTGATCGTCAGCTACACAACATCTGCAATAAAACTCTCAGCTCTGGAAACGCAGACTCCCTGCCTGCGGCTCAGAAGGCGGCAAAGCCACTATCTCAGGGCCTGATACTGCTCCCATCTGGGCCCAGTGAGGGCAGGGCCAGGGGCTCAGTCACAAGCTGAACCAGCTAGTAGGCCCTATTGTTGCACGTCTTCCTCACCTGAGTGGTCCCACTGACTCTCATGTGTCTGTGTGTGTAAGTGCTGCAGGAGTGGACTCAAAGTTTAGTGCCTGATTGCCCCAGAGATTTGGACTGTGCACGTTGTATTGTTATTGTAGGGTTGCTGAGATGTTGGATCACGCTGGTTTGTGGCTGGGTACGGAGTTTAATGGTCATGCTGGGCCAGACTCCATCTGAGAGATCTTCGGGAAAGAATTGTCCTTGAACCAGTGTACAGAATGGCTCAGCTAAAGCTCTGCTCCTGTTTGAATTTAACAACAAACAGCCGCGTTGCAGAGGGAGAGGGGTGGAGACTGGGCAGCAGGACACAGGAAAGAGAAACACAGGCGACTTGTTTTTAATGTAAACGTTCTGTGCACTGGGGAGAGGAAGGTGGAATTTTCCACTGTGCAGTGGAGTCTGTCATTTCTGTGCATACAGCGAGGAGTGGGGTGAAGGGAGGAGGATTTCTGTGCAAGGAGGAGACATACAAGACTGTGGCTTTTTCTGTCCTCCTCACAGATCTCAGCCTTGGAGGGCCTGCCCCTCCTCACTCTCCCAATGACACTGGCTTCTTTGTGTGGGTCGGGTGGCTGCAGAAGCCAGCCAATGCTGTTGCTATTACTCTTTGATCCAAGCAGAACGGGGGCGGCTTGCGCTAAACATTAGTCCTGTGTCCTTCTAGGCAACAAATGCCCCAGCCTACCTGCCCCATGACCTCTGCCCTAAGGGAGTAGTCCTCACTCAGCAAGTCGCCCCTTTGGCTTCGCTAGGACGCCTTGTGTGAATGAGGTGGTTGCAGGATCAGACCCTTTGATTTGAAAAGGAAAGGTGGCCGGGTTAAAGCTGGATTAATCCTTCCTTTGAGAGTGGGGGGGCAGGAATGCCTTGTGATTGCTCAGCAGCTTAAAACCAGCTTTTGGGGGGGATGGAATGACCATTTACCTCTTGGTCTCCGGTTCTGAACCAGCCACAGGTCAGTAGAGCCCCAAACTTGCTGTTTTCCCATGGTTGTTCAAGGGCCTTTGTGTGTGGAGGGCTCAGGTTAATTTCTCGTACGACAGGGATCAGATCAGGCTGTCACCTTTTTGAAAGTTTGCTTCAGGACAATTCCATGATACAGACCGTATTAAGTACCCAGTGGCTGCCTGTTCTCCAGTCCCCTCACCACAACTGCCTAGAGACACCAGATTCCACAAGACCTGAATCCAAGTCATTTCCTGCCTGAATTATTGCAGCACAGTCGTATCATCTGTGTACACTTCACCAGATACAGTTCCAGAAAGGAAAGCATCTGTTTTACAGTATCAAACAGTGAACAAACCAAGCCAGTCAGCTAAACAGATGTCAGACTGAAAAAAATAAGCTCCATCTACAACCCAACCTTTGTGCACCTGTGATACCAAACTGAGATGCCATTTGCAGGAGATTGCACAAAGCTTCATAATATGATTCTCTTGCCTCTGATATTAAATTGTTGACAACACTGTTGACATTCAAATGATCATCATTAGGCTTCAGAGTGTACATCATATTGAGATGATTGAGGCAGCTGAAATTTCTCTTAGGCCTGATGTCAGGAAGACATTGCTGCCTCAGTTCATATCCAGTCTGACTTCATTTTTTAAGCTTATTTTCTAGAGCACATGATATAACCTCCAGGGGAAGGTATCAGTTTGTGAAGCTGCCATGAGCCAGCCCAATGACCGGAGATTTCAGAAACTGCATTTCATGCAAAGCCTCAACAAACTCAGACATACTCCCAGCAGGAGAAAACGCTGGAGGCAAGGAGTTACTATTGACACTTCTCTGCTCCCTAGTGCCCTCAAGTTTCACACTATGGACAAAAAGCCAAAACTTCTGGACTTGGTGGGACATCACAGGAACTCTGTGCGTACTGGGGTGTGGCCATTTCAGGCTTTGTAGGCCTGGTCTACACTATGCGTTTATACCGAATTTAGCAGCGTTAAACCGAATTAACCCTGTACCTGTCCGCACAACGAAGCCTGTTACTTCGATATAAAGGGCTCTTAATATCGATATCTGTACTCCTCCCCGACGAGGTATTGCCATGTCGAATTAGGGTTAGTGTGGCCGCAATTCGATGGTATTGGCCTCTGGGAGCTATCCCACAGTGCACCATTTTGACCGCTCTGGACAGCAATCTGGAGTTGGATGCACTGGCCAGGTAGACAGGAAAAGCCCTGCGAACTTTTGAATTTCATTTCCTGTTCATCCAGCATGGAGAGATCATCAGCACAGGTGACCACGCAGAGCTCATCATCACAAGTAACAATGCAGTCTCCTGAGAATCGAGAAAGAGCTCCAGCATGGACTGCACGGGAGGTACTGGATCTGATCGCTGTATGTAAGAGGAGATTCTGTGCTAACAGAACTCCGTTCCAAAAGATGAAATGAAAAAACATTTAAAAAAATTTCCAAGGCCATGATGCAGAGAGGCCACACCAGGGACTCAGTACAGTGCCGTGTGAAAGTTAAGGAGCTCAGACAAGCCTACCAGAAAACCAAAGAAGCAAACGGAAAGTCCAGGGCAGGGCCAAAAACATGCCGCTTCTACGCTGAGCTGCATGCAATTCTAGGGGGGTGGGCCACCACTATCCCACCCCTGTCCGTGGATTCCGAGGTGGGGGTGGTAATCTCAGCCATGCCTGAGGATTCTGCGGACGGGGAGGAGCAGGAGGAAGAGGAGGACGAGCTTGCAGAGAGCACACAGCACTCCATTCTCCCCAACAGCCAGGAGCTTTTTCTCACCCTGACAGAATTACCCTCCCAGCCCTCCCAAGCCACTATCCCAGACAAAGAAGCAATGGAAGGGACCTCTGGTGAGTGTACCTTGTAAATATAAAACATGGTTTAAAGACAAGTGTTTTTTTAATGATTAATTTGCCCTGAGGACTTGGGATGCATTTGCGGCCAGTACAGTTACTGGAAAAGTCTGTTAACATGTCTGGGGATGGAGCGGAAATCCTCCAGGGACATCTCCATGAAGCTCTCCTGGCGGTACTCCAAAAGCCTTTGCAGAAGGTTTCTGGGCAGCACTGCTTTATTCCGTCCTCCATGGTAGGACCCTTGACCATGCCATGCATGTAGCAGGTAATCCGGTATCATTGCATGACAAAGCCTAGCTGCGTATGGTCCCAGTGTTTGCTGGCATTCAAGCAACATCCTTTTTTTATCTCGCTGTGTTATCCTCAGGAGAGTGATATCGTTCATGGTAACCTGGTTGAAATTCAGGAATTTAATTAAGGGGACAGGGATGGCCATTCCTACTGGGCTGTTTGCCTGTGGCTTAAAAGAAATCCTTTCCTGCATGTAGCCAAGCAGGGGGAAGAGGAGGGGGTGATTGGCCCTGAGCTTTTTCACGTTTGGCTAGCCAGGATCTTCCCTGCTACCAGCCATGCGGTGGGGGGAGGGGTAAAGCAATCATCCCAGAGAATTGGATTGGGGGGTGGTTTCTGCTGCTGCACGTTAACAGGAAAGAAGCAGCACTCAATGGACTTTGCTTGCTATTTGGGAAAGGAGGGCGCTGGATATATGAAGGCTGCAGAAGACAAAAGACAATGGCTTACCATGGCCGCATGCAAGCCAAATTCTGCTGCATGGACCTGCATCTGTGATCTGTAACACCAAAGCTGCAGGCACTCAGTATTAAGATGCAAAGTGCGACCTTGTAGTGAAAACACATGTGCTATGTAAGGTGAATAGTATTGTTCACCGTGAAAGAGTATGACCATTGTTCTGTAAAATGTATCTTTTTAAATACTTCTCTCCATGTTTTCGGAAATCATGGAAGTGACCCGCAATGAAAGAGCTCATCTGAATGAGTGGAAGGACGTGGTAGCAAAGTACAGGAAAGATGCCAGTGACCGTGAGGACAGGAGGGACCAACATGAGGACAGGAGAGATGCTTGAGATGAGGGGTGGTGGCAGGAAGATCAGCGGTGGTGGGATGCAACTCTGGGGCTGCTGCATGATCAAACTGACATGCTCCGGCGTATGGTGGAGCTTCAGGAACAGCAGCAGGATCTTAGAGTGCTGCTGCAGCCACTGTATAACCACTCTCCCCCCTCACCATGTTCCTTAGCCTCCTCACCCGCCAGACGAGTAAGAACTCATGGGGGGAGGCTCCGTCCACCCGCCCACTCCACTCCAGTGGACAGCCCAACCAAAAGGCTCTCATTATTATGAAATTTTTTTTAGTGGCCTTTTTCTTCCCTCCTATCCTCCTCCCAAACCCCACCCAGGTTACCTTGTCAGTTCTCTCCCTCTTTTTATAATTAAGTAATAAAGAATACATGATTTTTAAATGAGAGTGACTTTATTTCCTTAGAAAGCAAACTATGATTGAAGGCGAGGGTGGGTGGGTGGGTGGATTACAGGGAATAAGTCAATCAAGCGGGGGGGGGGTTTCATCAAGGAGAAACAAACACAACAGTCACACTGTACCCTGGCCAGTGATGAAACTGGTTTTCAAAGCTTCTCTAATGCACACTACTTCCTGGTGTGCTCTTCTAATCGCCCTGGTGTCTGAGTGTGCATAATCAGCGGCCAGGTATTTTGCCTCAGTCTCCTACCCCGCCATAAAGGTCTCCCCCTTACTCTCACAGAGATTGTGGAGCACACAGCAAGCAGCAATAACAATGGGGACATTGGTTTGGCTGAGGTCTGAGCGAGTCAGTAACGTGCTCCAGCGTCCCTTTAAACGTCCAACTGCACATTCTACCACCATTCTGCACTTGCTCAGCCTGTAGTTGAACAGCTCCTGACTACTGTCCAGGCTGCCTGTGTATGGCTTCATGAGCCATGGCATCAAGGGGTAGGCTGGGTCCCCCAGGATAACGACAGGCATTTCAACATTCCCAACTGTTGTTTTCTGGTCTGGGAAGTAATTCCCTTGCTGCAGCCATTTAAACAGAGTAGTGTTCCTGAAGACGCGAGCGTCATGAACCCTTCCTGGCCATCCCACATGGATGTTGGTGAAACGTCCCTTGTGATCCACCAGTGCTTGCAGCACCATTGAAAAGTACCCCTTGCGATTTATGTACTGGGTGCCCTACTGCTCCAGTGCCAAGATAAGGATATGGGTTCCATCTATCGCTCCCCCCCGCACAGTTAGGGAATCCCATTGTAGCAAAGCCATCCACTATGACCTGCACATTTCCCAGAGTCACAACCTTTCATTGCAGCAGCTTAGTGATTGCTTTGGCTACTTGCATCACAGCAGCCCCCACAGTAGATTTGCCCACTCCAAATTGATTCCCGACTGACCGGTAGCTGTCTAGCATTGCAAGCTTCCAGAGGGCTATTGTCTCTCGCTTCTCAACTGTGAGGGCTGCTCTCATCTTGGTATTCTGGTGTTTCAGGGCAGGGGAAAGCAAGTCACAAAGTTCCATGAAAGTGCCCTTATGCACACGAAAGTTTTGCAGCCACTGGGAATCATCCCAGACCTGCAACACTATGCAGTCCCACCAGTCTGTGCTTGTTTCCCTGGCCCAAAATCGGCGTTCAATGTCTAGAATCTGCCCCATTACCAGCAGGATCTCCAAAGCACAGGGGCCCGCAGTTTGAGAGAATTCTGTGTCCATGTCCTCATCACACTTGTTGCTGTTCTGCTGTAGTCGCCTCCTCCTCGCCTGGCTTTGCAGGTCCTGGTTCAGCATAGACTGCACGAGAATGCACGAGGTGTTTAAAACATCCATGATTGCTGTCTTGAGCTCAGCAGGGTCCATGCTTGCCGTGGTATGGCGTCTGCATAGTTCACCCAGGCAAAAAGGCGCAAAACAGTTGTCTGCTGCTACTTTCGCGGAGGGAGGGGTGAGGCTGTACCCAGAAGCACCAGCGGCAATGTTTTTTGCCCCATCAGGCACTGGGATCTCAACCCAGCATTCCAATGGGCGGGGGGAGACTGCAGGAACTATGGGATAGCTACCCATAGTGCAATGCTCCAGAAATTGACGCTAGCCTTGGTACATGGACGCACACCGCCGAATTAATGTGCTTAGTGTGGCCGCATGCACTCGACTTTATACAATCTGTTTTTAAAAAACGGTTTCTGTAAAATCGGAATAATCCCGTAGTGTAAACATACCCCTAGACAGAGACCAGCACCTTAGTTTTCACTTGAAAATGGTTTTCAGACCTGGCTCATTTCCTAATGCAGAGAGGGACAAAGGGCCTGATGAGGACTGGGCAGGCTCAGGTGTTTCAAACACTGATGCATGCTGGGTTCCAGACTTCGTGGCTGTATTTTTTTTATTTTATTTTATTTTATTTTTGCTGCCTTTACTTTCTCCAGCTCATCTGTATCCTTTCTCCCTGCAGACAATAGGAGGAAACAACTCATGTCCTAGCACCGCTTCCTCCATCAGGTTATGTGACTTGTTGGATGCATATGAGCTGAAAGGGGGAAGAGTCACCAGGACAATCGCTCCACAGCACATGGGGTGTTTGGAGAGGGGCTAAAGCACTGGAGCTGCGCAGCAAATACCCCCCAGCAGAGCCGTCTCTCAGGACAGGTAAGGGAGATGGAAAGTGCCAGCGACGTTGAGTGTCTTTGTCAGTGAAGGGGTAGGGGGAGCCCTGTGGAGGCAGGGCAGAGCAGATGAGAAATGTTGTGCGTTTGGAAATAGCTGCTGCAAATGGGTTATTTTGCTACATTCACTGGTTTGGAAAAAACAGTGAAAACCTAGAGCAAGTACCTCTAGCTGAAAGCAAGCAAAATTGCTGCTCAGTGGAGACTAGATGGGAGCACAAATATGCAGCCCCAAAGGAAACCATTCCTACACTATTATTAGTCACTTATAGATAAGCCGAGAGCTTCACAGAGCTGCCCCATAGACCTTGCAGTGTTGACCTGAATTTTATGGGTTAGCTGTTATGGCTCGCCACTGATCACATCCGACCAGAAGATTTATAGGTTCTTGTCCAATTCAGCCTACAGGCTCCGAGAACTCAGAGAGTTCTATAGCGGGAGAGGACTCTCGGGGTGCTTGGCATAAACACTTACACTGAGGACAATACCAAATCGATAAAAACTTTATTGCGATTAACAAAAGGATAATAAATTCTATGAAACTTATGACTGCAAAACAGTAAAAGAATTCCAAAACTCCTGGTGGTAACATTCCTACTATAAATACCTTAACCTAACATACCACCCTTCCTTGAGGCCCCGGTAATAGGCGGTGAAGGACCAGCCTTACTCCTGACATGCTCGATAACACAAGGATTCTGGCTTCCCCAATAGTTAGGAATGTTGAGTAGTTACACTGTACTGCACACGCTGAGCTGATAGCATGATGGAAGATCTCCTATATTCTATAGACGAACAAAAGAAAAAAGCTCCCTAAGGTATCCTTACATGATATTTTATAGGATCCTGACACTATGTAATTTAGGCCGAAATCTTACTTCCGTACCCCAAGAAATTGATGGGTACCCTTCTCCTACAGGTTAGTGGATTATGACACTTACTCTCCACATATTAATAAGGACTGTCTCACTCCGAAAACTGCCAAGCTAGGCTCTCTTGGCGACTTCCAGGTTTGTGGTGTACCCTGTGGTTACCAACTGGTTGCAGACGCCAGATAAACCTGTTCAGTGTTGTGTGTAGTTCCTCCCTTTGGCCTCAAAGTTCAGAGATCATTTCTATCTGTGCCAATGGTTGCCAGCCTTTATGCTGACTTACTCTTAACTGATCATACTTTTAGCTGTTTAGCTGATCTTACTGGATACAGGCCAATAGGCTTCTTGCATTTCAGCAAAACTTATTCTATGTATAATTATTAGGAAACACATATCATGGGCTTCAACACATCCTAATTTCATAGGAATTAATACTGATAAAATATAAGAATCATATATGAAATGGATTAATTCAGAAAGAGAAACATATTATTTGATACAGCTGGCTGGATTAGTAGGATATAATAGTTAGCAAAGAAATCTTATGGGCTACAGCAGTAACATGGGAGACAATAAACTCAGAACAAACACAGACTCGCACCCAAAGGGTGGAGGAGAGATACATCCTGGGTCCAATTCAGTGGCCCAATGGGTGTTTCTCAGGTAGAGGGTTACAGGATCAGGCTCCCAGGTTAAAGAGAGAAAGCAGATGGGGAGAGAGCTGCATCCTGGGGAAGAGCAAAAGAGACAACATTGAGAGGAGGAAGAGGGGATTGGTATGCAGGAGTCATGTTCAGCAGAAGTACATGGGGAGAAGTGCTGGGGGAGATGGGGGGAAGACATGCAGAGTGTGGAGAGGGAGAGAGTGCAGAGACTGCCGCCGATGGGTAAGGTACAGAGCAATGAGATCCAGAAGACTAGCTGGTTTAGAGCCGGCTGTGCCCTATGGGCAGAACAGTGACATCTTAGGGGCCATGAAATGCTGAGCGCCTCTGCATTTGGCTGTACTGCAGGGTGGGGCCACACTCCGGTTGGCTGTGGCCTCAGTGCTTCCCTGTCGTGTGTTTCTTCTTGACACAGCGCACAGTCACCTTGTGGAACACCTTACTTGAGGAGGTTGTGAAGCGACTATAACAATGTTTAAAAGGGAATTGGATAAATTCATGGTGGCTAAGTCCATAAATGGCTATTAGCCAGGATGGGCAAGGAATGGTGTCCCTAGCCTCTGTTCATCAGAGGATGGAGATGGATGGCAGGAGAGAGATCACTTGATCATTGCCTGATAGCTTCACTCCCTCTGGGGCACCTGGCATTGGCCACTGTTGGTAGACAGATACTGGGCTAGATGGACCTTTGGTCTGACCAGGTACAGCCATTCTTATGGACACACTGGTCTCCTTGTCTCGGGGAGCTGCAGCAGGGTCACCAGCGTGAAATAGAAAGTGGATCTTGTTTTTTCTTTTTCATCGTGCCCCCAGCCTAGCCCCTAGGAGTGAGCAAACACTGCCTCCACTACACACTAACTCCACCACCCCACTTCTGTTACCAAGACAGAGAGAGAGCAGCAAGATTCCATGGGACAGGACAGAACTCTACAGGTGCCCAAGCAGCAGTTACAGTATATTGAAATGGAAAGAGGGGGGTTGTCCCTGCACCAGCTAAGGTGGAGGGTGGAGTTCTCCCTCTCATATAGCAGAGTGGGGTAGCACTGCTTCCCCCTGTACTTTAACCCCAGCACCCAAGTGGCAAAATCATCACTCTGGCGAAGGAGTGTCTGCAGTCAAGAGCGGTGGCTTCTTTTAGGTATGATCTTTTTATTCTACACTCAAAAGAACAGAACAGGAAAAGAATAAGCTATGATGGTGGTTTGCCCCATCATAAAGTCTGCTGGGTTGAGGGCCTTACTGCAAAGCACAGGGCATGTATCACAGGCCTCGAGTCTCAGTGATGCTGGTGTGAGTCCAGAGTAACTCCACAGATGTCGGTAGCGTAACTGCAAACTTACCCTGGTGTAACTAACACCAGAATCTGGCACGTGGGGCACCGCAGCCGTCTTTAGGAATCTGGATGTCCTTGCTGTAAATATAGAGACTCGTTGGAGGGTGTGAGATGAGCATCCTAGGACACTGGTTTCCCATCGGTTCAAGCAGCTAAGTCCAGTGATGAGTAAAGGGCTGCTGGGGAGGGAAGAAGAGATGATCTCAGACACCCCATTCTTGGAGGATTGTATTGCTGATGTCAGGGAGTGTTTAGTGGTGCCAGGAGAGAAGTGATTTGATCAGGAACATCATCCTGAAGTCCCTTCTAGCTCCAGTGGGTCCAGTTCAGTTTACAGCTCCGACCATGATCATGGTTCTACCAGCTCCTCCCTCAGCCCCCTAGGCTCTGTGCGTTGCTCTGCTCTCCCTGCCATGCCCACTGGGTGAGGGATTCTGCCAGTCAGGACTGCTCTGCTCTAGTGGCACCAACTCTGCAGGGCACAGCAGGGCAGAGCCTGGCAGCAGCTGGGACATGGAGCTATCCAGCTAGAAGGGGCCATGTTCCAGCAGAGATTCCCCTGACTCTAGCCACACCTTAATGAAGGAAATCAGGGCAGGGGGAGACTGCAGGGCTGCGTTTCCTGCTGGTCAGATTGCCAAGTCAGCCTTTCTCTAGAAGTCCGTTTGGCCGTGAGTGAACAAAAGGAGGAAGCCCAGGCTCTCCGCCGTTCCTGTTCGCTCCCTTGGCTTTGGGCTACACAAACTTGATTCAGGAGGAGATGGGAGAGAGAGTGTTCCCCTGCCATAGAAGAGAAAGAAAGGGAGCAAGACCAGGGCAGAGAGAATGGAGAGGAAAGCAACAGGAGCAGTCAGAGAGACAGGGGGGCCAGATCCTTTGGTGGGGTAAAGCTGTTGCTTTCACTGCAGGAAGGCTGATTGACACCACCCGAGTCTCCAGCCCTGGGAGTGGGAGGGAATCGAGAGGGAGAGGAGGAAGTAAAGGCTCGTGGAGGCAGAATGGGTGAGGAGAAGAGAATAAAGGCAGAACAGTGAAAGATAAAGCTACCCAACCATAGAGCCAATCTGACTGATAGTACTCCTCTTTCACCATCTTGTCCTGTTGCCCTGGCAGGAAGGAGAAGGTGGTATGAACTGGTGAAAAATCCGTTGCTAGCCAAAGCCAGACTTGGTGATTATTCCAGACCACATGAAGCCCTAGAAACCCTCCAAACTTTTGGAACAAAATATCATCTGAGGTGAGAAGCTTAATTCCCCACTCTCCCAAAGTGGGAGCCCAGAGCAGTAAATGTTGGCCACCGCACTGATTTATGGAATGCCGCTGGTCTGCCCAACTCCAGGTAGCAGGAGTTAAATTTGAGTCTCCTCTCTGGCACAGCAGTGTCCCCTGGGAAGGCTCAGGGCAACTCGGAGTCAACCCTGGATCTTCCTCATGGCAGGGTAGAAACCAGTTCGGGCATCGGGCCTGCTCTCGGACAGGAGAGTAGGAATCAAAGCCAGATTGTCTGCGTGGCACAGCATTGATCCCTAGGGGCGGTGAGGTGAGCAGCTTCTCTTCAGAACATTTCAAGAGAAAATGACAGAGGAGGAGAACGACCTGGGTGTATTGATTGATCACAGGGTGACTATGAGCCACCAATGTGATGTGGCTGAGAAAAAGGCTAATGCAGTCCTAGAATGCATCAGATGAGGTATTTCTAGTTGGGGCGGCTCTGTGTTTTGCTGCCCCAAGCACGGCAGTCAGGCAGCCTTCGGCAGCAGTTCTGCAGGAGGTCCACCCTGGTCACGTGGATTCGGCAGCGATTCTATGGGTGATTTACTGGTCCCACGCCTTCGGTGTACCTGCTGTGAAATTGCACTGAAGTCGTAGGACCGGCGAACCTCCCACAGAAATGCTGCCAAAGGCTCCCTGGCTGACACCCTCACGACGACTGGCAGGCCGCTTCCACCCCCCCACCCCCCGGCTTGCCGCCCCAGGCACGCTTTTGCTGCACTGGTGCCTGGAGCCACCCCTGTTTCTAGTAGAGACAGAGAAGTGTTACTGCCATTATACAAGACACTGGTGAGACCTCATCTGGAATAGTATGTGCAATTCTGGTCTCCCATGTTTAAGAAAGATGAAGTCAAACTGGAACAGGTGCAGAGAAGGGCTACTAGGATGATCCGAGGAACAGAAAAGCTACCTTATGAGAGGAGACTCAGAGCTTGGCTTGTTTAGCCTAACCAAAAGAAGGCTCAGAGGGGATATGATAGTTCTTTATAAATATATCACAGGAATACACACCGGAGAGGGAGAGGAGTTATTTAAGTTAAGGGCCAATGCTGGCATAAGCACAAATGGATATAAACTGGCCATCAATAAGTTTAGGCTTGAAATTAGATGGAAGTCTCTAACCATCACAGCAATGACATTCTGGAACCGCCTTCTGAGGGGAGCAGTGGGAGCAAAAAATCTAACTAGCTTCAACACCAAGCTTGATAAGTGTGCGGAGGAATGGTATGATGAGGCTGCCTACATCTGCCATTGTAAATGTCCCCAACAACTGGTGATGGGACACTAGGTGGAGAGGAGGGCTCGGAGTTACTACAGAGAATTTTCTCCCAGGTGTCTGGCTGGTGGGTCTTGCCCACGTGCTCAGGGTCTAACTAATCACCATATTTGGGATCAGGAAAGCATTTCACCTCAGGTCAGATTGGCAGAGACCTGTGGGTTTTTTTACCTTCCTCTGCATCATGGGGCACGGGTCACTTTAAATCATGATTTAAAGACTTCAAGTTAAACTCAGCCACAGGTTAAGGGACGGTCTATTACAGGAGTGGGTGGGGTGAGGTTCTGTGGCCTGCAATGTGCAGGAGGTCAGACTAGATGATAGTCTCTTCTGGCCTTAAAGTCTATGACACTATAGCAGCTGCTGACACAGCACAGTGTGTCTTTAGACCAGGGGTCGGCAACCTATGGCACGCATGCCAAAGGTGGCACGCGAGCCAGTTTTTGATGGCACACGGGGCGGGCTGAGCCACTTGGCCCGCCACCGCTCTGGGGATTCCTGTTGCTGGCCACTTGCCAGCTGGGGTCCTGCTGCTGGCCTGAGGTTTCTTCTCCCAGGTTGGCAGGAGCCAGTGGCCAAAACCCCAGAGTGGGGCAGGCTGAGCCATTCAGCCTGCTGCTGCTCTGGGGTTCCCGCTGCTGGCCTCTTGCCAGCCGAGGTCCTGATGCCGATCCCACTCAGCGCTCGCTGCTGGCCTGGGTGAAGGAACCCCTGGCTGGCAGTCGGCTGAGACCCCAGCTGGCAGGAGCCAGTGGCTGAAATCCCAGAGGGGGGCTGGCGAAGACGCTCAGCCCACCCCTGAAACTCTAGAGCTGGGTGGGCTGACCCGCTCAGCCTGCTGCCACTCTGGAGTTCTGGCTGCTGTCTCCTTGCCAACCGGGGTCCCCGCAGCCCCACTCACCTTGTCTCCAGTTGGAGTTCCAGCGCAGGCCCCCTGCCAGACAGGGTCTAGGCTTCCATCCCTGCTCAGCCCTATCAGCCACTAGCTCCACTCACCTCAGCTGCTGATCTGGGGTTCCAGCCGCTGACCTTCTGCCGGCCAGTTATCAGCTGATAACTTAGAAGCCTGTGTGCAGCTTAAAGTATCTAGATATGTGCCACCAGACACTGGAAAACTCAGCAAGGAAAAGCAAGGGCAAGGATCACACTAAACTAATAAGATCTTCATTTTAATTTAATTTTAAATAAAGCTTCTGAAACATTTTGAAAACCTTGTTTACTTTACATATAACAGTAATTTGTTTATATATTATAGACTTATAGAGAGACCTTCTAAAAATGTTAAAATGTATTACTGGCACGCGAAGCCTTAAATTAGACTGTATACATGAAGACTCGGCACACCACTGCTGAAAGGTTGCCGACTCCTGCTTTAGACTGTGGCACTGGAAACATCTGGTCCTGGCCACGGTTGGAGGCAGGATACCAGACAGGATGGAGCAATGGTCTAATCTGGTTTCAGCAGTTCCTTTGTTCCTATGGGTCTGCAACATAGAAATGTAAGGCCAGAAGGTAGCTTGAGAGGTCATCTAATGCATCCCCCTGCGCTGAGGCAGGACCCATACAGGACTTCATCACATGCAGCTGGCAGCAGATGAGCCATGTCACTGGTTCTGAGAACTTCATTCTCTGCTAGCTCTTGATAATATAAACTTATTGATAAAGTGCCAGGAATCCAGAAATGACGATCTAAAATCAACTAAGGGGCTACAGGAACTGATCTATGGAAAGATTTAAATAACAATATTCCTGTAGCTCAGCCAAAGCCAAGTGAGGTGACAAGCACGTACACCATCAGTGGGGTAAAAACAAAAGGGCTAAGAAAAACTGTTCAGATTGATTCAAAGGTTTATTAAACTTGGAGTGATAGGAGCATGTTGGCTGCATTATATTACATCTCCTAACAGTGAGATCTGCTGGGCTGTGGAATAGTCCTCTGTGGACAGTGGGTAATTTAAGAGTCATCTGGACAAATTCCCTGGAGAATATAGCATAGGGAAGGACAGTCTCAGGGAGGTGTGGACAAGATGTGATCTATTCTGTTCCCAGCCCTTTTACAGTATGTATGAATCTGTTTCACTCGCTGCCTGGCTTGTCTTGCAAACAGAGACGCTATGTCGAGGCTCTGGATTATGGTCCTTGTTCTGCTGTGGATTCCAGTCATGGCCATCGCACAGCTCCCAGGCAATGCCCAGTGCCCTGTGAACTGCTCCTGCTTCTTCTCCCAGTGGTTTGTCCGATGCTCCAATGCCAGCTTATCCTCTCTTCCCCCTGGCATCCCCAATGCCACCGTGGAGCTTGACCTGCAGCACAACCAGTTCAGCACCCTCTCAGCAGGCTTCTTCCCAGAACTGGCTGAGATCAGCATCATTTACCTCGGCAGCAGTGGCATCCACCAGGTTGAGCCGGGGGCTTTTCAGGGGGTCAAGAATCTGTACCATCTCCACCTGGACAACAACCTCCTGGAGCAGGTCCCAGAGGGTGTCTTTGAGAATTTGACAAATCTGATCTTCCTGCACCTGGAGCACAACCAGATTGCTCACCTCCTGCCAGGTATTTCTGGATGGATAGGCCAGGCCCCCAGTACCACTAAGAGCCAGCTAACTGAGCAACCAGCATTACCAGCCCCACGCCTCTTCTCTAGTAATCCCTGCCCAAGCCGTAGGTCTCCTGAAGTCCCCACACTGCTGAGAGGATGGGGGCCAGAACTGCCACCAACGGGTCCTGCATGTCCATGATACAAAGTCAGCACCTCCTTGTACCCAGGGGACAATGGGAGGGGATAACTCAAGGCTAGGGGAGAGGAGGTACCTCATGATCAGAGATTATTGAAGCACAGAACATTTGATATTGGCTTGACCTGGTTGGGGGTGTGTGTGTCTCTGTCTCTCTCAGGTGGGTTCTCTTCTCTGAAGCAGCTCAGTGTCCTGGACCTGAGTAACAACCTGCTGCTGGAGCTCTCCGACCAAGCCCTTCATGGCCTCCCGCGGCTGCGTCAGCTCTACCTGAGTGCGAACCATATTACCAATGTGTCCAGCAAAGCCCTCCCAGGCAGCCTGCGGGCCCTCAGCCTAGATGAGAACCAGCTGACAAGTGTGCCCGCGGCCATCCGCACCTCTCCCATGCTCTCCACTCTACAGCTGAGTGGTAACCCCATCCGGAAGCTGACATCTCTCTCCTTTGGGAGGAGGCTTCGCTCCCTAAGGCAGCTGTTCCTGGATGGCCTGGCCTTGGAGCAGATCACCAACTTGGCTTTCACCAGGCTCCGCTGGCTGGAGCTGTTGAGCCTGAGGAATAACAGCCTGGAGTCACTCCCGCCTCTGTCCTCCCTGAAGTCGCTCTCCACTCTGTATCTGACTGGGAACAAGTGGCGCTGTGACTGCAACCTGATCTGGCTCCGCACCTGGCAGAAGAAGGTGCTCCGGAAAGAACGCAGCCCCGTGGAGTGCAGCTCCCCGGAAGTGCTACAGGGCCAGCTCCTGGTGGACATAGAGGTAACGACTTGCAGTTCCAGAGTACCTGAAAGTGGTGGGCTGGGGCCAAGGTGCACAGGATTTCCAGTCCAAGCCTCTCTCCCCTTCTGTCTCAAGGGCTGGGAGTGTTGTGAAGGGAACCATTGTTCATGGCCCCGGTACTTTAAAAGGGAGACAACCAATGTAACCAATGCCCTTGCCGATCTCATGGCAGGGTGAGGCCTGGCCAGTATGCTGATGGGACACAGACAGTTCCATGCACTGCAGATGACAGTTACTTACATACCTCCCACGCTCCCCATTCCCCTGGGGAGCTTAAACTCGGTCCTTTAGCTTGAAAATACAGGCCCCTTCCACAGAGTTGAAGATCTCTCCTGGTTGCAGCTGATAGCAGCTCCCTGACCCTTGGTGCTGGGAGATAGTCACTTTAGGCACGGCCCCCACAGAACTGCCAGCTGGGAGGTAGTGCTTTTTGGTGGAGGGGCTGGGGAGGTCACAGGAAATCCTAACGCAATGGGGGCGGGGTGTTAATAGGTAGGCCTGGCATGGTATTAATGTGTTTCAGTGGTTGGGGGGGGAAGGTGCACACAGGATGGGTTAGCTGCTGGTGAAGGGAAGAAAGAAGAGATGCGCACTCTATTTTCTGTGGTTTTTTGTCTTCATTTCCTCCCTTTCTCCTCTGCTCAGTCCCTCTCTCTCTCCCGCTCCCTAGCTCTTGTGGGGAGCAGCCAGGGCTGCTGGGTTAAGGTGTGGCTGCAGAGGCCATCCTGCAGTGCAGAAGGTGCTGGGTGTCAGTGCTCGGAGCAGGCCGCAGCTTATGGTAGGCTCTGGTTCCCACATTATGTGAGGTGTGAATAAAAATGATAAATTGTTCAAATATAAGCTCATGTTGGCTTAGTGCAAAGACCAGCACAGCTCTTCCCTTCCTATCTCTCTTCTTCATCCTCTGTCACATTCACTCTAAGCCTGTCTCTCCCCTCCTACCTCTCCTTCTATGTCCTGCTGCGATTCATTCACCTGCAGTGGGGGAGGTGAACACAGCACACAGATGCCTCTCCTGGTATCTGCCTCTGCCTGGGGGAAGGTGTGCCTCAGCTGTTCAACCTGCTGTCAGCTTTCCCAGCTCAGTTGGCTGGTGGTCAGTTGGTGGGTGGGGATCAGAATCGTTTACAGAAAATGCCCCTGAAAACCGAGCCAGTCCTGGTTCCGAGACACATGTTCACCTGAAAACAGAGCCACTCTGACATTCTTGCCCATAAAAGACCTCTGGACTGATTGTGTTACAGGTATTAGTTTATATCAGAGAGGCAGCCATGTTAGTCTGTATCCACAAAAACGACAAGTCTGGTGCCACCTTAAAGATGAACAGATTTATCTGTTGGGCATTCCATGCATCTGAAGAAGTGGATGCTCAAATAAATGTTAGTCTTTAAGATGCCACCAGACTCCTTGTTGTTTTTGAGGTATTAGCTTGGTATCCTGGGACAGTTCTAACCTGGGTAATTTATATCCTTCCAATCTAACCGATCTCCCCACTACAGTTTTAACTGGATCATGCATTCTCCACTTCCTGTCCTAAACCTCTCAAAATAATCTCCCACCTCTGTCTGGGATTGGGGTGCAGGATGGCTGGGCTGTTCCCTCCCAGAAGCCTCTGCTTGTCAGTGGGGAGGAGTTATCCCTGCTAGTGCTTCATCCAGGCCGAAAAGAAACAGAAGACCTGATTCTCTCTCATGTGCGGTTTTTTTTTTTTCACCTTGCCCAGTTACAGAAGCTGACTTGCCCACCCTTTGGGATGGACTCCACCACCCTCAGCCCCTCTGAGAACATGAATACACCCATGGCCATTGCTCCACCCAGAGACATACCTCTCCCAGGGGCTGCTACCACAGCTACCACCACGACCTCCACCGCCCTGATCACCACAAAGAGGCTCCCTACCTCCACCACCCGCTCAGCTACCTCCCTTCACCATGGGCTGGAGAGGTGGGACCCATGCTTGGCCGACCACATCAGCAGCGTCCACATCAGGACAAAGGGCAACACCTCCCTGGTGGTTTCCTGGGCTTTCTCCGGTGACCAGGACCAATTTGAGGTGCGGTACACGGCTGGCCGGGATGAGCAGGTGCTGTGGGTGGTGGGAGGGTTGGCCGAGGTGACGCTCCATGATCTCCACGCAGGGACCGAGTACAGAGTCTGCGTCATCCCCCAGAATGAGAATCTGCTGGAGTGCCAGGCCCCTGCCGCCCGGCAGTGCAAAGCAGAGCGCACTGCTGGCCTTCCTAGTGACACGCAGCCCTTGCACTCCCCACTCGGCCACAGCCATTCGGCTGTAGGTTTTGGCATCGCTGTTGCTCTCCTAGCACTCGCAGCACTGGCCCTGGCTGTCACCTACAGGCTGCGGACGCAGCCGATCCAATTCCAGCGCTACTATGATGAAGATGGGTCACCCCTTCATCGCAGGAGCAGCAACCAGGCCAAGATGACCATGGGCCCAGTTGATGAAAGCATGGAGGATGAGGACCGTCACAGTTATGGGACAGCTGCCAGCCAGCACCCAGAGGAGAAAGTAGACTGCACCGTGTCTGCCCCACCCAGTCTCACACTCACATCCACACCCAAGTATGTGACTCTGTGATTCTAACTGATCCCCGGCATCCTATAGCCGAGCAGGAAGTGCCCCATGGGGTTTGCCACTCACCCAGGGACCTGACACCATAGAGCCCCAAGGAGTAAACTAGACAGTTCTGTAACTGCCCCTTGTGACTGACATGGACAATAAAATGCAGCCCTAGAAAGCTGAGATGGGGAAAGCCTGTGGCTTAGGCCGCTTTTGTCCATCCCAGTCCATGCCCACTCGCGGGTTGTTCTCTACAGAGAATCCCCAGGGAGGGTCGTGCACAGCCTCATGCCTCACATAAATAGTTTTGAAGTTCTGGCTCTCCACTGGGGGATCTATGTGATTCACAAAGCCTTGCACAGCCAGGGGTGATGTAAAAAGGCAGGGTTAGTGACTGGTTTCCACTTGACAGGCAACCTCTACATGGCTTCTGCCACCCCCCCACCCCCCAAAATAGCAGCTCTCTTTCTCACTGTTTTGGCATGTAGTTTTGCACCCATGGGGATGGGGGAAGTTGCTGCGTGTGGAGTGGACGTTAAGAAGGACCCAGAGAAGGGGAAAGGTAGAAATTATGTTTGCAGCTCAAGTTTGAGCAAAGCGGAGGCCCAGTGAAGGCCAAGGGGGAGCTGCAGGAGTGGAGAAGGAATTTGCACCAGTCCTGCCTAGCCCCTGGGGAGCCAGGTGCTACATGATGGGGGGAGCAAGGAAGGAATTGTGTTTCTGGTACAGGGTTCAGGTCAGTTGATGCATCTAGAAACCTGACATCATGGAGGATGTGAATTCCCAGCCCAACAAGCCGTTCAAAGCTAACAGGCACTGTCCTTTGCTGGTAGCATTTAACCTTCCCCCGCTGCTGTCTTGGTGCAGGTTTTTGAACGTGCTGTTTTGTCCAAAATAAAGGTGGGGGTGGGGAGGCTTCCAAGCTAAACCAAAAAATCTTATTTTCCATTCTGTGCTTTGAAGGGTGTCCATTACCTGGGCCAAAGGCGAGGGTGCCCCAAGACCTCTCTCTCCCTCAGCATGAATACCTTCTTTCAATCAAGGCATCTTCCTAAATCTGTTGGAGGGGCGTGCAGGACACTGGAAAATACTGACCTTACTTTGCTCTGCTCTCCTCTCTGCCAGGGCTGTCTGCACCCCTCCTTTCAGACCACTGGGCATTGGCCTGGCCCACACATTTCATTCTCACTCTGGAACAGCATTTGAGCCTCTTCCGGACTCCATGCCACTTCTGATTGCATTGGACTTGCCCTAGTCCATGAGGTGTAGGAGGCTGTGGAATAATCTCCCAAGACAAGTGGTGAAGGCCTTTGTAGCACATTCCATTTCCAAAGCACCTAAGCAACATTCTTCCTTCCTTCCTCCCACTCACCTGCTCTGCATCACTAACCATTTGACAAACAGGTAAAATGAGGCAGAGGGTGAGTGGATTACTCAGTGCCACAAAGCATTTGGGTACAGCGCTCTGAAACTGTGGGGCAGACAGACAAGATGTCAGGTTATTTAATCTTTACTCTCTATTAATCTATAAACAAACAGGACAAAACCCTCATTTATCTTCCCTTTGTCTACATGCAAAGTCCTGGTCTTTGGCTCCTGGAGAGCACTGTGGCCTAAATGGTACACCTCTGCGGCACACTCTGTTTGCTGGACTAATAAAGCACACGGTAAAACTGTTTCATGCAGCTGTGTTGCTCTTCTGTTGTTAGATGACCTGGTTGCAAGAACAGCTGGTTAGAGTTTGGAACTGGCGCGAGGACACAGACCCTCTCCACTCCAGGGCACCAGTTGGGGGCCAGCATGCATTGGTAGTGCCCAAAAGGCACGAGTGGATGAGACTCAGCCAGCAGCCTTGGGGGAGTGGGTGGCCCTAAGAAGGCCTATGGGAGTCCGATCAATGGTCCGTTGAGCCCAGTATCCTGTCTTCTGACAGTGGCTGGTCCCAGTTGCTTCAGAAGGCGAGAACAGACCAGGACAATTTACCATCCCTTGTTGTCCAGTCCCAGCATCTAGTGGTCAGAGGTTTAGGGCCACCGTGAGCATGGAGTTGAGTCCCTGCCCATCTTGGCTCATAGCTATTGACAGACATAGCGGCCATGAACCTATCTAGTTTTTTTAAACCTGGTTATACTTTTGCCTTTCACAACATCCCTTGTCAACAAGCGCCACAGGTTGACTATGCACTGTGTGAAGTACTTTTTTGTTCGTTTGAAGCTTGCTGCCTATTAATGTCACTGGGTAACCGTGGTTCTTGTACTATGTGAAGGCATAAATAACACTTTCTCCACCCCCGTCATGATTTTACTCTATCATAGCCTCACAGTCTTTTTTCCTAGCTGAAAAGTCCCTGTCTCTTTAATCTCTCCTTTTATGGATGCTGCTCCATACCACCCTCTGTTGGTGAGAAGCTTTTAAGCATCTTGAAAGCTTGCCTTTCTCACTAACCAAAGCTGGTCCAATAAAAGCCCACCTCGTCTTTCTAAGATCCTGGGACTGGCTACAACACTGCATTCAGTAGTTAGTTGTCTGGCTTCATGTGCTGTAATTGAATGGGCCTTTTGCATTTGTTTCTCAGTTCCTGCCTGCACATTATCAACTACTAGCCTCTGCTCTTTATGAGAGGCTTACGCTGGGTGGGGTTTAGTTTGCAGGCATTAGTCCAGGTTGTACTATTTTTTTTATAGTCTGTACATGGACCTATAGGCCCATTTTACATACATTCAGCCGCTTCTCCTCCCTCCCCCCATGGAGCTGGTACAAGAAACGCTGGCTTCACTACCAGGAAGAGTTCAGAAATTGCACTTTCTTCCTGGCATTAAGTGCCTTGAGGGAAGGGGCAGAGATATTACAGAAAGCCCAGAGCCACACCTGGGTGGTGAAGACATGCCAGGCACTCCCACCTGAGAAACCTTAACCCACAACAAGGGTCTAGAAAGTCTCCCACAGCCAGACACACCCACACCCATACCCACCCTTGCCCCAGTGGCTGTCTTGAACAGGACTACAGCGTGCAGAGACTTCAACACAGAAAGTGGGTGAGGTGAGAAGCCTCAGGAAAGCCACACACCCGCTGCATGGTTCAGGTTGCTTGGGTGTGCCCCACACAATTGCTTACCAGCCTGCTGGCAGAGGTGCATCACAGCCCAGTTACTCTCCAGGTTTAGTTCTCCTCACGGTCAGAGTAGGCCCAGCGTGCCAGGGGCTACCAGCAACAGTCCACCACTGCAGTGCTTCCTCCACCCAGGGCTCTGACTAACCTTTCCCTAAAACACCTAGCAACGGCCAGCTTGCATCCCATCTGCAGCATCCCACAGCCATCTGTCCTGTGGTTCCCACAAGGTGTTGCTGACTCCACCATGCTGCTGGAGGCCCCAGCTGAAGATGTGTGTTTGGCAGTGCCTGGAAACCAACCACCCTTTGCAACAGCAGCAGGCAGCATTTCACCCAAGAGCGTTGGCTCTGCCTTGTGCAGATGGCACGGGACGTTGGCACCTGCAGGAACTGGCGCAGGAAGAGAGCTCACTCACCCTTAGGGGCATGGGGCACCTCAAGCTGTACTATAAACATGAACTGGAGCAAGGTAGGAGCACACACCAGCCAGGGGTGAGATGCCACTACTACACACCAGCTCACTGGACTAGGGCTGCTCCAATCACGGCCCCACCCCATGCAGCAGTATGGCAGAGATGGCCAGCAAGAGTTAGCTGGGGTAAGAGTGACCCCTTTGCCCTCATGAAGCCTGTGCAGGGCAGAAAGGATGGAGTCCCTGCCCCTCCCCCTAAGATTGCATGTGCAAACACTGGGCTTTCCTACACACTACATTCAGCCTCTGCCCTGGGCAGAATGTGCTGCTCATCAGGAATCAAGTTACAGCTGCTCCCCCTTCAGAGGCAACCGTGTTTTTAAGGCCAAGCTGGGACCTTAGCAGCTGTGCTAGAAGTGGAGGGGCTCCTTGACCCCCTTTCCACGGCCAAGATTTCTGGCAAAACTCCCAGAACTTCACTACTGTGAGTAATAAGGTAGCTGAGGAGCAGGGAAGAAGGTTGGAGAATGAGCTGAGGGGCACCTTAAACTAGGAAATTACCTGTCTTTTACTACCCTCCCATGAACCCATCCATGCCCTTTCCCCAGACTTCAATGTGCGTATGTAGCATCAGGTGCTGTGACAATCGGCAGGAAAAATTCAGACTGGCAGGGGCATTTGTGGGTGCAGAGTCCTCACCCCTATTTTAACATGCTTAGGGACCCTCAGCTAATTCCTGGCACTGAAGCTGCTAAGTTTGCAGTGCTCAGCCCTGAGACGCTCTGCCAGCAAAGTATTCCAGCCCCCAAATGCTATTCCCCTTCTTTCTTTACTGCTCCGCTGGGGGGACCCCCTGCAGGATTCAATTGATTCTACTCATTTCTAAACCAAGCCTATTTTAATGGGGGAGTGGGGGTGGGGGAATGCAGGCTGTGGCAGTAGCACAATGAACAGGCAAAGACCACCAGGGCCAGCCCTACCCGAGGGAGCTCCACTCTAGCATAGCAGGGGATTAGCAGATTAAAACACCAATAGGCCCTTCCCATTTAGATTAGGAATACAAGAGCAGGGGGGAACATCTCCCCCATCCCAAGCCTGGAGCAGCAGGAGGCAGCTGGGCAATCCGATATCCCTGGAGAAGCAACACCACTGCTGCAATGTCCAGGTGCATGGCCCAGGACAGCATGAGATGGAAGCCACAGCACCATGCAAAAACCCTGCTTGGTTCAGCTGCTGCTGCTTCAGAGAAAGCCCACGTCCAGCACCCTCTGCAAGACGGTAGCTTGGGCACAACCCCTTCCAGCAGTGTTGAGTTTAATGGGGCCCTCTTTCCAAGTCACGAAGAGCCCCAGGACGACTAGTTTTGGCACAACTGCGTGTGCTGGAGCCCAGGGCGTGTGCTTTGGAAGTGGGGCCTTCAATTAAAAACATGGAAAAACAAAGTAAAAAAAATCAGCAGGATTCCTCCGAGTTTGTTAAAGCAGAAGGAAAGATGGACATCCCTGTGAGACAGACAGCATGTTTTCATGGGCGCTGACATCCTCTCCTGCCAGCCCGCTAAGAGCTCTCGCTGATAAAAGTCCTATGAGGGGGAAGGGGCAGAGTTGCGCTTCTACTACAGCTGGTGGAGGGTTTGCAGCAGCATGTGACGGGCAAAGGAGCAGGAATCCAAAGCACGGTTGGGTCTGGAGAAAGAAGAGAAAAAGTTCATTTACAAGCTGCCCCCTGACTGCGCTTTGACTCACTGAATGCCAGCGCTCCATGGGTTAAGAGGCTCAGTAAGGTGCCAGGAACTCAAAAGCCAGCCGGCTGGAGTATCCACCTGCAGTGGACTTCATTCTTACTCAGAGCCAGGGTTGGATGAGGTATAGGAATCGCTGCACTGAATCAGCCTATTGCTCCATCTAGTCCTGAATCCCACATCAGACAGTGGCCAATGCTAGCTGGTTCAGAGGAAAATACCCCACCACAGCCAATGCAGTGCATTGTGTTACACTGCATTATACAAAGCGACAGAGTCCTGGGGCACCTTATAGACTAACAGATGTATTGAAGCATGAGCTTTCGTGGGTGAATACCCACTTCGTCGGATGCGTGTAGTGGAAATTTCCAGAGGCAGGTATAAATATGCAGGCAAGAGTCAGTCTACAGATAACAAGGTTAGTTCAGTCAGGGAGGATGAGGCCCTCTTCTAGCAGTTGAGGTGTGAACACCAAGGGAGGAGAAACCGGTTTTCCACTACATGCATCTGACGAAGTGGGTATTCACCCACGTAAGCTTATGCTCCAATACATCTGTTAGGCTATAAGGTGCCACAGGACTCTGTCACTTTTTACAGATCCAGACTAACACGGCTACCCCTCTGATACTTGACTGTATTATACAAGTGATGTACTTGTTCCCTGAGGCATGAGGATTGATTGGCCCTGCAATGGTTCTTCTAGAGTAACTACAGCTATACTGTGCTTCCTCAGCTCTTTCATCCTTTCCTGAAACTTACCAAGCCAGCTGGCCTCTGTTACTATTGTACAGGGCATAAGGGTAGAGATTGCTACAGTTACAGCTACAATAGGTTTCCCCTTTTCACAGGCTCATTCTTTGAGCACAGTCACTGCTTAGGCTGAAATTTTCCGTGCTTTGTGCCCACCCCAAGGTGATGTTTCCTGAAGAACTTGAATCCAATACCACCAATGAAAAACATTCTGACCAGCGCCCCACCCCCAACAGAACAGCAATAGGTGCCGTGCTCCATCTGAGGGAGAAGTGGGTTTCAAATGAAGCCAGAAATGTTGAAATATGGGACTGAGCAGTATTTCCTTGTTGCTAAACTGTTAGCTGTGTACTTTACGGTATTTGCTGAGAGACAGGACCCCCATATGCACTGCAGTCTAATGGACCAAATTCTGCAGCACTGTTAATGGATTGCATCTCCATGCTCTCTACCCTTCCTTCCTGCCCCCAACTGGTTCATTGCTGAAGATGCACACGGGTGGACAATTCATTACATGACTTTGATGATGGAGTTTTTACCAGGTTCTACCAGCCTAGCTCTGCGGGCCTCAGCTCTGATATTATGTGCAGGGCTTAACTTGGAATCTCCTTTCCAGGCTTTGTGCATGAGAGAAAGGGGAGAGCTTGAACTAGTGAAGTGAACTGTATCCGAGTTCCCTGAACCTCTGCTGCGCTAGCCTGCACTTCTATGGCTCCCCCTTCTCCTCAGCTGGATTCTACCTCAGGCTCTCTGCAGCCTGGCTCTATAGAATAGCAAAGGGAGCATGCACTGTACATAATCAGCTTCCCGTTGTGGGGAAAGGAGCTGAGAGAGGCAGCCGCAGGCAAATCCCAGTAGGGCAGGGACACAAAACAAAATAGTGGGGGCCTGTCTGCAGCCAGCTAATGAATTCTGCAGCATCTGTGGGAGCTGGGGAATCAGAAATTCCAGGCAGAGAACCAGCCCTAAGCACCCCCACCTGAGATGATCAGGGCCACCGCATTCAGGCCCTTTGCAGAGTCAGATGGGCATCACTTACACTCACTACTTTTTTTTTTTTTTTTTTTTTTGGGAGGTTCTCTTACTCAATCGTGAGGCTAGAAACAATTTAAAAGGAAAAATTCTGTCACACTGAGTGAGTTCTGTGGCCAGTTCCTCGCTCCCAGAGTCCCGAGGGCCCTGGCTACAGGCATTTATAACTTCTCCCACTGAGAGGTAATGGCGCTTGGAGACACAGTAAGTGACAGCTGCTTTGACCGAAGCAACTCACAGGAATTTTGTAGTGCCACAAGCCCATTACAAAGGAGCTGACAGTCTAACCAGGCCAGGAGAGCTGCTGGAGTGGCTGGATTCATGTACCAAGGAAGCTCAGGCCAATGAGCTGACGGGTCTAACTAGATTCCCAGGGGAAGCTGACCAAGGTGGTTACCCAACACTCCAATGAGCAAAACTTGGCTCTGTAGTGAGCTGGACCAGCCTGTTAGTTTTGGACAAGAACAGGACAAGCTCCTCAGCATCTAAGCTCCAGGCAAACAGGGGCCACAGGTGCCCCTGGATTACCAAGATCTTTGGTGAAGCCCTTTGGGCACACAAGACTTGACTGCAGGAGCAGCTGAAGGAACATAGCAAATCACTAGAGAACCCTGCAAAGCTTTCAGCTGCATAGCTCCTGATTCCCTTTAACCCCCACAGCTGAGGAGTGAGGTGTTACGGCAGAGAGAGCAAGCCCTGAGGCAACAAAGAAGCGCTCTCTTGCCCCGTTGCCTTGGGCTTGTCGCACATCCCCCACCCCGTATTACTGCCCCCCACAGATTAGCGTTGGGAAGGAAGTTCTCACTTGGACAATGGTATGGCTTAACTGCTTGACTCTGCAGCTTCGGTACTAGCTTGTTTTTTCCTTTTGCTCTCACCATATGTTAAGACATTTCCTTTGCAAAAGTCACTGGGCTGTTTTATGATTTGACATGATATCACTGTAAGAGACACACATTCCTCCCTCTAGCTTCTCCTCCTCCCCCCGCCGCCGCCTCTCCCTCCAGCAAAACTAGGCTTCTCCGTTTCCCCATTCTTAAGCAAAGCTGTGATGAAATACTGCTGCAGCCACAGTCAGGAGTTTTGCCACTGACATCAATGAAGCCACGTTTTCACTTTGGAAGCGCTACCTATCTACACCATGCCTGGCGCTGAGGGACCCAAACATCTACATCAGTAGTTTTCAGCCTGCGGCCCACTTACAGCCCTGTCAGTACACAGCTGCGGCCCATGCGAGATCCTCAGGGCCATACAGGTAGTATGTATATAGTGTGGATGTGGCCACATAATACAGAAAGAGCTGCATATGCGGCCCACAAAGGTAAATCGGTGGAGAACCACTGATCTAAATGCAGCAAAATCACAGCTGTCACCGTGCTTACTGCGCTATGGGCACAGCTCAGAGAACACCACGCAGGGTTAACTGCTGGCCCAGAGCCTAAGAGAGGGGAGTACGCACATGCAGGGCAGAGTGTGCTGTGAATGACCTCCTCAGTGTATGCAGCCACTGGACACTCTCAGGTCAGAGGTTATGCTGGAGGAAGAGCTCGTTAATGGTGCACCTGACTCCCCAGCAGATCACTAGAAGTGAATGTTACAAGTAGTCCCCAGCATGGCCCATCATCCAGGCCAGTTTTACTTAGACACGTTTTTGTCACTGGCAGTAGCACAAGGCTGGAAGGTCTGGGATAGAAACACCTCTTCCTTGAACATTTTGTTTACATAGTGCAGACAGATCCAGTGATCTGGGGGCTTGGGGACAGCACAGTTCCTGCTCTTTTTTACTTGGGGAGGGGCTGCTTCAGAGCCAGCAAGGTGGTGAGCAGGGCTGCAGCTCAGGCTCTGGGGAAAGGAAAGAGAGCTAACGGACAGGACTGCTACAGCAGCTTGTTTATTACATCCTGCCCCCCTTGAGCAGGAACTACGAGCAGCTCCATTTCCTCATCCTTTCTTTGCGGACTGCAACAACAGTGCACAGCACATGGGCACGTTTGCAGGAGAGATGTGAATAGCTCGCATAGTCTCTCCCCTTTAGGTTAGGAATCAGGAAATCAAATTCTAGCCCCCCCCAATCTGCAACAGGAGCCAGGTCTGACCACCTTTTGGCAGCTTCGTATACAGCTACCTCTGCAGCTATAGCCATACTGTCTTTTGTCTGTGGAATGAGCCCCTGAACTGGCCCTGCAAGGCCAGTCATCTCCACCTTCACATCTCTGCTGTGATGGCTAGAAGTCAGCCAGTTAGCTAGCAGCCCTTCTATTTAGCTATTAATAAGGCCAGCTACATATAACTGTGCACAACTTACAAAGGGCTGGGGAGAGGGACAAAAACTTTTAAGCCAGCGTCTTTCTATGTATTTGTATGGTGCCCAGCACAATGGGATCCTCATCCTCATGACAGCCTCTGAGGATTTTGGGAATACATGGAATTAATACTGTACCTGACCAATTTACCAATTTTAGATTTACACCTGCCCAAAGTTTTAGCTTGGGTATGGAACTTGTTTAAAAAGGTGTCCACTGTTCACTACAGACTGAACAGGATATAATCAGGTTAAGAAACCCACCAAACTCCCTGACATGGATCCTAACTGTGTGACGACCGGCAAGTCACAGCCTTTCGGACTCAGTTTCCCCCTCCACTAGTGAAGAGATGGATACCGACACTTATCTACAGCAACGGAGTGCGTGGGGACTCAGTGGTTTGGTTTTTGTAAGTGCTATACAAACGTTAAGTTTCCACTGTGCTTCCATGGTTGACTTGTTGGGGGTGGGTGGGGGAGAGAGAGAATAGCTCTGGAGACCAATGCCCTATCAGTCTGTAACTTTGCCCCAGGGCTACATTTAAGACTTACCCTTTTAATGATATTAAACAACATTTGCATAAGTATTGAAAAGAAACTGTCAGAACTGAATCTAAGAAGCATTGGTCTTATCTGTGTTAAAGAAATATTTTAGTATTAAAAGAGAATTTATAAAAAAAAGGAACAAGGCTTAAAATTTTCACTATTCATGATCTTTACTTTCTGGCGTTCGCTCCAAAGATAATTAGCAGACTTGTCAATTTTGTTTTCATTTCCTGGCTCTCATGCCCTGTCACAACATGGCAGTGTTCATTTGCAGATGCAATGCACGGGAATTCAAGAAGCTTCCACTGGAATTTGAAGTCATGAAAACTTTAATATTAATCTTGGATGTTACTTTTGTAATGGCTGTGTTATGCATTTGGGGCTAAATCTGATTCAGCAGTGTCCTTTTAACTCATTAAACTTGTGACTGGAAATTAGACCCTAGTCTTCCTTTGGGCTAAGACACTGCTACTGTCGCTTGACATTACTATTCATTAACTTGCCTGCCTCTGCATAAACGCCAGTTTCAAGACCACCTTTAGAAAGTCAGTTTCCCAGTTCATTCCTCATGATCAGTGCTTCTTACCTTGTAAGCTTTGAATGTTGGACTAAGTAAGACAGAAACAGCTTTCCTTTAAGCTGTTTGCATTTTTATTCTAGAAGCCCTGCCCACAGGAGGCTCGAAGGGAGGAGTATGTATTTTTCCTTTTAACCTCAACCATATGCAAATGTGTCTAACTTCCTGTAGAACAGGATTGCTTGGCAAGGTGCAATACTCACTTTGTCACGAAGGCCAGGAGAACCGGAGCCAGGGATTTGGGGAAATAATCCTGCTGGACCATATGGTTCAGGGTCATCAGAGGGCCATAGAGGCTTGGGACAGCCTTGATCTTCTCTTCACTCTGGCAGATGGGGATGGGGAAGGTCAGAAAAATCAGGCCCATAGCAACTGCCACACCAAACGCAGTCATCACTCCATCTAATCCAGTGTGCTGTCTGACTGACCAACCCCTGATGCCTTTAAAAGACAAATGACCCTTCACAGTGCAATGCATGCAAAACGGGAGAAGTCTGACTCCAGTTGAGGCTCAGCTTCTAGTAAATCATGGAGATCAGCTTAGTTTACATCATGACAGATGCCGTGGTTATTCACACAACTATCTAATTCTTTGCTGGAATTAGCCTTTCCCTCAGCAGCAGGAGGGAGAGCAGGCCCCCCGTGTTACACACGTTGGGTTATTTAGGAGATGAGCAATCAACCCAAAGGGAGATGTCTCCAAACACAGACATCAGCAAGACTCCAGTTTGTTTCAATTAGGGCTTGACAGTCTTGCATGTGCACTGTCTAAACTGCTTGCATCTCACGTTTCTTTTAGGCCTCCCTCTGCATAGACACCCTGTCAGGACCCTCCCTCCAGCTGAGAAGGAAGCCGACAGTTCCTGCTAGATCCAAGGGGGGCAGTTATTGCCTCCTGTAGGCCCCTCTCTCACCCAAGCATACTGTTTCCAGTCACTCCCAGAACTGATTCCAAGTTTAAGCCAGAAGGAACCAATAGCTCTCCTAGTCCAACAACCCATTTATCACAGGCCACTGAACTTCACCCAGTAGCCCCTGGATGGAGCCCAATAACTTGTGTTTGGCTAAAGCACGTCTCCCAGAAAGGCCAAGGGCTTTGATTGGAAGACACCAAGAGATGGAGTATCCACCACTTCCCTTGGGAGTTGACCTAATGGATAATCACCCTCACTGTTAAATTCAAACTAGAAACAAGGCACGCTGTCTGTCTAGCTTCCAGCCACTAGTTCTTGTTATGCTTCTCGTCACTGAATTTATGAGCCCCTTCGTGCCCAGTGTTTTCTCCCTATCAAGGCACTTGTACATGAATCAAGTTTCCTCTCCATCTTCTTTTTGATAAGCTAGGATTGAGCTCTTCAAGTTGCTCACAATAAAACACTTTCTCCAGCCTTTGAATCATTTGTGGCTCTTTTCTGCAGCCTCTCCAATTTTTAACACCCTTTTTAAAAAGCTGACACCAGAAGTGTATGCAGTATTCCACTGACGGTCTCACCAGTGCTGTACACACAAGTCAAGTGACCTCCCTACCTCCACTCCCCCATTCATACAAGGATCACTCTAGCCCTTTTTGCCACAGCATTGCACTGGGAGCTCATGTTGAGTTGCTTGTCCACCACAACTCCTATATCCTGTTCAGAATCACTGCTTTCCAGGATACAAAGTCTGCCCTGCATTCCCTGTTTCTGAATGGATCCCTTTGCATTAGGTTACACTGACAGTGTGTTTTGTTTGTACGACCCTAGCTATTGCTTCAAGTCTAGAGTGAAAAAGAAGTATGGAAACAGCCTCCCTCTCCACCCCAAACCTGAGCCATAGATGTACATGGATCACAGTCAACAACTGGTCAGATAAAGGACTTGACTGGGGGAGCAGTGTCAGTCAACTCTCTACTTTGAAGCCCAGCCCCAAGAAAGTTCTACCCTCCAATTCATCTCAGCATCTCCACAGTGATTGCAATCTGAGGCAGGATGGGAAAGAAAAAACCCTGTCCATGGAGCAGAGGACTAGAGGACTAGACCGAGCCTCATGTGAGTGGGGGAGGAAGAGTAGAAGATCCAAGGAAGTGTCTTAGTCCCTAACCCATGTCACAGCTGTGCATTTCCCCAGGTTCAGAGTCATCACTGAGAACCCCAGAAAGCCACATGATCGAAAAGATGATGCAAGTTTTGTGGCTTTAGGGTATTCCAGGTATTTCTGATGATTTTTGCAGACTTTATTTCCAGATGTTTCTAGTCCTTGAGGCGCCGAGATGCTTCATATTGATCTATGATGACAGAACAGCCAGACCACTGAAGCACTACTCTGAGCTTGTCGATGGAGATAACTCCAATCCCCCTTTGTCTCAGCTCATGCTGTAGCCTACATGCAGGTTCTAATGCGGTTAGCGAACTTGCAGCTGATTCTCAAAAACAATAATCCTGCTAACAGGTTTTATTCTGTGCAGCCACAAACTGGACGCTCCGGGCATTAGCAAGAACACTGGATAGAATGAAACTGAAAGTTTCAGTCAGATGTCTTTTGTTTATTCTTGCTGTGGTCCTTTTAAAAGAGAAGATGTGACTAAGTGGCCCTTTTGGATACCAGGGTGAAGAATAAATATTCAGGAGTCTGACAACTGGTAACTCATCACTCTATAAAAGCTTTGTCCAGCAGCATCCCAGTTTGTCTGTATGAACCTTCCTGCCTTATAGAGATATCTGATCTTGAATATACAAGCTAGACCAAGTAGAACAGAATTGGGAACAGATAATCCATGCCCTCCGCCCAAATATAATCCCCCTCTGGAATCTGTTATCCCTGCAGTTTTCAATTGTCCCTAGGCATTGGGCATACACAGGAGTTTTACCGTTGCCATGGAGACAGGAACATGATTACCCACAATCCAGCAAGCCTTAGCTTTTAACCAGAAATGTAATCAGAACTCAGCCCACCTCACCCATCACAGCCCACTTTTAACTCCCTCCTGCCCTCTCACCTTGAGCAGGCCCATGTGGATCAGCAGGCTGGTGACGAATGCATCAGAATTAAACGTGGCAGAAGTGAAGGCTTTTCTCATCAAGGCATCTAGAGAGAGAAATAAATGTGTCAAGCTGAAGAGCACCATGAGATACTGTGGTGACTACTGTTCATTTCACTATTGGATTCAATTACATTCAGCTTATCTGAAGCTGCCTCAATCTCCAGTCTACTGCACTGGAACACCAGACAGACAGGGGGCTCAGTGCAGAATTTAGGTCAAGTTTGCCATTGAGTAGGAGGCCTTAACTATTATCAGCTGTTAGATGGGCCATGGGAGGCCACACCCCTTTATATACCCTGTTTGTCTCTGGTGCCAGAGGTTACTGCAAGCCACTAGTGAGTGCTGGGAGTTGAAAGAGATGAGGCAGAGAGAAAGCCAAGAAGTCACATGGAGTCCAGTCTTTAGTATGGGGGCTGCATAAATGCCTAGAGAAGAACTATGGCTGAGGCCAAGAAGTGTTAATTGACCTGAGCCAGAAACAATGCAAGGAATGGTCGACCTGGATGCATTTGGGTAGCACACAGCCTCACTCTCGCTGCGATGGGTTTGACAATCTGGCTGTGAGCTGGTCTCACCAGCCTTTAAAATGACAAGGGCAACAGGCTCCCACGGGACCGTCATCCACTGGGTGTGCATTTGGTTTGGTTTCCAGCAAGGAGATCTGTGGTTTTCAGAGTTCCTCAAGATCAGCCACTTGTGGCTCTGGCCCTCGCCCCACTTGGTAACTTAAGGAAAGCGAGGTGGCTGCGGTACCCTGTCAGACGTTATCGATGTTTCCCTCAGGAAGGGCCAGCCCTCCTTCAACACACAGACGCCTCACCCTGAAGAAACCATCTCTTGACACTGCAGCAATTGCCAGATATGACCTGAACTTGCTAGGGAAGGCGAAGAGTATTCAGTTCCAGGTGCATGTGGACACTAGTCACATCGTGGGTGCCAGTCACCCACAGAAGCAGAGGCAGAGATTAGCATAGCCATGTGTGATCTCCTGCTGACCTCAGAGAAAGCTCAGCTGACCATTTTGCAACAGTCTTTGATACAACTGACCACAGGTCGTTGCCTCAGTGACAAGGGACATTATTGGTATGCACGGAACAGCCCATTAGTGGTTTCTGTCCTGCCTACCCTCTAGGAGTCTTTTAATGGCAATAGCTAGTTGTGTAAATCAGTATAAGAGACTTTAAAGGGATGCCAGAGGGAGAGGCCAAATCCTGAACCCTGCACACAGCTCCAATAAGCAGACTGCATGGAGGTGAATACGGCTGCTGGGGATTTCGGGAAGAAAGGATAGAGAATTCCTCTTCCTCAATCCCGGGGCAGTATACCGAGCACCTTCACATACCTTATGCAGCCACGACAGCAGCCTCAGGGCTATGGAACCATCCACACTTCTACAGGAGAGTTTTGCCCAGTGGATTCACACAGCCCATAAGCCACACCCCACCTAAATCTCTCTTTACTATACTGTGCTCCAGTGCTGTGCTCCACAGCATACAAAGGGTACATGGTCCCCCCCGCACTGCCTCTCTGCCCTGCCCCACACCTTTCCACTGCCAGTGCTTCTGGAAAGAGACGATAGATCTAAGACAGTTACTAGTAAAAAGAACACCAAATGGGTGTTCTCTATTTACACTGTCCCCAGATACAAGAGAGGAGGCACTTTCTATTTACAGTATCATTAATCTGTGGAACTCACCAATAGGATATCGAGACCAAAACAAAACCAAAACAAACTTAATAAATCCCATCTCCTCCCACCCAAAAAATACCAGGAAGAGTAACACTCACAGCCATACTAATTAAGTTATAAGGGATATTGATCATCATGCTTTGGGGGCATACACCGATCTGTTGAGGTTTCACACCCTCACTCCCCCCAAAACAGCACTGCACAACCTGGCACACTATGGAGACGGAACAGTCTTCCTCTGGCTGCCGTGGGAGACCGAACTACCAAAAAATGGCATTGTCCAGGGAGGCCATCCCTGTGATCTCTTTAGAAGCCACAGGTGCAAGTTAGGCTCCTTCAGCCCACATCTTTGCATGGAGACACTGACTGCATCACCTGTTGTTTCATGCACTGCTGTTTTCACTGTGGTTTCATCTTTGAACACAGAAGAGATCTTCAGGAGAGCCGTAACCACCTTTTCCGTATCAGATGTGTCTGTCTGTAAGAGAGAAAAAGCAGGAGCCATTAAGTGCATGGCAGAGTAAGGGCAGAAGAGACACGATTGCTACAGAAGCAACAAAGAGCAGTGCAACAATTGCCTCCAACTGGCTGGACATGACAGGAACTGGCTCTATCAGGATGCTCGTGGAGGCATAAGCCATGCCATGAAATGCAGCTGCTGTGCTGGCACCATATCTGCTTCAGAGACGTGCAGCTTCAAGTTGAGTGTCTGCCTCCATTCTGCTCATTTGGACAATGGGAGGATCCTAATCCAGGTCACGAGACTCCCGGAAAAGATTACCTCTGGCGGTTAAACAATTTATCCCAACCACACCTTCAGAAAGCCACTGACCCACCTACCTGCTGAGCTATCAGAACAGAGCACTTGGGCCCTAGTCGCAGCAGTTTCTCTGGAGATGGGAAGGCGAGGAACGTGGCAACATCCACAGGAGGAGGAGATGACACGGGAGTAGAGTCCTGAAACAGAGCAAGTCAGATCCCAGCTCATTCTGCAGAGCACCGGCAGAGCTGTGGGTGCATGAATGTGTAGGAAAGGGCGATGGCGCTGCAGGTCAGTACTTATCTGCACTGTCAGAGCTTGTGAAGGGGTGGGAAAAGTGAGCCCAGGACAGGAATGGCACTAGCTAAGCTGTGAGGAGAAAGTTTGTACTGCAAACGCTATGACAATCTGGCTCCAGGCAGTGATGTCGTGGCTACAGAAAATGACGGAAGAAATAAGATTTTCCTGCTAATTTTCTTCAGATCACCACTGAATATTCCTGAGGTACTGTTCTCCCCCTCTGCGCTCTTACTCCACCCGTGCTCTGACACATCCCTCCGATCAAAGAAGAGGTATGTGAACCCCCACTTGTTCTCTACAAGTTCATAACAGCTTCCCCCGATTCCATACCTCCTTCCCCTACTCCCAATAAGGGATTATTGGCTACCCCTCAAAGCACATTTACATGTGAGTCAAGAATCTTCTTAGAAGGCAATGATTCCTGTTCTCCCTGCCCCCTCTCCTGCAACTGTTGTTGTTCCTCCTCTTCATCCTCCCCTTCGTCATCTTCATCCTCTCCTTCATCATCTTCATCCTCTTCGTCCTCCCCTTCGTCATCACTAAGAAGAATTAAGAGAAGAGTTCACATGAAAAGCAGCCCCGCAATACAGACTTCCTGGTCATGCACTGGCACCTAAGAATAGTTCTCCAGGTCACTATAAAATGCAGTAAGATCCTTCCAAGCCTTAAAACACTAAAGTGACTGGCAACAAATCACTCCTAGGGCAGTGAGTGAGAGCCTTTGTTTGGGGACTGCGATGGATTATGGAGCCTAGCATGTTTAGGTCACCTATTCTAATCTGGCCTCAGACCAGCAGTGACAGATTGGCAGTGGGTAAAATGGAGGTGTGAGTCTCAGCCTAGTTCCTAGTGGACAGGTGTCCACAAAACATCAGAGCAGGCATCAAGTGTGGGCAGAAGAGTCAAAAGTGGAGTAGGCCATGAAGATTGTGCTCTCATCTCACCCTTATGGAGCTCCCTCCAGATGAAGGTGTGAGGTACACTGAGGGGATGGGAGTTGCATACATACTGGGGATAGAAATTTTCCATCTCCAGTCCTGTTAATCCAACACCTCTCAGTAGTGCCAGACCCCATAAAAACAGGAACTCGCATGAAACAGATGTAAAGGGCAGACAGCCAGAGCTCTGACATGAATGGTGTGCAGACCCATGCCACAGCCTTTTCTCATGGCCTACCTCAAGGAACCCAGTACATCTGCCATGTTGAAACCTTCAAGAATCTCCTGGAGCTGTTCACAGCCTTCTTCCCCCAGAGCATTACCTAGGATGCAAGAAGAGAGAAGTCAGCTTGGGGGTTAGGAAGAGACAGACACTCACAGATTGGGTGCTGAACTTGTCATGAGAAAAAAAAAAAAAAAAAAAAAAAAAAAAAAAAAAGAGTTTAACTAGAGCGCTCAGTGAAGTCCATAAATCCAACCTCTGACTGGCTGGGAGGACGGCTGCTTGATTTGCATTTCTCTAAACACCTTTCACACAAAGCACTTTACAAACTGCTCAGACAGCAGACTTGTCACTGAAATCTGTCAGCTGTTTGCCAACTCAGACACCACACAAGGGTTTGAGACAAGAACATTACAGAACCCAATTGCAAGGGAAGTTCAAAGATGAAAAAATGCAATTAACCAGAAGAGATTTGAGTCTTGGAGACTGAACTCTGTACATTTATACAGCTCCTTTCATCCTGGGTGATTCTGAAGCACTTCTCAAATTATATATGTATAGTACCATAGAAATGCAGCCACCTCTGGGAGGGAAGGCAACAACCAACACAAGGAACGGGAAACTGTGACCAATCACATAGAAGCAGACCTCAATGCTAAACTAATAGCATCATGGAATCTTTAATACCAATACAGAGCAGACAGGACCTTGTTTTTAAATTCTCATCCTAGAGACACACACAGACATATGGAACTCAGATTTATTCACTTCAGGAAGCGGCAGGGATAAGCAGTCAGGATTTGAAACTGTGGCTCAAGAGGTTTAAGTATTACCACTAAAGCCTAAGGGAAGAGGGAAAAGCTTATTCGCTTAGTCGGTTCAGCTGCTCTAAGCAGCACCAATATTTTATACAGAGACACTTCTGGCAGCGATAGATATTTCAATCCCGCAGGCTTCTTCCCAATGGTTTCTAGAGTTTGCCATGGACTGGATAAGCTTTGATTTAACTTCATGCTCACGTACCATTGAGATCCAGTTTCTCCAACTCAGACTTATCTTCAGTAGCCTCTGCAATAGTCAGAGCAGCATCTCGTTTGATTTCACAGAAGGACAAGTTCAGTTCCTGAGAAGCAGAGGAGAAGTTGCTTTATAGGAACGCTGTATGCCAGTTCTCCATTAGAAATACCAGCTTGGCATGCTCAGAATTGTTTAAGGAATTCTCTTCTTTGGAACTGGTCTCAGCACAGAGGTTATTTTTTTAAATTATAAAAGAAGACTTGGAAGGGACTCAGGCAGTGAGCAAAGACCAAACAATACACATAGGCCAACAGGCCAATAAGAACAAATTATTCAAGGGGCAGCCACATCCCTTGAGACATACTGAATAAGATGATCCCCAAGAAGGGATTTAATATTAAACAGCTGAAGGGGATTTGTTCTGGAATGGATTATTTTAGTTTGATGTCCTCCTCCTTTCGCCTGTTATTAATCCTGGGATCCTTTGACCTGGGAGAAAGGATGGCTGTGTCTTACTTTAACAGCTGTATTCATGAACTAACCCCATTGTTCTTAAAATGTGACTTCCACTGGATGGGGCTGGGGAGTGGACATAGAACAAGGGAGGGGAAACATACACGGTGTTTTGGGAAGAGATTTGAAGGAGCAGCAGAATGTGGTACCTTTAGTTTAGAGAGCCCCTCTTTGACTGCTTCAGCAATGGCGATGGCACCCTTTGAGCGCACCAGGCAGTCCCCAAAGTTGATCACTTCTACCTGTCGGAGAGTCTTCAGCGTCTGCAGAGAGAGTGCACACCCATGAAGGCAGAAATTCAGGTGAGGGGTAGAGGGAACAATCAACTGTTCTCCCTTCCTGCTTCATAAGGACATTCGGCCCCAAAGCACTGACCGTTGTTAACCAAGGGTGGGGGGATGGGGAGGGAGCAGAGAGACACACTCAATGCAACTGCTAGTAACTCACCTCTGCCATCGCCACAGCCCCCTTCTCTGTGAAGGTGTTGTCATTCATATTGATAACTCTCAGCAAAGGGTTGGCAGCAAAGGCCTGGGCCAGCGCTGTAATACCAGGATGGTTGATTCCGTTCTGTGGCATATGGACCTCTTCCAGTGTCCCAATGAGCTAGATTTAGACAGGATTAGCCATTAGAAAAAAGACACTTCAATACAAGCACAGAGAACCACCATCCCACAGGATTACCTTACAAATTGCTTCTCTGCCACCCAGTGAGTCCACTACATCACCCGCCAGAACCCCGGCAATCCTGTTAACTGCTACAAATACACGACCTCCTACCCCAGCAGCTATGCCTCCAGTGACAAATCAAGATAGGACTGATGTTTTTATTTGGTGAGTCAGGGCTTAGGATGTCATTTTCCATCTGTTCTTTGGCCAGAGATTCTGAGCCTTGGGGCTATAAGCCAGAAGTGGCTCGAGAAGCTGCTTTCCAGGTCAAGGCACATGACCACTTGGCAGAATCAAAATCTTTTGCTTCTTTTTAGTTCTGCTTCTGGCCACAACGGAAACCCTCCAAAATGGAAATTAGTGCAGTATGGCACATACAATATATAACATGAAAATAAGACTACAGCCCACACAAATCTAAGTGCCTTGCTATATGGAAAAAGACCCCAAACTTGTCATTGTTTTAGGGATTGCAGGCAGGTCTTAGCACTGTGCAAAATTCTCTTTAGTCCACGCACCTAATGGCATTATATAAATATGTAAGACAGGCCTAGGAAGATACTTATATAGTATCCAAAGATAGAGAGTCTCATTTATTTGTAATTGTTAAACATGCAGGATCATATCTACCCATTTATACGCAACAAGACACATATTGATGGCGTCACCAATACATAGATTCTGCAACACTATTGCTAGCACATTTGACAGCATGCAAGATAATTAAAAAGTCACTAGGTGGTAGAAAATGTACATTTGAAAGACATGAGCCAGAGAAATAACAAGTGCCTCCAACTCCTGTTGCCTTGGATGGGAGTTATGTGGTGAGCAGCTATGGTGGGATCCAAGAAGGTACTTCAGCACCTAAGCCCCAGTTTTGGCATCACTGTGGTCCACAAAACCCCCGCTGAAATATATAGGTGCCTAAACTCACTCAGTGAATATGTTTTTCAGAGTTCCTCAGCGCCTATGTTCCTGCTGCTGGGTCCACGAGCTGCTGTCTCCCTCTAGGCAGACATATAACTCAGGCTGCCTAAGCCCCAGAGCGATTCACGAACCAGGGGAAGACAGGCATTTGGCCCCTGAAGTCTGGTGAAGCGCCTACCAGATCAGTTCCCATTCCAAATCTGGAGGAGGTGGTGGTACCCACCACCACAAAACTTTTAGCTCAACGGTTAGAGCACTTGCCTGGGATGTGGGAGATCCCTGTTCAAATCCTCTTAGAAGAGAGCTCTACCCAGTGAGCTAAGCAATATTCTGATATGGGGCTTCCTCAGTCTCTCCTGTTGAAGCAGCTGCACTCTCAATGAATAATGGGAGTGATGGCAGCAGGGGGACTGAGCCTAGGGTCTCCCACCTCCCAAGTGGGTGTCTAAACCACTGGACTACAGTCAGTCACTCTCACTCGTGTACTTGCTCTCTCTGGCCCAGTGACTGTTTTAAGTATTTATCCACAGAGAGAATGGGGCAAGAATGGGAATGACTCTGTAATCCAGTGGTCAGGACACCCACATGGGAGGCCCTGAGTCCAGTCCCCCAGCTCCTATCACTCTCCCATTATTTATCCAGAATGCAACAGCTTCGACAGGAGAGACTGAGGGAGCCCCACATCAGAATACCCCCAGCTCAGTGGTTAGAACACTCAGATGACTTGAACAGGGGTCTTCCGCTTTTCTTCCTCTCTGGCAGGTCACTGTTCTACCCACTGAACTAACAATTATGAGGTGGGCCCAGCATCAGCATCTCGTTTTGCACAGGACAGGTGTTTAACTCGTTCCTGCAAGAAAAGGCCTTAGATGCGTGTCTCCAGAGAGTGAGTTCCCACTGACTGAATGCTAAGCAGAGCTGGGCGCCTCCCCGCAGCCTGGACTTAAGTGCCTATTTCTGAGACATGGGTAAGGCTTAGCACACAGCCTTCTTCTTGGCATCTCCTGTCAGCTTAGGTAGCTGCTCAGCTAGCATGCTGGCTTTTGTGGAACAAGGTAGATGAAGTAATATCTTTTATTGGGCCAACTTCTGCTGGTGAGAGAGACAAACTTTCCTGCCACAGGACAGGGCTGGGAAAGGTACTCCCAGCATCACAGCAAAATGCAAGGTGGAATAGATAGTTTAGTGTAAGTAGTTAGCACATATTCTAAAGGGACCATTCAAGGTAGAGTGATCCATTAATACCTCTGCGGTCAGAGGACAAGAAGAGGGCATTAGTGGGTTGAAGATGGTTGTAATAAACCACAAATCCAATGTTTGTTCAGTCCCTGATTTTTAGTGTCTAGTAGAATAATGAATTTAAGCTCCCAGGCTCAGCTTTTGAAAGTGCTGTGTACCTTTGAGGATGAGGACTCATAGGTCAGATATAGAGTGATCATTTGTGAAAAGTGTTCACCCACAGGTGATATGGTGTTTTTGTCTTATTTTTCTGAGAGAGGAGTTCATTCAAGAGCATAGTGATTGCCTGGTTTCACCCACACAGTTGTTATTGGAGCATTTAGTGGACTGGATGAGGTACACCACATGTTGGGATAGGCATGTGTAGGACCCCTGGATCTTGAAAGGTGTGTGTGGTGGGGGGGAGAAATGATCATTGTAGCAGTGGATATATGTCTGTAGATTTTGCATCTGTTGTTCTGGCAAGGTCTGGTGCTGCTCTAAGATGGCGTAGTCCTGGTTTGTGGGGAGCTTGCTTCTGATGAGCTTGGAGAAGTTGGGGGGCTTTATTTGGAGGCCAGAGATGGGGATTCAAGAAAGATTTCTTTCAGGATGGATCCCCATTGAGCATGGGTTCTAACTATTTGATAATACCCCACATGAGTTCCAGTGTTGAGTGATGGGTGACAACTAGCAGTGTGCAGTCAGAAGGGGTTTTATTTCTGTATTGAAGCACGTTCTCTTGGGCTATTTGGGTGGCCTGATCCAAACTTTGATCTCAGTTTCTGGTGAAGTGGTGTTTGGTGAAGGCAGTTTTGAGTGTGTTAAGTCGCATATCCCAGACTTCCTCCTTGGAGCACATTTTGTGGTATCTCAGTGCCTGGCTGTAGGTGTGTTGCTGTGTGGGTTTCCTGTATATGGTTATCTGCAGGGTTGCATTGCTGAAGCTGATTGGTGTCCAGGAAGTTGATGATAGTGTGGGAGTGTTCAAGGGAGAGAGTTTAACAGACGGATGGGGGTTGTTGAAGTTATGGTGGAAATTTATGAGGGACTTTAAGCCCCCTGTCCAGAGGATGAAAATATCAACATCTCAGGCATATTGTTGTTGGTTTCATGGTGCATTTACTTTTGTGGATCACATGCTTAGGCACCTTGTTTTCCCCATTTGTTGTGTAGGGAGCCTAGGCCACTCACTCGGTTTTGTGGAACGCTGTGTTGTTCCTGTGACTTTCAAGGTATCTAAAAGATAGGCGCCGTGATGCTCAGTGTTGCGACGCCTAGTCCCTTCATGGATGCCACCCCTACTTGGTACTCATGGCTGAAAGAAGCAGGACGAAGACAGACATTCTCTGCCTAGAAGAGCTTTTGGAGGGCACCCCGTCTTTCTCAGGATACATTCTTAAAGGTGAAGTTATCTCAAACTTCCATGCACTGAATTTAAATCCTTATGTTTTGCCAGACTTGTATATAATCATTATCGGTCTTTTTAGCTGAAAAGCACAGTGTTTTGAGATCTGGCACAAAGGATCTAGGATATGGAGGTCACATGAGGAAAGAGAGAGGCAATGTAAGGTTTGCTGGTGAGGAAACGTGGAGACTTCTTGTCACTTAGTCCCCCAAAACTACCACAAGTCTAAACCAAATCCCAGTCTCATTCATTCTCGTTGGATAGAAAGGTGGGCATGGGACAGCCTGATTTCCATTCCCCCGCCCAAATACAGCACTAGCAGCCTGATCAGAACAGGGGCTAAGGGAAGAAATGACCCCAGTTGGTAGTGCTCCCTGCAGGAGATTTGTGAGAGAGATAAAAGCTATGCCTGGGCCAGCTTTCATAGTGATTAGAGATAGAGATCTAACTGGTCATTTGGCCCACCCCCTCCCAGTGCCAGATTATCTCCAACTGCATCACTTGTTCTGTACAGTATTAAGTTACTCAAGCAATACATCACTTCACCTAACAGTTACCAGATTATAGTGTGGAGTAGTCACTCGTCATACAAATTAATCGTGTTTTCTGTGCTCGGTTTTGTCCCCTTACTCTCAGTTATGCCTCCTCTAGCCAAGTCTTCTCCTTTTCTTGGTGTTACCATCCTCAAATGCTTGACTGTTTTAGCAGCATATAGATTGCTGTGGTAAAGATGAACTGAGGACCAGTACCTTATGTACACCCTTCTCCTCAGTGCACATTTCTTTAGCATACGTGTCTGAATATACACTGCTTCCCCATCACTATCAGAACCAACGTCCACATATACTTGACACACCTGTACCCCCTCTCTGAGGAAGTCCTACTTTGGAGCTTACCCCAAATGCCTCAGCCAGTGCAGTGGCACCATCGTTCTCCAGGCGGTTCCTGCCAGCCACAAATACTTTCAAAGCCAGAGGTTTGCCCATGGCACTTGACTTCCTGTGACACTCCTTCAGGGCAGCTGCTAAAATCTAGAGACAATATTAACAGCTTTATATTACTATAGCATCTCATCCTGGGAGGATCCTAGAAATGTTTTATGAATTAGATATATAGGAAGCATTTAGGACACCACTGAAGTGAAGCTGCTTCTGGTGTGGGACACAGGAACCATTTTACACCACCATTACACAATATTAACAGTGTAATCACACTTGAAACTGTAGAAGGAAATTTATAGCACAAAAAAGCAATAGCCTCTTTGCCCTGTCTAAACACAAACTTGGGTAAACAACCCTGCTCTTTAGTCACCATGAATTGTCAAGGCCTTGGTTTTATACTTCAAAAGAACAGCCTCCATCAGAGCCAGGCTCAGGCACTGGGTTCAGACAGAAGAACACCAGAATTCTCTTGATGGGGGACTCTCCTGTCCAGGTATTGGGATAGGCCAAGTCTGCTCATCTTGGACACCTCATGAGATTGGTCTGAAGTATGATGGTAATCAAGACAACAAAGGGAGAAGTTGGAAACTAAGGCCCCACACGCCCAATCTTTATGGGGCGACCAATGCAAGTGAGCTGGGACTGAGAAGTGTCACTTACCTTGCCGCCTCCAATGCCCATGCCACAGTTGTTCAGCTTGAGCTCCTGCAAAGTGAAGCAGGCAGGACTCTTCAGCAGTGCCTCAAAGCCACGCACGCCATCTGGCCCAAAGGCATTGTCGCTCAGGTCCAGCTCCACCAGCTGGGAACCAGCGGTGATAAGGGCCTCCCCCAGGGCAGTCTGTGAGGAGACAAGGGATTTGGTTTTTAGTAACATAGCTCCACAGGCCCATTTAGACCACTACTCGGTGCTTAAGAAGAGCCCCCCCCCCCCCCCACACACACACTGCATTATGCAGTGCTGCACGAGGCAGAGGGAATCGTTTCTGATTGCCAAGGCAGTTAGCTTGTGCCCTGAAGCATGGGATTTGATTACTGTTAGCTGAAAGTGCACAGCTCTAACTATTAGATACCATGAAGTTATCCAGGCCTTTTTAAAAGAAGGCCACAGGCTTCAGGGCTAGATTCTATTTACATTCACACCTAATCTACCTAGATATCCAGCAAACACAGCTGTGTTGTCCTAGTGATAGATTTTGGATGGGGTTGGGTTACAAACCACTTGAATGTGGGGGAAATGGGGGATGAAATGTTGTTCTTATTGTTTGAGTAAAGGGCAGTAGAACTGTACTTAGCCTGTGATGATTTGAAGGCATCAAGAGAGAGGGTGGGGACCTGTCCCTCTCCACTGTTTAAAGACAGAGCTGATTAGGCTCCATAGAGAGTCTTTTGTTCTGTGAAGTGACCACTGCAACTGAAATCACTGACAATCAGGTCTAAGTGCTTAGTCCTGTTGTGGGGACAGTGTTCCTGAGGAGCCACACACATTTCAGTGTAGGGTTCTGTGGCCTGCTTGGTGCAGAAGGTCAGACTAGATGATCACATTGGTCCCTTCTGACCCTAAAGTCTATGAATCTATGACCTGCCCAAGTACCAAGTTTCACAGATGCAAATACATGCTACTTAAATGAGCAATTATTCTTTTTGATTTTAAGATTACAGAAGCCATCTCCTGATTCACCCCAGAATCATTTCAAGTTGCTGCTTTAAGAGGGTATCCTTTTATTCTGGAGTCCTCATTTTCCACCCCGCCCATCAGGTGGCCACACCGCTGATCCTCCTCCGGGAAAGAGCTGCTTCACTGATCAGCCAGAAGGCGCTTATGCTATCGCTTCTTCCTATCATCCCAGAGACAGAGGGAGAGGGAGGGGGAAAGCCATACATGCTCATGCTTTATCAGCGAGGTTATGTCTGTATTTGGGTCTCTGACAGCACATGGATCCATGGAAAGGATGGCTAGTTTTAAGTGCACACATAAGGAGCAAGAGGAGATTAGGGTTAGGGGTAATCACAAATCTGAAACTTTAACCCCCAACTCTCCCACTTACCAGAGCAAAAGGGATCTCAGACCTCAATCTCCCTGTGAACATGTCACTCCAATGACACCTCTAAAAAGAGACAGATGGAAAGATATGACTGTCAAATCAGAAGCACACACAAAGGTCCTCTAGCCCCCAGCACTCAATAGGGGACATGATACATTACAATTTACACTTCTCTTGTGCCTGTCACCTAATTATGCCAAAGAGCTACACAAACTATACTTCACTTCACCCACCAAGGAAACGCAGTCATTTCTGGGGTAGAATTCATCATCTGTTTAACAGTGCCCAGCAATAACACACAAGAACTGAGGACATAAGTGAAGATTACCACACCCAATGAAAACTGAAGGATGCAGAATGAGAATTTCATCAGGACAGGAAGCCTAAACTTATGAGAAGGGCCACAGAAACCTGAGTGACCACAAGCTGTCAAGACTTCAGGTTTAGGTTTCATTCAGAAGATAGCATTTCCAGTGGTACAGTACGCACCCACCTCAATACCAGGCTAGAGTACTGGATAAATAATTCAAGGGGTAGAAAACATTGTGGTAAACCTCCATCACCATTTCCTGGGCTTTGTTTGAAGTCTCCTACCCAAGCAGGAGGTTTGACTCTGCAAGATCTGATGAGATCACAGCCCTGAGTGGCTACATTGCATTACTGGAGCGCTCCCCTCTGGTTTACAGAGGCTTACCCTGGTGCGAGTCTTCTCTCATGGTTTTCTTGTCTCAGACAGGGAGCGCTGCCCAAGGCTGAAATGCAGTATTTCAGCAAATGCTACTCACAGGGCTGTTAAGCCAAGTTATGAGGTCCTATGGGTTTGCTACCACTTATTCATACACAAGCCTAGTTTCCTGGGTCTATTCTTATCTGCTGGGGGGGGGGGGGGGGGGGGGGGGGGACAAGGAAGGAATTTGAAGTTTGTATTGCTCCTGCAGGGACCTGTCCTGGGTCAGTGCTCAAAAACAGAAAGGCTTCAGCACCTAATCAAGATAGCCTCCTCTTCAGTACTACTAAAAGATCTCACCTTGAGTTCAGCTTTCTTCTCCAGGGCTTTGGCAATGACCTTTGCTGCCTCCACACCCACGGTGTTGCCTTCCAGGCGCAGGGCTTCCAAGCCATCAAATTCTTCAATTTCCTTAGACACCTCTTTGGCTGCACAGAGCAAGCAGAGCCTTACTCTCCTCCTTTCTAACCCAAGTCATCTTAGGTTCCCTATAAGGGCAGGTTGCAGAGTCTCTCTTTCCACCACTACTCGTTCTTCCCCAGCCTCTAGGTCTTTTACCCACAACTAACGTGGTTTTGCACTACCAAGGAGGGGTAAGAAGGAGAGCATCACCATGCAAAGTTGTGGGAAAAGTCAGTCACGGGTTTGAGAACCTACTTCCAGGTGTGATTCAGGGATTTATTCCCCCACTGCAAGACAAGGACAACACTGCCCAGCCAGTGCTTTATCCTAACAAAGATGTGCAGGGGGAAGAGCACCCCAGGCAAACAACAACAAGCCTGTCTAGGACTAAGACAGACACTGAAGCACTCTATCCTACGGCAAGGGGGATTGCAGAGGCAGGCAGGAGACTAACCAATCCCCTGCATGGGACTTGTAAAACCTTGCTAGCATCCCTTGGCATTTCAATCATTCTGAGGCCATGTCTACATCTAAAATTTTGCAGCGCTGGTTGTTACAGCTGTATTAGTACAGCTGTATAGGGCCAGCGCTGCAGAGTGGCCACACTTACAGCAACCAGCGCTGCAAGTGGTGTTAGATGTGGCCACACTGCAGCGCTGTTGGGCGGCTTCAAGGGGTTTCGGGGAACGCGAGAGCAAACCGGGAAGGAGACCAGCTTCGCCGCGGTTTGCTCTCGCGTTCCGCGAACCACCCTGCAAACCGCAGGGAAGGAGACCTGCTTGCTCGGGTTCGGGGAACGCGAGAGCAAACCGGGAAAGGAGACCAGCTTCGCCGCGGTTTGCTCTCGCGTTCCGCGAACCACCCTGCAAACCGCAGGGAAGGAGACCTGCTTGTTCGGGGAACGCGAGAGCAAACCGCGGCGAAGCTGGTCTCCTTTCCCGGTTTGCTCTCGCGTTCCCCGAACCGCCGAGCAAGCAGGTCTCCTTCCCTGCGGTTTGCAGGGTGGTTCGCGGAACGCGAGAGCAAACCGCGGCGAAGCTGGTCTCCTTCCCCGGTTTGCTCTCGCGTTCCCGGAAACCACCCTGCAAACCGCAGGGACGGAGACCTGCTTGCTCGGGGTTCGGGGAACGCGCGAGAGCAAGCCGGGGAAGGAGACCAGCTTGATTACCAGAGGCTTCCTCAGGTATGCTGGGATACCTGCTTATTCCACGGAGGTCAAGAAAAGCGCTGGTAAGTGTCTATACTTGATTACCAGCGCTGGATCACCAGCGCTGGATCCTCTACACCCGAGACAAAACGGGAGTACGGCCAGCGCTGCAAACAGGGAGTTGCAGCGCTGGTGGTGCCCTGCAGATGTGTACACCTCCTAAGTTGCAGCGCTGTAACTCCCTCACCAGCGCTGCAACTTTCTGATGTAGACAAGCCCTTCGTTTTACTAGGCTTCCTGAAGCGTTTAGTGTAGGAGGAAAGTCCCTTGCCTCTAGCAATTTAAAGCGTCAGTGTGCGTATTAAAAGGACAAGAGACACTCCCAAAACAAAATCAATGTTTATAAGTCAGGGAGAGTCAAAACCAGTTTCTCCAGGTGTAGCAGTGAAGCTGGGATAGTGTGGTGGTGGTGGGGGTTGCTTCTCTGTCAGAAGTTCCCATTTCTCAGATGGCTGACCCTTGTATCCCCCTACCACATTACATAGATTCTCACATATTAGAGAGTTAGCTGTGTCCAGATACCTTTAGTCAGGAGGAGGTTCATGACACACAACTCTGGGATAGCACTAACATGTACCCAGGGGGAACACTGCCCCAGTACAAGCATTTTCTCTTACCATCTTCGGCGGTGTTGAGTTTTAGGCTCTTGCCTTTGAAACTCAGCTGCCCTCCACCCACTTGGGCTTTGGCAAGTGACTCCGCTAGCTTAGTAATGTCCTCAGATGCCATTCTCTCCACTTCACCAACTTCCAAGAACTGTTGATTTAAAGGCAGTACACTGTCAAGATAAACAAAAAAACTTTGACGTGAAGAAACAGGTGTAATCTGGTTTACAAATAGCATCTCAGGTTATCAACACTGATTTTTTTAGAAAACTAGTTGATTGAGCTATTAAAAAAAACCCAAACAGTAACAATCATGACAGTGAGACTAGATTGGTCAGTTTCAGAATCTGAAAGTGTGTTGCAGGGAAAGGTTTAGATTTTAATCTAGTGATTACGGTTAATCAACACAACTGAATTGGGCACCTGAACTACCTGACAACAACCCATAAAACATTACTCTGTTTGCAATATGTTAGAACTGCAAAACAGCATTCTTCTCCCCAAAATCATGGCCTTTAAACACAAGCCATGATCCAGCCCTGCAAGTTTCCCCTCCTCTGAAAGCTGGGCCAGAGTTAAACACAACTGTTTTTCCTTTTCACTTAAATCCTGGCTGGTACTCACATGGCAGTACAGTACTAGAATCGAATTTGGTTACTGAATGGCTACCACAGAGGTAACATGGGTGCAGGACACAAGAGCAACTACAGTGTACTTTATTATTTACTAGTATTTTACCTAATCTAGTTGTAATTGTAACAAGCAAAGGGGTTTTCCACCTCTTTCCCTGAAAAACTATTCCACAGCCTGACACACCTGGTAAATTTTGCAGACAGTCCAAGATTTCCCTTTGGTTGGTTCATTCTTCTGATCCTGATTGGAAATGCTTTAGATTATATTAGATAATTCCCCCCTCCCCTTGGCAATTGCACACCACGTTTTTGTGGATTCTTAGGCCACCAACTAGTCAAAACTGAGCTAAGCGATCTCAGAAGCTTGTCTCTCTCAGGCTATGTCTACACTACAGTGGTACAGCTGATGTAGCACTTCTGGTGAAGATACTCTAAGTGGACGGGTCCTGCCTCCCTGAGAGGCCGTAGCTTATGTCAGTGGGAGAAGCTCTCCCACCAACATACTGCATTCCACACTGCCACTTAGGCTGATATAATTAATGTCGCTCAGATTATTCACCCCCCAGAGTGACGCAAGTGATACTAAAGTAATTTGTAGTTCAGACATAGTGGCACTAACAGAAGTTGATCTGATAATTGACATTACCTCACCCCCCCTTGTCTCTCTAATATCCTGGGACCGACAGGGCTACAACACGGCTAGCGGTTTGTCCATCTGCCTGTGTCAGCCACTCCAACCCCCTGATCATTACTTCCGCTGCTCTCCATCACGCTGTAGTTAATGGCTCTCCGGCGCTGCGGCCAGAGCACAGCACAGCAGGTGAGGCTGTAACAGGGAGAGGCGGGACCGGCGCCTCCTTGTTCTGTGATGCAACAACCCTGCCTACGCAGCGCGGAATTACTCACCCGCCTCAGTCCGCCCGGGCCGCTTGCGGAGCCCAGGGGAGGCGGCAGGCACAACAGCAGGGCAGCTCCAATTGTGCAACGCAGCAAGAGAGAGAAACAACCGGGAGGGATGCGGGGCCAGAGGCGCGTCTCCCGGAGCACATGGCCCGGGGAACTGGGGGCAGGACCACCCGCACGGGGCACAGCCACACCCCGCCTCGGGGCAGCAAGGGGTTGCGGGGGGGGGACACACCCATCCATCCACCCACCCCCTTCCCCAGCAGCTGTTTACCTGGGAAACCCGGCAGGGCGGGGGGCCCGCGGAGATCGGGCTGGAGAAGCGTCAGGACCCGCCCATCCCCCCGACCCCGTCAACTTCCGGCCGACCCTACAGTAAACAAGCCGCGCGGCCCCAGGCCCGCTCACCTGCGCGCGGTGCCGCCGCGTGTGGGTCGGACGCGCCTGGCTCTGGCCCGTCACACCGAGGACGATAGCGCAGGGGGGAGGTGGAGGATTTCAAACCCGGCAGTTTCGTTTTCCCGGTTCTGATTCGCTCGCCAGGCCGCCGCCGCGGCGCTGGCGCCGGCCCTTCCCCGCAGAGCACACTGGGAACTGTGGTTCTCCTGGACTCCCTGGCTGGGTTCGCCAAGCTCTTGGCAAGACTACAAGTCCCGTGGTGCACCGGGCGGTGGCTCGCTGTGCCGCGAGGCATACCGGGAATTGGAGTTCTACAAAGGAAGAACCAGCCCTTCTGGTGGGGGAGCCGCGCGCGTGGACTGTGGTTCCCAGGATCCCTCGCGCAGCGCCAGCTGCTAATAGGGGTATGGGAGGTAGGTCAGGATGAGTGCAGAGTTGGAGGTCAGAGGCCTGGCAACCGGGGGGCAAGTGGGCGCTGCTGGGTTCTACACTACAGCCCCTAGACTAGAGAATGGACTGAAATGGCTGAACCAGCCTCTGTGGGGGCCCAGGGCTGGGAGGCAGTTTTTGTTCAAAGTTGGTAACAACTTTTCTAACCCCGTGTGAACCTGCTGGTTGCCAAGCCTGAGCTTTGATGTTCAGACCATGCAGCTTGCAAACACATACAGTTGCCAAAGTTCACCAGAAATGTTTGGTATGCAAACAGCACACGCATGGACTTATCAGTGCAATCAAATGCTTTAATGTAATTCATTAGAGAGATGAGTGGGTGAGGCAGTATTTTTTATGGACCAACATCTGTTGGTGAGAGAGACAAGTTTTCAAGCCGAAGATGACTTGAAGAAGAGCTCTGTGTAGCTCAGAAGCTTGTCTCAGCAACTGAAGTAGGTCCTATAAAAGATATTACCTCACTCACCTTATCTCTAATATCCTGGGACTGACTATAACAGCATGACATAATTCCTTGTCAGTCTATTAAGAACAGAAATGAGAAGTCAAGCTTAGTCGTTTAAACACTTACTTCACCCTAATGTTCAACTTCTTACAGTATTTGGTTATTCATATACTATTGTAAGTAAAAGCAAAGAGTTCTGTGGCACCTTATAATAATATAATAATCATAACTTATTTTTCCTGTAATATGTGAAATAATTTTCTCATTTTCTTGCACACTTTGTATTTGTTTTATAGTATATAATGCTTTGTAATTAGAGTAGAATTAACATAGAAATGATGGTGATGGCATTTTTTACAAACAAACAGTGGTTAGATGAAGTGGTGTTTTATGACACTCATTGATTATGACTGTAGGTAAACCATGGAACCAGTAGTAAGGCTCCATAGATCTACACTGGTTTCCTACAGTCTCTACATTATTTGTGAAGTATTAAGTAAAGAAAGTGTGCATTAAACAGGTGAACAAGAATTGTATAGAATAAGGGAGGCAACAGCGATTAGAAAGAAACTACAAGATGTCAAATACAGAGAGGCCATTGACAGAATTGAGTCCATCTTGCAGAACTTAGTTGTGTACTCCTGGAGAAATTTTGTGCCACTGCACACGCACAAAATTGTCTGGCACAGAAATTCTTTTTTTTTTTTTTTTTTTTTTGCACAGAAAATACATTGTCTGAGAATGTTCTGCCTTTTACCCACCAGAGGCCACTGTGGCACTAGAACAGACAGCAGCAGCTGAGCAACAGTAACAGCCAGCTGCTGGCTGCATTCATCACAGCACCCTGACGATGGAGCCAGGTTAGAAAGCACAGGATGTGGGAAGACAGACAGAGCAGGGCACATGGGACTGCTGGGGGGGGGGGGGGGGTGTCACAGACTGGAGTGAGGGCACAGAAGCTAGTGGGGTAACAGCACTGACCCAAGGACTGAATGGAAGGGGGGCTGTAGGGCCACATGGTGATGGGGTGGGGAAGGGGGCTGCAGGGACACACAGGAATGGGGGCAGATGTACCTGACTGAATAGGAGAGGCTAGGGGTCAGTCAGGGTCTGCATGGGGGAGGCTCCCTAGCATACCCTCCCCACAAAAAAACAGTTCCATACTTCTCCCATCCACACCCAACAACCCTCCAGGTTCACTCCCAGGCTCCATCCCTCTCCCTCAGCTCCTCTGTTACCTTTCACTCCCCAAAGCCTTTACACTGCTTCTGAGTGATGTGGGAAATATGTTTCTTTATTATAGTTTAAATGAATTACTTAAAGTTCTTGTCAAGGTTTTTTTCCCCCACTTTGAACTAGTGTCCAAAAAGTGGGGACCTGCATGGACCCTTCTAAGCTTAATTCCTAGCTTAGATCTGATAACGCTGCCACCAGCCATAATATAGTGTTTGGCACACTTTCTGTTCCCCAAAACCTTCCCTGGGGAACCCAAGACCCAAACCCTTGGGTCTTAAAACAAGGAGAAATAAACCATTCCCCCTTCTTTCTCCCTCCCAGACTTTCCCCTCCCTGGGTTACCCTGAGATGCTACACTGATCCAAACTCCTTGGATCTTAAAACAGAGAGGAATTAACCTTTTCCCCTCTCTCCTTCCCCTTCTCCCACCAATCCCTGGTGAGTTCAGACCCACTCCTCTTGGGTCTTAAACAAGGGGGAAAAAATCAATCAGGTTCTTAAAAAAAGAAAGCTTTTAATAAAAGAAAGAAAAAGTAAAAATTATCTCTGTAAAATCAGGGTGTAAAATGCTTACAGGGTATTCAGATTCATATAGACTAGAGGGACTTCCCCCCCACCAGCCTGAGATTCAAAGTTACAGCAGAGGTAAAAATCCTTCCAGCAAAATACTCATTTACAAGTTAAGAAAACAAACATAAGACTAATTCGCCTTTCCTGGCTAGTACTTACTATTTTGAAACATAAGAGACTGATTCAGAAAGATTGGCGAGAACATGGGTGCACGTCCGGTCCCTCTTAGCCCCAAGAGCGAACAACAACAAAACAAACAGCACAAACAAAGACTTCCCTCCACCAAGATTTGAAAGTATCTTGTCCCCCGATTGGTCCTCTGGTCAGATGTCAGCCAGGTTCACTGAGCTTCTTAACCCTTTACAAGTAAAAGAGACATTAACCCTTAACTATCTGTTTATGACAGTTCTGTATTAATTTACCTAGTAAGGAATCTATTTGTCAAAAAAAAAAATCCTGAATTTTATTCTCTGTATTATTAGAGACATATTTGCTGACAGGTATTTTGAAATAAATTACCAAAATAATTGAAACTGGTGTGATTATATTGTGTTATTTTTACAAATAAAATTTGCAGCATTTTAAAATATTGTATGCTGATTTTTTTATTTTTTGGCACAGAATTCCCTCAAGAGTACATGTGACACAGAAATTGCTGTGCCCAATACACTGACAAAGGCAAAATCCAAAGATTATAGAAAGCAAGACTGTCTGCAACTGATGTATCACATGTGGCAAGCTCTAGTGATCCCAGTAAAGACACCAGTGTCTGCAAAAGAAGACAGTTCAGTTCTGTGAAACATATGGACTGGAGATGCTGCATGTTCAAGAAGTTCCTGCAAGAGAACTTTGTTTTCAAGAGATCATATTAGAAGTTAAAACAAGTGGACCCTGATCAGAGCCCACGAATGGCTTAATGGCATAGGAAAGAAAGGAGTTGGAAGTGTAGGCATCACCAAGACTCTCTCAGCACCTAGCAGATCAGCCTTGTCTTACAACTGGAAAGCCCATATTGCAGCAGACACCAGAACTGTGTTTCATGTTGGCTTGGATGATCAATTTATTTGCAATGAGACTCCTAGACTTAAGGTCAGACGGGACCATTATGGTCATCTAGTTTGACCTGTACAATGCAGGCCACAGACTCTCACCTACCTACTCCTGTAACAAACCCCTAACCTATGTCTAAGTTAGTGAAGTCCTCAAATCGTGGTTTAAAGACCTCAAGGTGCAGAGAATTCTCCAGCAAGTGACCCATGCCCCACGCTGCAGAGGAAGGCAAAAAACCTCCAGGGCCTCTGCCAATCTGCCCTGGAGGGAAAATTTTTTCCGACCCCAAATATGGCGACCAGATAAACCCTGAGCATGTGGGCAAGACTCACCAGCCAGCACCCAGGAAAGAATTCTCTGTAGTAACTCAGATCCCACCCCATCTAACATCCCATAACAGACCATTAGGCATATTTACCTGCTAATAATCAAAGATCAATTAATTGCCAAAATTAGGCTATCCCATCATACCATCCACTCCATAATTTTATCAAGCTTAGTCTTGAAGCCAGATATGGCCAGGAAGCAACGTAACAATGACAGTGACAGTGAAGAGGAGGATGCACTCTTACAAACTCTTCAAAGGTTCAAGGTTTTCTCTGGGGATGTACTACCCACTTCATTGCCAAATATTGCAACAAAAGACTTGGCTGCTGAAGCCATACAAGACACACTGTTGAATGTAAATATCCTAGGAAAAGTGCAGTTGGACAATTTTATGAAGAAACAGCTTATGACACAAGAGGGGGAGCCTGGATGTGTATATGTTCATGATCCACTGCCAAACAGTAATGCTGCAACTTTTTCCATGATCTATGAGGCGGGAAAGAGGTCAAAGGAAAGACTTCAACCATGAAGGCAGGCAGAAATATTCTTCAGTGACTAATCGTGGTCTATGAAGCTGTCTGGGCTGTGAATTTGCAACAGATTTTGAAACATGAGTTAATACCTGTCCCTTTGGCATTAGTACAGAGAAATGGCAGTCTAAGAACAGGCACAAAAGCAATACTGGGTGTTAGTCTGACAGCTGATGTCCATTGCTCACCCACCATTACCCGTCCCCTGTTGAGAAGCTGTAAGGAGGACTGTGCAATATTTTTATCTAAGCAACTAAAAACACAAGCACCACAAGGTAAAATCATTGTTCTGGCTAGTGGCTTTCAGGATGAGGCTGAAGTCTGGTGTTTGACAGCAACAGTTGACACTCATCAGCTGTGTGCTCATGGAGAAGAAGCAGACACAAGAATTATTTTACGTTGTGTCCACAGTGAGTGCCATCAGTGTGGTTCTTGCAGCCACAGCCAGGAACACTGATGTACCTATTCTTTTGCTGGCTCCCTATAGCAAAATGGCATATAGGCAGCTTTAGATGAAAGCTGGCACATCAAAGGAGACAGAGTACTTTCCTATTCATGCCATTTGTGAGAAACTACAATATGGATATCACTATTCGGAAACTCTGCTCCCATTTCATACCCTGACTGGTTGCGATGCTATGACTTTTATTGCTGGACCCAGCAAAAAAGATCCCATGAAAAGTTTTTCAGTGACACCATCAGCTTTTGACACAGCTTGGACAGGGTGACCTGGACTCAGAAAAGATGAAAAGTGCAGAGTTTATTTGTAAGATGTATAGCTTGCCAGAGGTCCACGCCACTGACGAAGCACATGCCATTTTGTTCACATACTTGTGGTCTTCAGAAGCTGTACTCCCAACAGGTAGTGCTCTTTTCTTCCACAGACAGAGCTCATTCGCAGGCACTAGTTTGGAGATGGGCCCACTGTCCAAGTTCAGTACTTCCTCTTCCAAATACAATGCTTTGGAAACAGGAGAACAAAGATCTGTTGCTATAGCTCATGTCATTGCCACCAATACCAGCAGACTGCATGGAGGCAGTATTCTGTGGCTGCACAGGGTGCAGAAGTCAGCAATGCCACTGCAAAACAGCATGACTTGTTTCTATAGAAGCATACAAATATAGAGCACTGGAACAAGGTTGTGTTGATGTACCTGTACCTTAGTGCTTAAGGACAGTATTATCAAATAAGTAATGTGTCACAGTAAGTGACCAAATACACTAAGACATTAATTCAATCTGCCACTGTGTTCCAGGGTTTCTTGAAATAGAACAACATTAACATGTGCTTAACTTGTGTGCATTAAAATGTTAACTCAATGTTTAGTTAAGAAAATATTTTCACTTATTTTAAAAACAGATGTTTTATAGATTCATAGACTCTAGGACTGGAAGGGACCTTGAGAGATCATCAAGTCCAGTCCCCTGCCCTCATGGCAGGACCAAATACTGTCTAGACCATCCCTAATAGACATTTATCTAACCTACACTTAAATATCTCCAGAGATGGAGATTCCGCAACCTCCCTAGGCAATTTATTCCAGTGTTTTAACCACCCTGACAGTTAGAAACTTTTCCTAATGTCCAACCTAAATCTCCCTTGCTGCAGTTTAAGCCCATTGCTTCTTGTTCTATCATTAGAGGCTAAGGTGAACACGTTTTCTCCCTCCTCCTGATGATACCCTTTTAGATACCTGAAAACTGCTCTCATGTCCCCTTTCAGTCTTCTCTTTTCCAAACTAAACAAACCCAATTCTTTCAGCCTTCCTTTGTAGGTCATGTTCTCAAGACCTTTAATCATTCTTGTTGCTCTTCTCTGGACCTTCTCCAATTTCTCCATATCTTTCTTGAAATGCGGTGCCCAGAACTGGACACAATACTCCAGTTGAGGCCTAACCAGCGCAGAGTAGAGCGGAAGAATGACTTCTCGTGTCTTGCTCACAACACACCTATTAACGCATCCCAGAATCACATCTGCATTTTTTGCAACAGCATTGCACTGACGACTCATTTTTAACTTGTGGTCCACTATAACCCCTAGATCCCTTTCTGCCGTACTCCTTCCTAGACAGTCTCTTCCCATTCTGTATGTGTGAAACTGATTGTTCCTTCCTAAGTGGAGCACTTTGCATTTGTCTGTATTAAACTTCATCCAGTTTACTTCAGACCATTTCTCCAATTTGTCCACATCATTTTGAATTATGACCCTGTCCTCCAAATCAGTTGCAATCCCTCCCAGGGTATGGCTACACTACGGGATTATTCTGATTTTACATAAACCGGTTTTGTAAAAACAGATTGTATAAAGTCGAGTGCACGTGGCCACACTAAGCACATTAATTCGGCGGTGTGCGTCCATGTACCGAGGCTAGCGTCGATTTCTGAAGCGTTGCACTGTGGGTAGCTATCCCATAGCTATCCCATAGTACCCGCAGTCTCCCCCGCCCATTGGAATTCTGGGTTGAGATCCCAATGCAAAAACAGTGTCGCAGGTGATTCTGGGTAAATGTCATCACTCTATCCTTCCTCCATGAAAACAACGGCAGACAATCATTTCGTGCCCTTTTTCCCTGGATTGCCCTAGCAGACGCCATAGCATGGCAACCATGGAGCCCGATTTGCCTTTTGTCACTGTCAGCGTATGTGTACTAGATGCTGCCGACAGACGCGGTACTGCAGTGCTACACAGCAGCATTCATCTGCCTTTGCAAGGTAGCAGACAGTTACTATCCCGATTGCACCGTCTGCCATGCCATTGTAGATTGGCGATGAGATGACGGTTATCAGTCGTTCTATACCGTCTTCTGCTGCCATGGGTGCTCCTGGCTGGCCTTGCTGAGGTCGGCCGGGGGCGCATAGACAAAAATGGAAATGACTCCCCGGGTCATTCTCTTCTTTATGTTTTGTCTAAAAATAGAGTCAGTCCTGCCTAGAATATGGAGCAAGTGTAGTAAAGAGCCAGAGAGCACAGCCACTCTGGGTCAGAGCCCCAGATATCCTGCAGAAATGATGAGCTGCATGCCATTCTAGGGGGTATACCTGCAACAACCCCACCCATTGCTTCCCTTCTCTCCCAACCCTCCTGGGCTACCGTGGCAGTGTCCCCCAATTTGTGTGATGAAGTAATAAAGAATGCAGGAATAAGAAACACTGACTTTTTAATGAGATAAAATGAGGGGGAGGCAGCCTCCAGCTGCTATGATAGTCCAGGCAGTACAGAATCTTTTTTTTAGACATGAAAGGCGGAGGAGGCTGATAGAGCTCAGCCTCCAGTTGCTATGATGAGGACAGTTACCAGCCGTTCTGCACCATCTGCTGGGAATGACTGGGAGTCATTCCCATTTTTACCCAGGTGCCCCCGGCCAACCTCACTGAGGCCAGCCAGGAGCACTCAGGGGCTGATGATGACAATGGCAGACAGTACAATATGACTGCTATCCACTGGGAAAGGGATGCTGGTGTTCAGCGCTGCAGCATCCCGTCTACCAGCAGCATGCAGTAGACATAAGGTGACATTGAAAAAAGGCGAGAAACAGTTTTTTTCCCTTTTCTTTCGAGGGGGAGGGGAAGGGTGTAAATTGATGACATATACCCTGAAACACCCGGGACAAAGTTTTTGACCCTTCAGGCATTGGGAGCTCAGCCAAGAATGCAAATACTTTTTGGAGACTGCGGGGACTGGGGGATAGCTGGAGTCCTCAGTACCTCCTCCCTCCCTCCCTCCATGAGCATCCATTTGATTCTTTGGCTTTCTCGTTATGCTTGTCACACAGCACTGTGCTGTGGACTCTGTATCACAGCCTGGAGATTTTTTCAAATGCTTTGTCATTTCGTCTTCTATAACGGAGCTCTGATAGAACAGATTTGTCTCCCCATACAGTGATCAGATCCAGTGTCTCCCGTACAGTCCATGCTGGAGCTCTTTTTGGATTTGGGACTGCATTGCCACCCGCACTGATCAGCGCTCCACGCTGGGCAAACAGGAAATGAAATTCAAAAGTTTGCGAGGCTTTTCCTGTCTACCTGGCCACTGCATCCGAGTTCAGACTGCTTTCCAGAGTGGTCACAATGGTGCACTGTGGGATACCGCTCGGAGGCCAATACCATCGATTTGCGGCCACACTAACCCTAATCCAACACTGCAATACCGATTTCAGCGCTACTCCTCTTGTCTGGGAGGAGTACAGAAACTGGTTTAAAGAGCCCTTTATATCGAAATAAAAGGCCTCGTGTGGACGGGTGCAGGGTTAAATGGGTTTAACGCTGTTAAATTCAGTTTGAACGCATAGTGTAGACCAGGCCCCAGTTTGGTATCATCTGCAAACTTAATAAGCGTACTTTCTATGCCATCATCTGTTTTCAGATTATGTTGTATTTCTGATAGAAAATCAATCAATAAATCAATGTATATACGTTTGTTTCAAGTTGCTTATGCTCAAGTTATAAGAGCCAGCTAAACGTGCTCTTTCATGGTTATATAACATATTACCATATTTGCAAATAAGAAATTGAAATCCAATAGCTTTATAAAAAAATTGTGCATATTATTTGATTACCTTTATTACGTCCTACAGCCCATTAAGATCCAACTTTGTTTTCTTTGTAGAGGCCTTTATACACAACGTGCAGCTTCCTAACAACTGTATTTGGATTCAGCACACCCTATTTATCTTAAAATGACTTGTTACCAACTTTGAACAAATAATGCCTTGTAATGGGGTTAGTCACGAGAAGTTGAGGCCCTCAAGAGATCATCCCCACAGGCAGTGACATGCCTTTTACAGTTAACTTTTCTGAAAATCTGAGTAGTCTAGGTTATTCACTGTCAACTTGTCAGGGCCAGCTCTGGTGTTTTTGCCGCCCCAAGCAGAGAGAGAGAAGCGTGGCTTCCATTAGCTGTGCTTTGTACTTAATATAGAAAGGAATCAGTACAATGGTTTAGAGCCTTTCCAGATATCTGGAGGAAGGATGTGCATTGGTAACTGATTCAGTCTGCTTTTGTGGAAGATGAGATAATATGAATTATGAAGAGGATTGCAAACGTGACTTATGGAACTGTTAGTGAATATACAGTTGCGAACCCTCCTGATATTTCCAGGATCATCTCAGTTTTGTTAGATCCGTGGGTCTCAGCCTTTCCAGACATTCTGTACCCCTTTCAGGAGTCTGATTTGTCTTGCATACCCCCAAGTTTCACCTCACTTAAACTACTTGCTTACAAAATCAGACATAAACATACAAAAGTGTTACAGCCACACTATTGCTCAAAAATTGCTGACTTTCTCACTTTTACCATATAATTACAAAATAAATCCATTGGAATCAAAGTATTGTACTTACATTTCAGTATATAGTATATAGAGCAGTATAAACAAGTCATTATCTGTATGAAATTTTAGTTTGAACAGACTTCACTAGCACTTTTTATGTAGCCTGTTGTAAAACTAGGCAACTATCTAGCTGAATTAATGTGTCCCAGGTGAAAAACTCCAGTATATGGTACCCTACTGTAAGTGACCTCCTACTCCGTGAATTTTCACTAAATTGTCTTTTAAATAATAATATCTTTATAGATCTCCCTTGTCTTATATTTTGCTCTCAAACTTACCTAATGGGAAAGATGGGCATCCTACCAAGTGTTTGAGATTCTCTGTTAAGATTAAAAAATATGTGATTTTGGACTGTGACTATATATATTTTTGTGTCCTATTTTCCTCTGTCAATAGAGCCCAATAAAACAAAAGGCATGAACTGTAGGACAATGTAAGCTATGCAACAAGCTACCCCCTGGTGGAACAAGCTTAGCATAGCTCCTCTTGCCTTGGTCCAATAGGGACACAGCTGCTGCCTACTGACGCTGACCTGGATTTCATTTCAAATTACAGCTGGAGCAATCTGTACAATTAATCCAGCTGTTGGATATGAAGACTTTAAGGGGTTGAGTTGGTTCTGTTGGTTGGCCCTGGGGCATGACAAGGACATTCGTAATTTTCAGGAATGTAACAAGTAACTTAAGCAGTCTTGACAGAATTCAATTTTTATTTGTTTGTAATTTTGACATATCAATATTTATTTGAAGTATTTTTTCAATTTTTATCAGTGTATATGTTCACAGCTGTGCAAAATTATGAGTTTTAAGCATTTTTCCCAATTGTTATCAATTTAAATTTTCAAAGTTGTGGGAAATTATGGGGGTCAGACACTGTGGGGGATCAGATAATCATTTAATGACAGATTCAAAAAGATAAAGCTTTATAACCCTTAAAACACAAATTGTGAACATCACATCAAACCATACAAAGTAAATAGTCGTAAATCAAACTCTTGATAAGTTTTCAAACAGCATTTTTCTTACTTTGCCTAGCTGTAAACATTTATTACAATTGATGGAAATATTTTTCGTCGTTTTTTGTGCATGCAATGAAATCAACGTTTATCAGCATTTATTGATAAAAATCTAATCTTTCCAAGCCTAAATATAAAGCTATTTCTGGACTAAGTTTTGCCCTGGTTCAGTATTGCCAACACCAAGCTTTAAAACATCTTGAGTCCAGATCCCAAAATGTCATGTGATCGGCTTTAAAATAATGAGACTTTTTAAAAAATAAAAAATATTGCATTTTTAATTGCCTTCTGGATTTTGGGTCTTTAGGGTCTTGCTTTTAAGCTTTCCTCGGCATCCACGAAGGTTAGAAATTTACCTGTTTTTTTAAATGAAAGCTGATATTCAAGACCAGATTTAGGGAAAGGCAACACGTGGGGTGCTGGGCTTAGTGGGTGCTGGGCTTGGGGTGCTGTTTTGTTGTTAGCAGAAAAAGGGAAAATAGAATGTTTGAAGTAAATGTTTAGGGGGAGGGATAGCTCAGGGTTGTGAGTTCAATCCTTGAGGGGGCCACTTAGGGATCTGGGGCAAAAATCAGTACTTGGTCCTGCTAGTGAAGGCAGGGGTCTGGACTCAATGACCTTTCAAGGTCCCTTCCAGTTCTAAGAGATTGGTATATCGCCAATTATCTTATCTATCTATCTCACATATTCAATATGTGAATTCATTTTTCACTAACATTCTATAATATTCTGGACCTTTTTAGACTCTCATGGCACCTTCCAGACTTTCTGAGAACTACATTTTCCTTGAACCTCCTTAATGTTGTCAGCCATGCCCTTGTGGGTATATAAGAGGCAGAATGTCACCCTTTAGTCGGTGAGGTATAGAATCATAGAATATCAGGGTTGGAAGGGATCTCAGGAGGTCATCTAGTCCAACCCCTTGCTCAAAGCAGGACCAATTCCCAACTAAATCATAAGGGACTTACTTCCCAAACCAGAAAATTACTGTTGGGGATGTTGAAATGCCAATAGTTATCCTTGGAGACCCAGCCTATCCTTTGCTCCCATGGCTCATGAAGCCATACACAGGCAGCCTGGGCAGTAATAAGGAGCACTTCAACTATAGGCTGATCAAATGCAGAGTGGTGGTACAATGTACCTTTTGACATTTAAAAGCTCGCTGGTGCTATTTGCTGACTAGGTTAGACAGCGCAACCAATATTCTCATTGTTATTACGGCTTGCTGTGTGCTCCATAATATCTGTGAGAGTAAGAGGGAGACATTTATGGCAGGGTGGGAGGTTGAGGTAAATCGCCTGACTGCCAGTTTTGAACAGCCAGACATCAGGGCAATTAGAAGAGCACAGGTAGGCGCGCTGCACATCAGAGAGGCTTTGAAAACCAGTTTCATGACTGGCCAGGCTACGATGTGACAATTGTGTGCGTTTCTCCTTGATGCAAACCCGCCCCCTTTGCTGATTTTAATTCTCTGTAAGCCAACCACCCTCCCCCCTTCAATCACAGTTGGCAAAGGAAATAAAGTCACTTTTGTTTTGAAACCATGCATTCTTTCTTTATTAATTAAAAAAAAAGAGAGATAACTGATAAGGTAGCCTGGGTAGGGTGGGGTGGGGGAGGAGGGAAGAACAAGGCTACATTGCTTATTGTAGCCACACTACAAATCAAAACTGTTTGAATGACAGCCTTCTGTTGCTTGGGCCATCCTCTGGAGTGGAGTGGCTGGGTGCTGGAGCCTCCTCCCTTGCTCCCGCCCCCCGCGTTCTTGGGCGTCTGAGTGAGAAGGATATGGAACTTGGGGAGGAGGGCAGGCGGTTGTACAGTGGATGCAGCCAGGGCTGGTGCAAGGATATTTTGCGCCCTAGGCGAAAATTCCATCTTGCCGCCCCCCCCCCCCCACGCCCCCAAATCACATACATTATACACAATACACGGTCACAGAGTAACATGTTATAATTTAGAATTTATGTTTCCATGCTTTAAGTTTAGCAAATTTAGAAATAAGTTCCTCCAAGTCAATGCTGTGAGCAATGTCATGTTCTATTGACAAGGTAGATAGCTCAACAAGTCTTTGTTGCAGCATTGATGTTCGCATGTATGTTTTTATCAACTTGAGCTTCGAGAAGCTTCGCTCACCACTGGCCACAGAAACTGGGAGAGTCAAGAGGATGTGAAGAGCAATAACTGTGTTAGGGACACTATCTGTCAGCTTATTTTCCCATATGAAGTTCAATACATCTTGCAGTGATGAACTCCTTTGGACTCGTCTTGCAATAGCTTGCAATTCACTGCACAAGTCAAAGGCATCAATATCCTTGGATTCACCATGTTGCAAAGCTTTCTCCAGATTCAAGCAATGTTCCATAATTTGCTTTGGTGTTTTATTTTGCAAACTGTAAACATCATATATGAAGCCAAATACTGAACTAATTTGCTGCATCAATGTGAATCTTTCTTCAACCGAATGTATTGCTGTGTCAATGACTGCAAAGTAAAAGTTCACTTTGAATTTTTCTTTCGGATCATAAATAGGTTCGTCATCTGCTTCATATGTGAACTGCTTCCTCTTCTTTCTAATACGGATTGGATCTGGTTCAAAAAGTGCCGGTACATCGAACTCCTCCGCAAGTTCACCTGCATCTACCAATGTTTTCTCAAAGGCTGCGTCACTTCTGTGGCCCACAAGAAACTTCTTGGTTTCTCCAAGTTGATTAATGGCATCACATATATCAAATTCTTTTGCCTGAAGTTGTTTGCTAGTTATGTTGATCTCAAACAATATGTCATACCACAAAACAAGAGAAACAAGAAACTTGAAACTAGAAATGGCTTTTGTAAGAGCCTTTGCATCAACTCATGATGTATTGCCAGATGATCCTGTCAGAGTATTGTCTTCACAGATGTCTACCAGAGCATCACAGATGTCACCAATGAAAGCAGGATGGAGAAGCTCCCCCCGCAGAAGACCTAAGACATGATGGCTGGATACATAAACAGACACCTGTCCCTCACAGGCACTACCTCATAACATGCCAATTTTGCTCAGGACAGAATATCATAGAGGAATACTATGCATTCAGTGGTCTCTACACTGGCCAAGCAACAGCATGACAACTAACCTAACCAGTCCATCCAACTTTTTGACTGCTTCTTGGGCACTGGTGAGGGGTAGTGGTGCCAGACGGAGCCCGGTGATGGGTGCACTACAAATCTACAAACTGAGGCAAGGTGCTGGGCCTAGAGTCCTGCTGAGACTGCTGTCCTGCACCAAGTGGAGCACAGCCTCCATGAGGAGAGAACTCAAACAAATATCACGCTCCTTCTGCATGATTCCCCCAAGCACTTCTTCAGGCAGCTGCTATGGGGGTCGCTCACAGGTTTAGGCCTGCCTGTTGCAGGCAAAACACAGCAGCAGGGCTTAAAACTCAGACAGGGCCGCCCAGAGGACTCAGGGGGCCTTGGGCAAAGCAAAATCGGGGGCCCCTTCCATAAAACATTTGCAATACTATAGTAACATGTATTAGAAAATGTAAAAAATAACTAGTGAAATACATTCAAAAATTAATTTGTAATAATTTGAAAATAAACTAAATACATTATTTAAAAACATTAAAAGCTGTAATGGTATGTATACATTTGCAATTACATAATGGGCAATTGCTGGGTGATTGTGATAGTTGGTACCAATGGGCTGTCGTTGCCTGGGGGTGGTGCTGTTGTTGCCCACGGCTGGGTGGGGAGCTGGGCTCTGGGTTCAGGGGTGCCCAGCTCACAGGGGCTGGGCTCAGGGATGTGGGGAGATAGGGTCAGGGGGGTGTCCAGCTCAGAGGGACTGGGCTCAGAGCTGGGGGTCAGGGCTGTTGGGGGGATGGGGTCAGGGGGTTTCCAGCTCAGAGGGACTGGGCTTGGAGCTGGGGGTCAGGGCTGTAGGGGGGATGGGGTGGAGGGGGTTTCCAGCTCAGAGGGACTGGGCTCGGAGCTAGGGGTAAGGGCTGTGGGGGGATGAGGTCGAGGGGGTTTCCAGCTCAGAAGGACTAGGCTCGGAGCTGGGGGGTCAGGGCTGTGGGGGGGATGGGGTCAGGGGGTGCCTGGGGGCACTGGGGCAGCTCAGCTCTGCAGGCTGCTGTTCTCTCCAGCCGTCCAGGCACAAGGGGAGCAGGAGCAGGGACCAGCTAAGGACCAAGGGGGCAGGAGCACAGGCACCTGAGGCCGACCTGTGGGGATGCACTTGCTTACCTTGCCCAATGCATGAGCGCTAGGGTCCTCTTTCTTCCTCCGCTCCACCAGACCACTGCTGAGGCTCTTTTCTTCTCCGTGCCCCTCGCTGGGGCTGACGTGGAGGCTGAGCCAGGGGGTAGCTGCGGCTTTCCTCCAGAAGCGAAGCCCTGGTGTTGCGCCCCTGTCTCAGGGCCCCTGCCACGTGTCCTAAGCAGAGCTGCGCAGCTTTGCCCAGCCGCCAGCGCCCCCGCCGGGCAATGAGAAAAATTGCAGAGGCTGGAGCCCCTGCTCTGGGAGGGAGAGGGATTCTGAGCCTCTGCCTGCAGCTCAGGGATTCCCCTGGGTCAGCGCAGCCGCCGTCAGCCCAAACCTCTGGGCTGCTGCGCCGGCGCCCTGACCCCGGGGGGCGCCCTGGGCTGCCGGGTTGCCGCCCTGACCCTGGGGGCACCCTGGGCTGCTGGGCTGTCGCGCGGCGGCGCGCTGACCCGGGGGGCGCTCTGGGCTGCCGGGCTGCCGCGGCTGCGCGCTGACCGCGGGGGCACCCCGGGCTGCCGGCAGCTGCTGCTGCGGGCAGCTCAGACTGCCTCTCCAGCAGCAGCGGCTGCAACCATTTAAAAAATTTTTTGGGGGCACCGCTTTTTGGTGCCCTCAAATCTTGGCGCCCTAGGCAACCGCCTAGTTCGCCTAAATGGTTGCACCGGCCCTGGATGCAGCGGCGGTCTGTGCTCTTGTTGGCTTTCCTGCAGCTCCACCAAGCACCTGTTCATGTCCGTTTGCTCCCCCATTAGCCTCAGCATTGCATCCTATCTCTTTTCATCGCACTCACTTAATGCTTTTTTGGACTCTGCCACTGAATGCCTCCATGCAGTCAGCTGTGTCCTATCAGTGCAGGAGGACTGCATGAGCTCGGAAAACATGTCATTGCGAGTGGATTTTTTTTGCCTTGTAATCTACGATAACCTCATGGACGGAGATGATAGGGGGAGCATAGAAACATTTGCACCTGCGGGAGAATAAAAATTGAGAGTAAAATTTAAGATAATACATTTCTGAGAACAAAAGGGAGACTCTTTCACAGTGAATCAAGCAATTCACAGCAGACAACGTATGTGCTTTAGGTACAAGGTAGCATTTCTCCTTTTATATTGAGCGCCTGCTGGTATGGTGACACATCACACACAGCTGGAAAACAGAATTCGGTTTCCAGGCAGCCATGGTAAGCCAAAGGGTACGGGGGTTTGGCTTCTAACACCTTCATAACATGTGGGAATGTTTTCAAACTGCAGCGCCCTCCTTTCCCATAGCAAGCAATGCCGGTTGGGTTTGCCATTTAAAAGGAGAGGCTGCGGTTTTCAGGTGGATGTGCAGCAAGCACCTCCCCCCACCCCTCCGCCTGGCTATTTGAGATGATCCCTTCACCCCCTCCCCCCATGAGTGGCTGTTATCAGGAATGATCCCTTTTAGCCAAGTGCAATCAGCCCAGAATGAACAGAGTCCTTTTACTGTTCTCTTACAAAAATTCCTGGGGCAGGAGCTCAGGGGCCAGGCAGGACCCGCACTCTCAGTTCCTACCTGCCGGAAAGACTTCTATGGAGAGGGGAAGGAGGGCGGGCTGTAGAATGGACAGGTGCAACACATCTTGAAGAACAGTTATGGAAAGGTAGGTAACCAGTTTTTCTTCTTCAAGTGATTGCACATGTCCATTCCACTGTAGGTGACTCACAAGAAGTTTGAACGGGAGGTGGGCTCAGAGTCTACTTGAACAGGGATTGTAGTACCACCCATCCAAATCTGACTCAGACTCTAGATTGATGAGAGATGATATAGTAAGATGCAAACATATGACCCAATGACCAGGTTGCCGCCCTAGAAACGTCCAGTTATGGGTACACAAGCCAGAAAGGCCGCAGAAGTTGCCAGCAATCTGGACTCTAGGAACATTACTGATGGAACCAGGAAGCTGAGTAGCAAATACTGCCTCCTCAGCAGCCTTGGAACCTGCATGGGGCATATCAAAAGCTTCTTCGGACAAGGGTGAGAGGCAACTGGGGCCTGCAGCCAAAGCCCTTAGGAACAGGAGCAGCTCCAGAGTTTCTGGCACCCTAGGCAGAATTTGGGGGGGCGGCATTTTGTGCGCTCCCCATGGGGCATGCGGGAGCTTCCAGTTCCACTCCCATCGTGCTGCCGAAGGACCCTCCGCTGAAACGCCGCAGGTGACAGTGGCAGTCATTGAGCTGCTCAATTGCCTGCCTCTGTTTTCCGCGGCACGTCTGCAGAAGGTCCTTCTTTGGCGGCGTGACGGGAGTGGAACCGGAAGCTCCTGTGTGCCCCATGGGGAACGCACAAAATGCCACCTCCCGAATCCTGGCGCCCTAGGCAACTGCCTAGGGTTGCCTAATGGAAGCGCCGGCCCTGCTTAGGAAGGAGAAGAGAGCAAGCGGTGGTGTTGCCTGGTGGGGCCTGCGGAGTTGGTGTAAGCAGACCATAACTGGTCTCTTGGAGTTCCATGCAGTACAAGGCCTTACCTTATTCCTTGTTGTTATAGTGGTGAGTATCCCTGCCTGTCACGTGGGAGACAGGGGCTCAATTCCCTTACAGGGAGTGTGATGCCTTTTGAATGGGGAGAAAGAAATGCTTTGCCCAGTGAACACATTCCTCACCTCCACCTTCTATGGCGACTTCTGTTCACACCCTGCAGTGTGGATTTTCACCTCCAGAGAGACAATTAGCCCACAAGGTCACCCCTCCCTGCTTTCCATCTTGAAACTGAACATTACTGTATGAAAAATTTAGTTCTTATTCCAACCTAGTGCATGGGCAGCTGGAGGATGAGTTTAAACTAGATTAATTATTAGGCAGGTGGTCCTTTCCTTTCGTATGGGTCACAAGCCTACATCTAGATTGTTCAACCATCTTACGGCTGCATCATCAAGGGCAGCAAAGTATGGCAGTCCATCTTCCAATTTTCTAATTGTGCACTCCTCCACCACACATGTGTCCATTTGCATCGCTGCCTTACGGTCACACTGTGAAGATTGGACTAAGTCAAATTTCTGCATTCTGGCAGATGCTCTGGCTGTTCCAGTCAGCAGTCTGTGAAGCCTAGTCCAAGATCTGCATCCCTGGTTGCAAACAGGTGGCTTAAGTTGAGGCTTCTGAAATTTATCAGCATGCCTGTCTCTCTATCCCACAGTTGCTGCCACTGTGTGAGGACATAGTTGTTGGCCTTGATATTCTGTTGTTCATCCAAGATTGGCACTGGCAGGCAGCATTGGCCATGATGTATTGATGGCCACAGCAAAAGGATGTTGCAAAGTTAGTTGTGCCAAGTCAGCAGGAACTTCAGATGCAGGTGTTTTCTTCTGGAAGTGGGCAGATCTTCGTCTGTGTTGCTTATTTGCGCCTATTGGGACCACTGTCAGCCTTGTGGTTGTTTTCATCCAACATAGTCCCTCTGTGCAGTTTTAAGGGTGATGGCATCTTGGCAAAGTTTTGGGGGAGCTATATGAGCCAATGTATAAATTAGATGTTAATGTGTGGTTAAGACAGACGCTAATGATATAGGTGGCTGTGTTAATCTCCGAATCAATGAGATGTCAACTTCTGCCCCAAACTGCTGCACAATATTCTGCTGGAGCAAATACCAGCACCAAGAGGGACTGAAGTTGATAAAACATTTGCTTCTGCTCCCCAGCAAGTTCCTGCTAGCTTCTGGATCAAGACAGTGCAGATCTTTTACGTGTTCTAGATGGAACAGGTATCATAGAGTGTGGTCCAGTTTGACTCCTAAATAAGTGACAACTGATTGGAAAGGGAATAGACAATCCACAACACAGATTGTAAGGGGTTGATTAGCTAGGCAATTGTTCAGATGGAAGCTTGTGGCCACTCTCTCAGACTCAATGTCAGTCTCCCGAGAGGCAGGCGGTGAGCTGGCAGTACTGCTCCTGACTGGCTAAGAACTGTGCACAGTCTTTTAGTGTTTAGGCCCTTAACTCTGCCTCTTTAATCCCCACCCTGTCCCTCTTGTTGTCTTACCCACCTGTTATGTCTTGTCTTTTCAGAATTGGTCCGAAGAGAAACATTTGCCACTAAACAATATTGTTGTCAGGGAAAAAAAAAAAACAATGATATTAGATTAAGCCCCTGTCCTGGAATTGGATCCAAATGGAGTTAAGTGAAGATAGTGGTGCTCCACATGGATGCAGGATTCTGCCTGCATGGAGCTTTATTTGGGATCAGGGCCTAAACAGGAAACATGTATGGATTTGAAAAAGCAGCAAAAATTATTTCACAGCTGATATTTCTAGCAACAATCAGTCTCCACCAGAAGCCAATTAAAAGTTTGAAAATATCTGAAATTGGATATGTTGCTTGTGTCTTTTGTACTGAGATAAAGAGTTTAAGAGTGTAGTGTAAAGCAGAGGTTCTAAACCTTTTTCTTTCTCCCCCAACACACTATAAAAACTCCATGACCCACCTGTGCCACAATGACTGTTTTTTCTGCATATAAAAGCCAGAGCTGGCATTAGGGGATAGAAAGCAGGGCAATTGCCTGAGGCCCCATGCCACAGGGGCCCCCACAAAAAAAGTGATATTAGATTAAGCCACAGGGGCCCCCACAAAGCTACATTGCTCAGGCTTCAGCTTTAGTCCCTGGTGGCAGGGCTCAAGGACCAGGGCTTCAGCTTTCTGCCCTGGACCCCAGTGAGTCTAATGCTGGCCCTACTTGCAGGCCCCCAGACTCCTGGTTGAGAACTACTGGTGTAAAGAACAATCCCACAGCAGTGTGGGATGAACTAGGTAATTGCCATCTCTAATTTTCATGACCCTCATCCTGCAAACAATTTCGGCACCTGCAGTTGCTTAACTTCATGCATATGAGAGTCTCAGTGCACACAGATAGATAGTGATGGTCCTTTTAGGTGGCATACTCTCACTTCTGACTTCAATGTGATGCCTTATTTGCATAAAGTTACTCAAGTGTGTATGCAAAGATTCCAGGCCTATGTTATTGTACATGCATTTACTAAAAAGAGCAGTAAAAACTATTGAAATAGGCGATCAAAATAATATCAACCGTAACAAACACTGTGATCATTTGCGGTAGCAAGACAGTTATCTTGGTAACAATCAAATAACCGATTTCCAACGCCATGAGGAAAGGGTCTATTTAGGAGAAACCGGTTACCACTAGGACCTAGAAGCAGCTCGGGGAAACTGTTACTGCTGCGGGAGGGAGAGAGAAAGAGAGAGACCTGGAAATGAAAGTAAAGAGACCAGGAGGCACATGGAGGGAGCTGCAGGGGCAGCAGATCCGGAAGCAGAATGCTTCCTTCTGTAATTAAATAGCATTTACTATTATTATTACTAATTGTAATAATACTCTAATAATATCTCTAGTAATATAATACCATTTATCAAGGAAAGTTATACACAGTGTGAGTGGGGGAAAAACCCAAGCAGAGGTGAGTCCTTTATTATATTTTTTGGATTTTTTTCTCTAACTCTAGACATAAAAGGGACAGGTCCGAGAAACAGAAAGAAAAGCTAAATATTGTTTACATTAGCAAAATCCTCCCCCATTCCTAATAGTAATTAAATAGAGGAAATGTTTTGCAGTAGAGAAAATGATTTATTTTCGAGGCCACCTCCCACCAAAAAATGTGGGGCTTGCAGGAAATAATTGTCAAAGATTCTAATGCCTCCTTTGAGGGGTGAAAAATGCAACTGAAGTTTAAAAGTTACTAGCGAGCTAAAAAAGCCCCTAGGGTTGATGTGAACACTGGATAGTAATTTAGTTTTATGTTGGTGTGGTTTTAAGGTTTCAAAGCTTTATCCTTCTCTGTGTTTTGCCTGCAGTTTTCCCTCTTGTGGGTATGTTAAGCCCCATGAAACGGCAAAGAAATGCTTGTGAAATAGCTTTTCAGATGTACATTTCTCAGGGGTTGGAAAGTTCATCAAATAAGAAAGGTTGTTTTTATTCTTTGATCCTTTCTATGGTTTCTGGGTGGACGGTGGTGTTAAAAAAAGGGGGGGTTAAGTTGTCTCCCCAAACTCTTGGAAATAGGTGGTTTGGTTGTTGAAATTTTCTGGGAGTTGGTTTTTAAGTGGGTGGGGGAGCTGGGCGATATTGGCGATGGGAGAAACCTCCCAGCAATAGGGAGAGCTGACTTTGGGGTGATCTACGCTTGGAAGACGAGACGGGAGACGTTTGTAGCTGCCAAAGGAAGGCGGCGCTGCCTTAGCGCATGTCGCCGGCCGAGATGCTCCTGCCGCCCGTTGCTTCTGCCAAGCGAGCCCGGGGATCGGCGGCCTACGGCTGGTGGGGGAGGGGAGAGGAGATGACTTTGTTCCTGGGAGATCAAACCAGGCTATTTTGCTGCTAGGGTCCTCAGTGGGGGCAGGGGGGTGGCACCGCCCCGAGAAGCGGGGAGAAGGGCTGCAGCGCCTGCAATACAAAGAAGTGTCTGGGAAAAAATCCCCCTGTCCCTTTGGGTGCCTTTTGCATTGAGATGCCCCCCCCCCCAGATGCATGGACCCACCGACTGGGGGAAACATCACTCAGTGCAGGTGGGAGCCTGCTATAAAGTGGGGCAAGGCCTGAGCTGGGGGTTGCTTGGTGCACTGGCTGCCTGTCCAGTGGTGTCTAAATAGCATTATTGTGTGTGCTTTTAAATATGGGGAGAGGGGGCACTCAGGTGGCAATGATGACCCCGGTGGCATGCAGCATTTCTAATGGGCATGGCGGGAAGGGGAATGCAGGGGTGGTAGGGTGAGAGAAGGTGGTTAGGCATATGGGATGGGGCACTTTAGAGCGGTTGGGCGTTAGTCAGACATGGAGAGTGGGGTATGGGATGAGGTGGTCAGGTTTACAGGGTGGACATGGGGAGTTGTCAGGCATGGGCCAGGGTGGTGAAGGACTGGGGAAGAGTTCAAGCACATAGAGCAGAAGACAGTCAAATGTGCAGGATTGGGCAGAGCTCTTTGGTATACTGGATTATGCAGAATCTTCCGCATTTGAGCTGAATTAGGGTATCTGTTTTGTTGCACCAAATCTGGTACAGTTCTGCAGGTTATTGACTCCTTATCTAAGTACTCAGTGCCTACTGAAAGCTGGGAGTGAGAAGACCATGAGTTCTGATCTCACTTCTACTGATTGCCATTTCTGTTTCTATGCATTTATAGCTCATATTACTGACCAAAGCATTGTAACCAAACCCTGGAAAGCAGTCAAGTACTGGCCTTCTCAATCCCCATTTTTCAAATAAATTCACAGAAACTTTGCACAGACAGAATTGGAAATAAAAAACAGATCTCTAATATGGAAGACTCAAGTCTTTTCTACTGAGTCATACTCTCTTTCAGACTGAATGTGCCAAATCTATGTGCTTGGGTTACTCTGTCTAACCACTAGACCACATTTCCCTCCCGGAGCCAGGGACAGAATTTAGGATGCGTGGTTGCCAGTACTTTATTTTGCTGCTGTCTAGTAAATAGTTTGTAACTCCTTGGCAAAATGTGTGTAAAGTCCCCCTCTAGTGGTTAATCCACACAGACGGTAACAGTTAACCTCTGTGCCTTAAGTGGTAGAGGTCTGTGCTGGGGATGTGAAGGCCCAGGATTTAAACCTTGCTGCTGATGCTGTCAGAGGAAGTATTGTGTTGTTGCACGTGGTATAGCATAGTTTTGTTTTTTTAAAGAGAAATGGAAAACCAACTTATTTAATTAAGATGGTGCGAACACATCCTTTAAAACAGGTTTTATAATTAAAATCAGTTATCTCTCAGTTATGGTATGACATGCCACAAAATCCAAGTGCTTCACATATTGCTTGTTTGTCACATGTTTGGACTGCTGGTGTTCCACATTAGCTGGTTTGAAGTTTGTGAGGCATAGGAGGGGACGTGGCAGGGAGGATTGGGGAATAGTCAAGCTCACAGAGTAAGCAATAGCAGCGGGAGATGGGGAAGTGGTCAGATTTGCAGAGTGCGGGGTGGCAGAAGGGGTTGGGGGTGTAGTCAAATGTGGGAATAGGGGAGTGGTCAGGCAGGCAGGTGACAGCCGTTATGGAGGGAGAATGGGGGAGTGAGTAGTCAGCTTCATGGAGTGGAGCAGTGTAAAATGAGGGTGATCCTTGTTCCGTGAAAGATAGTGGAAGGAGATGGCATGTCTGAGATATGTAACGGAGTGGGTAGTGTTGCAGGATGTTGGGACACAGCAGGACTGTTCTTGTATATGGGGTTATATAAAGCAGGGGTGGAGGCACATGAAAAGGTGTGGGTGGGCTCAACAGCAAAGGAAAGTCATCAGGATCAGCAGTAGAGGAGACTGGTTAACCATGTGGGATAGGAGGGGCATGATTAGGCATGTAGAGCACAGAAAGGCCGATGAAAGAGCTGGCTGTGCCTGCAGTACAGAGAGGTAAAAGCACCTCTCAGGCACAGAGGGTGGGGTAAAGGAGACAGTATGCAGAGTTCAGCAGAGTTTTATATGGGAATCAGTGGTCAGGTACGAGGGTTACAGCAGGGGTAGATTAGGCTGGTGAGTTATCAAAGTGGGGAGGCCTGGAGGGGAGGCATGTGTGGTGTGGCAGGTTAGATGGGTGTAGGGGAAGCTGGGGTGATGAAAAAGGGGAGAAATCAGAAATGAGCTCCAAGGGGAGCTGAGTGAGTCTGGGGGATCACAGAAGGGTTATGGGCCTTTTTCCCTGCAAAGTCCTTGGCTCCAACCAGGCCTCTGGTCAGTAATGACTAGGGGTGCAGATTTGTCTTGGCATTTTTTTAAATAAAAAATCACAGAGCAGTCATGGTAAATTTACTAAAAATCACAGGTTTAAGGGGAAATGGCATGTAAAGTCATGGGTAGGAATCATAAGTCATGACAGAGCAATGGCCAGGCCAAGCTTGAGCAGCACTGTGACTCTGTTTCCCAGGTTGCAAAACCCTGGAGCAGGAAGCCAGACTCAGCCCTGTGGAATCGGAGTGCTGCTTCAGAGTGAGCATGGGGCCAGCTGACTCTGCAGCCCCTGTGCCCGGGACCTGACCAGGATTAGGGTTGCTGTGCCCGAACAGGGGATGCTGCTGTGTGTTGTGAAAGCCCCCTCACTCCAGTCTGAAAAGGCACAGTGTCCGTCACATTGTCATCACCATAACTATCCTGCAGCCCTAGTAGTGACTGAAAGTAATTCTCAGTTGTCAGCTTTTTCAGTGATGTGTGAAATAGGTCAGGAGTCCTAGTCCAGTTCTTGTTGTAACCCATGTCCATGCCCCATTGGCCCACTTTGTGGCGTGTCTAAGCAGGAAGGCTAAGGATGTAATAGAATGGAGGCTGAACTCCTCTCCCGGCCCCGCCAGCTCCTCCTGCTAGTCCCTTGAGAATAGGATTGATGCAAGTGGCAGAGGTTGGGTTAGGTAATGTGTACAGGAAACTTTCATAGCTGCTGCTTATGCTGTACTTGGTGTGTGAGTAAGCAGGAGTTCAGAGTGCTGCCACAGCATTTCTTTGGCTTGTTGCCACTAGCTTTGCAGTGACCTGCCAATGTTTGATTGCTCTCATCATGGTCTCCAGTGGGCCAAGTCTATGGACAACTGTTTTATTTTCCTATCCTGTGTTCTATCTCAGGAGTGGGCAAACTCTTTGGCCTGAGGGCCACATTTGTCTATGGACATTGTATGACGGGTCATGAATGCTCATGAAATTGGGGGTTGGGGTGCAGGGGGGGGGTGAGGGCTCCAGCTAGGGGAGTGGGCTCTGGGGTAGGGCCAAAAATGAGGAGTTCAAGGGGCTCTGGGGTGGGCAGGGGGTTGGGGTGCAGGGAGGGGGGTCTGACTGGGGGTGCGGGCTCTGGGGTGGGTTGGGGATGCTGGAGGGTGCTCTGGGCTGGGACTGAGGCTAGGAAGGGGATCAGGCCTGGGGCAGAGGGTTGGGGCACAGTAGGGGGTCAGGGGTGCAGGCTCCGGGCTGCACTTCCTTCAGGGAGCTCCCAGAAGCAGCAGCATGTTCCCCTCCAGCTCCTATGCAGAGGGTCAGCCAAGCAGCTCTGTGCGCTGCCCCCTCCACAGGTGCCACCCCTGCAGCTCCCATTGTCCATGGTTCCAGGCCAGTGGGAGCTGCAGGGGCGGCACTTGGGGCAGGGGCAGCGTGCAGGGCCCTGTGGCTGCACCTACACGTAAGAGCTTGAGAGGGGACATGCTGCTGCTTCTGGGAGCCGCACAGTGCTATGGCACATGCAGAGCGGGGAAAGCCCCCAACCCTGCTCCCCAGTTGGAGCGCCAGAGTAGGGCCAGCCCTGGACCCTGCTCCCCGGTGGGAGCGTGAGGGCTGGATTAAAATGTCTGAAGGGCTGCCCCCGGGCTGTAGTTTGCCCACCTCTGTTCTATCTGATATGGCCAGTAACTCCCTCTTCCTCTACATTCTCTCCTCTCTGGATTTTTGTGATTCTTTGTTCTCTTGCCTTTCTATCCTTTCTCGTTGCTGCTTCAGTGTCTCTGGTGTAGCTTTTGCACTTCCTCTCCCTCTCTATGTCATGTCCTCAAAGGTTCTTTGGCTAGAGGTCTTTGTCTCCTTCTTTACTTCCTCCTTGGTGACCTTATTCTTTCTCATCACTTCAACTGCCATCCCTATGCGGATCATTCCTAAATCTACCTCTTTCTGACATCAAACCAAACTCTTTGGCCAAAACTCAAGTCCGTATCCTTCCCTCTCCAAGCGTTCCCTTCTCTATCATGGTTGATCATCCCAGCCTTACAATTTCATTGTTACGTTTATCTCCTCTCTCTCTCTCTCTCTCGCTCTACACCCAGGTTGTTGATCAATCCTCCTGGTTCTTCTATTACACCCTCTCTGCCATCCGTCCGGTCTCCTCCATCCCTTCTGCTAAAAGCACTTGTCTGTACATTGATGATCTCTTGTTTATTACAGTATCTTCGTCTCTGGCCTTGTTGATTCTTTCCTCTAGTCTATCCAAAATGCTGATGCTAAAATAGTCTTTTTCCGCCTGTTGCTCGGACCATGCCACTCTTCTCTTTGAACTTGACCTCTGACTTCCCATCACCTGGGGCAGATACCTGATTCCCAACCTCACCTTCAAGGCCCTGCCCAGCTCGGCATCTGCCTGCATTTCTTCTTACTCTCTCTCTGGCTCCGTTTGTTCTGCCCAAGCCTCCTGTTTCATTGCTCCCCTTGTAGCCATCTCCAGCTCTAGCTTTCATACCTTCTTCCACTTTCCCCTGGAACAGTCCCCTCGTTATTCTCCCTCCTCATCCAGATCCCTTATGAAGTTGACCTTCTTCCACAGGTCCCAGTAAAGAGAATCCTCAAAGAGATTTAAACTTTCTGCCCCACTTTACCCTCTGATCCCTGGTGTGTTACCTATCTGAGCACTAGTGTCTATCCAGTCTTCCATGAAAAGACTCCTTGGAGTAGGGGCCATGACTTTCTCTCTGTTTCTCTGTGTACAATTCAGAGCATGGTGAGGGGCTTCAATAAATAATAATGGTTAGATTCTGCTGCCGTTTCTTGCTTAGATGTCAAGGGCTTAATTCTCATTTACAGCAAGGCTCCTTCAACCTGTTCTGGTTTTAATATAAAGAATACTTAAAATGAGTGGAAATTGCCTTAATATAAATAAGTAGTAGGTCATATCTCTTGGAAGTTTTGGTGGGGACTTGGATGGGTGACTGATTTGCCTCTCCCCTCCCCTTTTCAGTGGCAACCCTAGACTGGGAATATAAATCATGCCTTGAAGAACGTGGTGGCTTGAATTCCACCTCACTTCCCTGTTTCTGCTCTCACTCTGTTTATCTGCCTCTTCCCCTCCCCCTTGCGTACCAGGTTGAACACCTTTAATGAACATGGCTTCACTATGTCAGTGTGGATCTGTGGACTTCAACAGATCTTTCCTGGCACAGAATTCCAGGGTTCCTCCTAGCTTTCTCTGCTACTCCTATGCTCTTGCTAAGATAGCAGTGCGAGTGTGGCGAGTGGGCTATTCCTGATTTTGCACCAAAGCTGCAGCAGATGGACAATGCAAATGTAACTTTGTTTTGAATCTAACCTGTTTCAGTTGAGAACAGGGCCTTCTAGGTCTGTCTCTTCACAAATCTAAGGTGGGGGAATATTGGCGCCTTTGTATGGTTAACTTGTTTGCATTCATAGAGTCATGGAAAATAGGTGAAAGAGAATGGATCTGGTCTTTTTCCATCCTTGACCAATGCAGGATTGTTCTCTACAGTGGCTTCCCCTAGTCTCTGTCCATTCCATGTTAAATGATTGGGCTTTCACCACTTTCCTTAGGAGAATATTCCATGGTCTAACAGGTGTCACCATTAGGAAAAATTTTCCAAGTCAGCCTGAAATTCTCTTTGCCCAGTTTCATCCTTATACTTTTATTTGTACCACACAAATCAATTCCTCAGCTGCCATGGTGCTTACATCTCTCAAATACTGTAGGCAGTTTACCTATATCCCCATGGTATCTGATCCCACCCCCACCCCCACCCCCCATCTTACACCAGATTAAAATCTAACCCAGGTAAGTACTGATCAAACTTGCTTATCATCTGATGGCTGCTTGGTAGCCTGTATTCAATTAGTTAGTGGAGGGAAGGTCTCAGTTAATTTTCTAGTGAACCACTGCAATCACAGTTTTCACTAATTGACTTCCTTGCTGGCCAATGGCATACCATGACATTTTTAGTCAGGCATGCATTTCTACACTTGCATGCAAAATTGTATCCTTGATGTGGCATGACCTGGCACGTATGGTGCATGCAAGGTCATGCTGTGCAGAAGATGCCATTTTGTTCTTCCTCCATGTGTGTTTGGGGGCTGGATGGAATCCTCCTTCAGGCATGGCTGGTCCTGGGGAATGCCATGCATGTATTGTGTACACAGACAACATGCTACTCTTGTTGGCAATCTAAGCAGAGAGCTTGGACTGAGTGGGCCAGTGGGAATGAATTCCTTTTCACTCCATTGGGTGATCTCCTGCAAATCAACATTGTGGCATATAGGGAGCTGGAGATGCATGGATGGTGAGTTTGCATTGCTTCTGCCTCCCATGCTGTTGGGTAAATAAAATATTTTGGTGTCTGAGGCAGTCAGTCTGGAACATTTTGATAGTGATCTAGTCACTTAAATACTGCACTGCTGCTTTGACAGTAAGATCTGTAATAACTGGCTTTGTCTTTTTCTCTCTGCAGACACTACAATGGAGAGACAGAAAAGGAAAGAGGAAATAGAGAAGGGACTTCAATTCATTCAGTAAGTCAGCAGGTTCACTGCTATTTTCTTTGGAGATAGTCCTTGCAACATATGGTGTAAGGAGAAATTGCATTTTCTTTTCATTCTGTTCACTAGTCCAGGGCTGTGCTCTGGGCCTTACTTGTTCTGTGGGTAAACGGAGGAATTCAGTGTTCTGAGACTACCAATCCAACATCTTTCACTGGTGCCAAATTCTCTTAAAAATTGATGTTTTATAAAAACATTTTATCATGACAATATCTGTTCTGATCACAGGTTGAAACCTGACTGCCTGAATGCAGCCCCCAGAGCAGCTGGTTTGCATAGGGAATAGTCATGAAAATACAGTCTCCTAAATTAGTCACATTGTGAACTCTTTGGGGCAGTGACCATCTCTTGGGGGCGGGGCGGTGCCTGGCTCAGTAGTATACTCGTGTTTAACTGACCTTCTTGGCATAACAGGATTACAAGTAATCAATAGTAAATGTGGAGTAAAATGCATAATGAGATCCATAATGCAGAGCCGGAAAGACTGCCTCTTTAGCAGAGAGAGATGCATGTGCTTGCACAAATCTATGTTTCATGAAACCTTCCGCTTCTCTCCTCAGGTCCACATTACCCCTAAGCCAAGAAGATTATGAGGTAACTTAAGATTTGTTTTTCTGAATGTGTTTGAAACCACATAATGGTGGCTTTCGGTCAATACATGTTGTCCTCTTGCACAGATGTTATAAATTAGTGTCATTGCATTTGAGAGCCAAGAGGGGCTAGTTATGTGTGGGAGTGGTCTAGTGCCATTTGTCTATAATGGAAGATCTTTAAAAGGAAGACTACTGGGAGGAGTTAAAATCTAAGAGAGGGGGAATTTGGGTGACGGCACTCAGCCTTAGGAGGGAAGGAGATTTGGTTGAATTAAACTGCCCACTAGGTGACAGATGGAATTTAGGATGAGGAATTAATTTCTTCACAGGAGGACTTGACTTGAGGGCATACGTGAAGGTGAATGGGGGGTTGGGAAACCCCTTTCAGTTTCTGGACATGTTATATAGGAGGTCAGACTAGTTGATCACAATGACTTGTTCTGGCCATGGAATCTGTGAATCTCCACTCCACTCTGTTTATATTCTCTCTCCACCCAGGCCTTTATACAGAAGCTGGTGCAGAACCTTTTTGCAGAGGGGAATGACCTATTCCGGGAGAAGGACTTCAAGCTGTCACTGGTGCAGTACGTAGAAGGGCTGAATGTGGCGGACTATGCGGCCTCGGACGAGGTGACCATCCCGATAGAGCTACTATGTAAGCTGCACGTCAACCGGGCTGCTTGCTACTTTGCCATGGTGAGCACCTATCGCAGCCATTCCCAAGAGCTGGATAAAAAACATCAGGAAGTGGGGAGACGCAGCAAATGGCCATGCATAGGATGGGGGTTTGGACTGATCTTGTTCACTCTTCCTGCCTCAAGCATGGGAGGAAGAATGCAGAAAACTCTGAACTCTTCTTATTATGACACTGGTGTCACAAGATAAAGACAGAATACGTGAGGGGGTGCCCTTACAGGCCTTGAGAGTGCACTAATGTACATCAGAGTGCTGGGAGAGAGGCTGAGGTTCTGTGGAGTTCCAAGCTATAAAGGGACAGTTCCTTCAGGTATTCCATGATGATGATGCAATCTTGGGAGCATTGCTCTGTAAATTATTCTTTCTCCTGTGCTTGAGGAAAATACATTTTAATCTAGATCTGGTATGAACGTGGTGGGTGGGGGGATTTCCATAGAAAATTTTGAATTTGAAATATTTCAACCAAAAACTGAAATATATTGATTCTGAAATGCTGCAGTAGTACTGTCATGGGAGCTGTAGTTCAAGGGCCTCATTCTCTATATACCAGGTTCGCTGGTCAGACTACGTCTCCTATGGTACACCTCAGTCTCCCTTCTTGGTAAGTGGAAGTGGTGCATCATGGTAGTGTCATAATCACAGTGACTCATGAAAGATGAAGTCTGGCTGGGAACTCAACCTATAGAGGAGTATAGGAGCATGTGGTACCCAAACCACAGCTTCCGTGAGACATTTCAGAACTAAAATATTTCATTTTTTGTATGGAAAAACAAATATTTTGGTTTTCAAATGTTCAGTTTTTCAATGGGAAACATTAGAATTTTCTGTGGAAATAGGATATTTTGCAAAAGTGTTTTGTTTAGTGAAAACCTAATTTTCTGTCAACACCACCCCCACCCCCCCTCCCTCCCCAAATCGGATGAAAAAATTTCTACTAGCCCTAACTTTGTAAGTCTCTCAGCAGAGTATGGCATGAGCCCCTGGTCCCCTCCTAGTTAAATTGTTGGCATCCATTATAACTAGTCCTCCTAAAGACAGATTTAATAAAACATTACATGTCAAGAGAAGGATTATTAGCTGCAGTGTCTCTGGAGATAAGATGAAAAATTGAGGCAGTTGTGGGGAAATTTTCTCTTCTTACCCTCTGACTACAGGGCCACCTCCTTCTGAAGTATCAGCCATTGGTGGAGATAAGATCCTGAACTAAATAGACCAGTGGTCAAAGCTGGTATGGTAAGCGAAAGGATGCTGGATTGTGTAGACTATTTGTTTGAACTGGTATGGCAGGATATTGTACTAGATGGACCAGTGCTGTGATCTGGTATGGTAGTGTAGTCTATATTCCTGTCTAACTGGTTTTAAACGATACCCTTCCAGGATCCCAAAGTGGCCATACCAGATACTCTTGCAGTAGAGGCTTCAGTCAACCAGTAGGATTTCTTCCCTTCAGATGCCCATTTCAAAGTTGTTATAGGTGGGACTGTTAGACACTGTTTATTGTTAAGGTTGCTTCCTATTATAAGATTCTGTTTCAAGTTACTTATAACTTTGCCAGACTAACTGTTCAAGCTGAAATTTTCCACACTGGATGTCTGTCTTTAGCTGAATGTTTTGGGAAAACTTCAGCTCAAATGGTTCAGCTGTTTCTGAGAACAAGGCGAGGGGAAAAATTATGTTTGCCCATGTTCAAAATTTCTGACAAGCTTTTCTTTAAGATGCTCCCGCTCCCTTGCGCTTTGGAGCGGGGACTTAAATTTGGCAGCAAGATGGCCTTTGTGACAGGGAGGTATCTTTTGCCATCCCTAGGAAAATCTAGCCCAGTTTGAAGCCTTTGAAAAATCCTAAGTTTGCACATACCCAACTGAGACATGCTAAAGCTTTGTAGCAAAATTCCCCAAGATTTTGTGGGCACTGAGCATGCTCCAGCCTGGGGCTGAGCAGGATTTTACCTGTAGTTGCTGCTCCTTGTTGCTATGGGCTAGTCTGGAGCCAGGCACTGGAGCAAGGGGCCTGTCTCTCCTGTGCTAACAGTGAACCCCTTTTGCTGGGCCCATGCAGTGAGGAAGAAGAAGCCGACTGATTCAAATACAGAGGGGACAACAGCCAGACCTGAGGTGGGGAAGGGAGAGTAGATTGGGACAAGGAGCTTTATGGGAGGGAGACTAGGACTGCAGGCAGATGAGGTTGGATGGGAGAAGGAAACTGGGACTGGAAATTGAGGTGGAGGGAGACTAGCACTGGCAAGTAGCTGTGCAAGTAGACCGGAACTGTTAACCAGTGGGTTGAGGGGAAAGTAGCTGTGCGGGGTGAGGAGACCGATCTGACAAGGAGCCACAGTGCAATGGGAGAACGGAGGATGACTGGGTAAAGAGATTGGAATGAGAAGGTTGTGGGGATGATGCTCTGATTAGCCTAGGAACTTGGGGTGTGAGACTGGAACATGGGTGGGTATGACTGAAGGCTAGCATGCGGGAGAGACTGGATGAGGAGCTAGGTGGAGAAACTAAGACTCTTTCAGCAAGGAGACTAAGGACAGTGATCTGGGGGGGCTCTGGATTGGTTGAGCAGGGGTGGGAGGAGATTGGAAGTTGGTGGGGACTGAGACGAGCCCATTGCAAGAGACTAGGACTGGCTGGGCAAGGAGGTTGGGGTGAGAAGCATGAGGAGTGGAGACTGGCTAGGTGTGCGGAGAATGGGACTGGGATGAGGAACCAGGGGTGAGAAAGAGACAGGACTGGGCCAGGTGTGGGCTGGAGGGGCCAGGGGCAGAAGGGTTTAAGCTTGGAGGAAGTGGATGGAGAAGTCTGTGCTTGCTAGCTCGTACTCTGCTCCAGAGCCTGAAATGGAACCTAGGATTCCTGAGTCTCAGCATTCTTCTGTTGTCAGCAAATATCTGAAATCCACTGACAGTGTCTCATCTCCCTGTAGTTCTGGTACACAAAGAGGATGACAAACTACTTCTGCTGTCAGTCACTCCACAAGCTCAAGTAACAGAGATCTGTGTGGTAAATCTAAAGGTTCCAACTCTGCTGATGATCCTTAGATGCCAGGCTCAGAAGGATCCACTAAGATCATCCAGTCTGACCTCTTGAATAACATAGGCCATAAAAATCCCCCAAAGTAACTCTCCTTGAACTAGAGCATGTCTTTGGAAAAAAAAAAAAATCAAATCATGTTTTAAAAATGGTCAGTGACGAAGATTCCATGATCCGTGGTAAATTGTTCCAGAGGTTAATTACCCTCACTGTTAAAAATGTATCAGAATGGTGCCACATGATGGTATTTGATTTGCGGTTTTTAAACCTAGGAAATTACACACACACACGTGTTAAAAAAACATGATTAAGGTGGTAAAGTCAAGCATTCAAAAGTTCAAGAAATGCCTGAATTATTGTTGCTTGTGTGATCTTAATTTGGCCCCCTTGTGCCTGGCATTATGAGGCAGTCTCTAGTTACATGTTTGCATACTATTTTTTTCCACAGAACCCCTGCCTCATTCAGTGTGGATGGTGCACAGAACAGGCAGTGCTTATTGAATGAGCAGCTAGTCAATATTTTGTTTTCTCCTCATTGGTCAGTGTGTAGCCCAAAGCCTTATTTAATGTACATTAGTCAAACTCTGCTCTGAAGAGTTGTTAATTTCCTCATAGGCTTTTCTGTGACACTCATAAGTACAGTATCTGAGTGCTTCACAACCGTTAATGAATTTATTCTCATAACACACCCCTGTAAGATATTGGGGGTAGGGGGAGTGTTATCTCAGTTTTTCAGATGAGGAACTGAGGAACGATGATTAAAGTAAAAAGTTCCACTAATTTGTGGTGCCTAATTTGAGATGCCTAGGATCTGATTTTTTCAGAGTACTCAGCATTAAAAAGCATTTTTAATGTTCAAATCAGGGCTCCCATTGAGTTCAGTTGCAGCTCAGCACTTCTCCAAAATGGACCCCATGGTCTCAGGCACCCAGAAAATGAGGAAGACATAAGTAGTGACCACCTGTAAAAAGTCTAGTTTAAGTGAGTCGCCCAGCATCACATAGGAACTCAGTGGCAGAGGCAGAGTTAGACTCCCGTTCTCTAGGGCAACATTCACCTGTCTTAACCATGAGACCGTCCTTTCCCTTCCTTCGATTGCCAGCCTCCTTTACTACACACCTTCCAACTCCCCCAACACATGGGGCAGGAGTCCTACAAACAATAGGCCCCTTCACTACACAACCCATATTTATCCCTAGAGCAGGGCCATCCTGTGCACTGAATGGTGCAGGGGTCCTGTGGGACAAGTAGTATGGGATCACAAAAGACTACTGTATACACAGAAGGGCCTGAATTAAGATCACACAGACACCCTTAATTCTGGCATTTCCTGACTTTTGAGGCTTGACTCTGCAACCTTTATAATCTTTTAAAGCAGTTTGCTGTGTTGTGTGTAATTACATCTAATCTCCAATTGCTTTTATATTCATGAGTTTTGATGACGTATGGTCCCAGTGAACTGCGATAAATGGTTGGGCAGAACTTTCAAGCAGGGAGAGGAGGTGGATTCCAGTGTATGACAGACACCATTACCTGCTCAGGTGGTCTCTTTCCTCTCATGCAGGGCTTGTACGAGAAGGCATTGGAAGACAGTGAGAAGGCTTTGATGCTTGACAAGGAGAACATCCGTGCCCTCTTCCGCAAAGCCCGCTCCTTAAATGAGCTGGGGAGGCACAAGGAGGCGTATGAATGTAATAGCCGCTGCCTGCTGTCCCTCCCACATGTAAGTGTGTGACATGCGCATGTACCCCAACCTCTGAGGCACTTTTCCGTCTTTCCTTTCTCACAATCTAGTGTGGTGTGAATGGTGATGGTAGTGAAAAAGAGAAGCTGGCTGTTCTATACGATACACCTGTTCCCCGTAATCGCATCTCTTGGGGAGTTCTGACTCCATGTCCCTCTCAGCCCAAGTCATCTCTGCTGAGGCTGCCAACAAACGGGCCACCTCGTTCCAACTGGGATGGCTTTGTGATGTGAAAGCCTGCCCCAGTTGGAACTGAGCTGAGATTATCAACTTGCTTCATGTCCATGTTGGAACAGCTATCAGGTGGGAATGACTGTCAGTCACTACCAGTCTAGGACAAATGGGAACTGGAGACATGGAAGAGAGAGAGACTCATGCCTGGTCTACACTACACAGTTTAAATTGACATAGAGCAGCTTATGTCGACCTAATTATGTTAGTGTCTACACTACAGCCTCGCTCCCGTCAATGTAAGTGCCCTACTACACCGACATAACTCCACCTCCATGAGAGGCTTAGAGCAGGGGTTCTCAAACTGGGGGTCGGGACCCCTCAGGGCGTCGTGAGGTGTCAGCCCCCACCCCAAACCCTGCTTTGCCTCCAGCATTTATAATGGTGTTAAATATATAAAAAAGTGTTTTTAATTTATTGAGGGGGTCGCACTCAGTGGCTTGCCATTTGAAAAGGGTCTCCAGTACAAAAGTCTGAGAACCACTGGCTTAGAGCTTATGTCGGTGTAGTTAGAGTACCGCAGTGACTGTGAAGACACTGCATTACTTACATCAGCTGCTAGCTGTCTTGTCAGTTTCACAGCAGGAGAGCAGGGGCAAGAATGGATCCTGCTCCCATCTGGGAACCAGCTAGAAGCCAGGCAGCAGTTCATCTCTGGGCTGGAAATGTTGGCAGTCTTGTCAATTTCATGGCTCCTTGCTATAGCTGTGAAATTGACAAGGCTTCCTGTGGGGTGGACAAGAAGCTGGGGCAGCTGGATACCACTCCCCAGATGGCTTCTCTGCCCGGCCAGGAACAGGGAAGCAAGAAGCCCCAGTCAGCCCACTTGGAGTCTAGGAGCCTGTGGGGCAGCTGGGCTCTGGGCAGGAAGTTGCAAGCGGAGCTGAGAGACCAGGATTTCATCTGTCCACACTGCCCCTCTTAGGTTGGTGGAAGTGCTCGTGGTGAGGATGCACACCACCAACCCAAGGAGGGTAGTGTGGATGTGCACCACTGCAGTAACTACTGCGCTGGCTGTAAGTCGACCTATATTAGGTCGACTTAAGTTTCTAGTGTAAAATCCCCTTAATACCCTATTCCTAACGCCTCGAGTCTTAGAGCACCATAAATATGTTTTAAGTGATGAAGAACAGTCGTTTTACCTAATAAAAGCGAAGTTCAGGTTCTCAGGGGTGAGAGGTGTCAGTGTGTGAAAGGGGATTTAATATGGGTATATCAACAGAAGTGCCATATGTAAGACACTGGCGATAACTGTTCTGCTCTGCTTGGCACTGATGAGGCCTCAGCTGCAGTACTTCGTCCAGTTCTGGATGCCACACTTTAGGGAAGATGTGGACAAACTGGAGAAAGTCCAAAGGAGATCAACAAAAACGATAAAAGGTTTAGGTCAGGTTTTCTATGAGAAAAGATTAAAAAACAACAGAACATGTTTAGTCATGAGAAAAGGAGACTGACGAGGAGGACCTAATAACACTCCTCAGATATGTTAAGGCCTGTTATAAAGGGGACTGTGATTGATTGTCCTACATTTGGAGGACAATCAAGATGTAAAGGGCTTAATCTGCGGCCAGGGAGATTTAGGTTAGATATTTAAAAGTTTTTCCTAACTATAAGGATAGTAAAGCTCTGGAATGGAGATTCCATCCCTTGGAAGCCTATCTCTGATAGTTGTTAAGAACAGATTGGACAAACACTTGTCAGGGATGGTCTAGGTTTACCTCAGTGCAGGGGGCTGGACTAGATGACCTCTCAAAGTCCCTACATTGCTGGGATTCTGTAATGTTGCTTTGATGTCCTAGATTTTAAGGCCAGAAAGAGACTGTTGTAACCATCTAGTCTGGCCTCCTGTATAACGCAGGCCAGAGAGCTTCACCCAGGAATTCTTGCATCAGTCCTGTATCTCCTGTTTGAGCTGTAAACTATCTAAAGATTTCAAGTGATTTGACTGAGTTAATCTGGTACCTGGTTCTGCTATTTCCTGCTGCTGGCTTGTGTGGTTAATACATTACCAGTATGATGATTATATTGATTTTATTTAAATCACTGTAGCGTCATGGATCAGGGCACCATTGTGCTAGGCCCTTGCACCTACTTAACAAAAGGATGTTCTATCCCCCAAAGAGCTTAACATCTAAATAATACTGTGGTACTATATAGTGTTTAATGCTTCTGTGAGGTCCTCATTGTTGTAATGCTAAGGAATTTTTAGAGCATTTGGTGTGGGTATTCTTTAAATTGTTTAAATAAATCATTCGATTCAGTGTAGGCAGCATGGCAGAAGTGGGTCTTTAAGAGAGGCTTATATGTGGATAGAGTAGGGGCCTTGTGGCTAAGGTCAGGGAGCTGGGCCCTTGTATAGGGGGCCCAGGAGGCATTTGTGAGATAGACTGACAGGGGGAACACAGTTTGAGAAGGGAGAATAATTGGGGCAGGGCAGAGTCCCCTAGAGCCTTAAAGGTAGTGACCTGCAGATTGAATTTGCTATAATAGCTTATGAGCAGCTGGTGGAGGAATGTGAAGAGGGAAGAGACTAAACAGACTGAGTAAAGGAGATGATTTTAGCAGCTGTATTATGTATGGACTGAAGGGAGCAATGCATGTGTTTGGAACATCAGAGAGGAGAGGGCAGCAGTAGTCAAGATGGGGATGTAATGAGGGCCTGAATGGAGGTTTTTACTGTGGGAAATGAGAAAACAGAGGATGGATCTTGGAGCTGCTAAGGAGGAAGAAGCAGCAGGATTTGGCTATGGCTTGAGTATTAGTGGCAATGGAGTGGGAGGGTACAAAAGAAACCCTCAAATTGCAGGCCTGAGTGATAGTGACTATGTTTGACAGAGATAAGGATGGGAAAGTGGAGGAGATTTGGGAGGGGAGAGAAGTTCAGTTTTGACCACGTCTATTTAACTGATGATGGGATGTCCAAGAGGAGATGTCACAGACAGGTTGGGAAGCAGAGTCAGACAGAAGAAAACAGGTCAGTAAGCAGACAAGCTGACCCTGTGCTGTCCTCACTTTACATCCTGTCTCTGGGCCATGGACAGAGGCCTGGGGAACCCTCATTGGGAGTGGGAGAGGGGAGGAGGTGGGCCCACTGAAAGGGAATGGACAGAGAGGTGGAAGGAGGACCAGGAGACAGCGGTATCTCAAAAACCCAGAGAGGATAAGCTGTCAAGAAGGGGAGGGAAATGGACTGTGTCAAGAGCGGCACAGAGTTGAAGGCCCTGAGGTTTGGCCAGGAAGAGGTTGCTGGAGGTACTAGCGAGAGCAGTTTCAGTAGAGAAGAGAGGTGGGGGCCAGATTGGAAGGGGTCTAAGACAGAGCTAGAGGAGAGGAAGTAAATGCGTTGGTTTTAGATTGTGCTCGGTGAGTTCAGAGATGGCAAGGATGGCGATGGGGCAGTAGTTGGAGAAATAGGTCTGGTTGAAGGATGGTGCTCTAAAGAGAGGGAAAAAACCAAGCATGCTAGTATCGTGAGGGAGAGGTTGAGAAGGAGGAGGAGCAGCATGGGGGGCAATGTAGGTAAAGAGCCAGGCAGCAGTGGACTCACTGGGGCAGATGGAGGGATTAGTGGTAGAAAGAAGGCGACAGACTTCAGAGTTTGGTGATGAGGGAGAAGATGTTTGAAGGGAATGAGACAGGGGGCAAATCATAGAGGATTTAGTTGATTTTTCCCTGTGACAAAGTTAACCAAATACTTTGCAAGGAGGGAAGAAAGGATGAGGAACAGGAGACTGAAGGAGGCAGTCAGAGAGTGGAAAAAAAAGTGTTGGGGATTGTGCTTGTGGGACTCAGTGAGGAAGGAAACCTGTTTTTGTTTGGCCAGGGAGATGACAGAGCTGAAGGAGGAGAGAATGAAACTGTACTGGGGGATGCAGTTTGGTCATGGGCCTCCCTCCAAAGGTGTTGAGCAACATGGGAGCAGGAGTGGATGCTGGGAGTGACCTAGTGCTGTGGATTAATAGGGTGGACTTGAACAGGAGAGAGGGACAGTGATCTGCTGAATTTACGTTGTGGATTGTGTAGTTCCAGGATGTAGCATCTCTGTGTTGTGTAAATTGGAAACTTCTTCTTTTTTTTTTCTTTTAAGAGAGGAACTGAGAAAGTGAACACAATCTCGATGTAATGGGTGGGGAAGGTCAAAGGTGTCTCGGAACCAGTGTTCCCACCCAGATCCTGGTATTGGAGGGGACAAGCAGGGTTGAAGGTGGGGCCCTAGTGTCAGTAAGGATCACTAGCCCTGCATTTGGAGACTCAGTACTTTGTTGGAGAGAGGATGTCACCTCTCCATTTCCGCACCTTTATATCTCTGCAGGGCTGAATGTCTGATGTCTTAGATCTGCACAGCCTCTCCTGGAATGGAGTCAGGCAATTGGCTACCTCTCGTCTTGCATACCAATAAGAATACTAGCATGTAATTCAGTCTGTGTAGCTGTAACTTGTGGTCTGTTTCTGGTTGGTTATTGTATGTGCAGGAAAATAAAACCACATTCTTTAAAATGACAATGTCCTTGAATTACATTTTCTCTAGGATGAGAGCGTTACGCAGCTTGGTCAGGAGCTCGCACAGAAGCTGGGTTTAAGGGTTCGGAAAGCATATAAGAGGCCTCAGGTATGACTCTTTCTAGACTATCCCTTGGATTCCACTGATAAATTTCTGTAAAGGCTACTGATTCTGAAGCTTTTGCATTGCCATAGGCACCGTCTTCTGCACCTCCTGCTTTTCCACTTCTGGGAATGCCCCCACCCCCAGATCTGCCGGTCATTCTTCAGTCCTGGCCTGCAGCACCCCTGCAGGTGCATTTCTGGCTTGCAGCCATAAGCATCTTGGCTTGGTGCGCAATCTCCTATATCTCAAGCTAAGCAGAATGGAGCTTGGACTTTGTTTGAGGGGATAGCTCTAAGGCAGCAGTTCTCAAACTAGGGGTTGAGACCCCATAGTGGGTTGCAAGCCCATTTTAATGGGGTCACCAGGCTGGCTTAGACTTGCTGGGGCAAGGGGCTGAAGCCAAAGCCCGAATCCCACTCTCCGGGGCCGAAGCCTGAGGGCTTCAGCCTTGGGCAGTGGGGCTTAGATTACCCAGGATGGCAGGGGTCGGGTATGCTCAGGCTTTGGTCCCCCCTCCTGGGGTCATGTAGTAATTTTTTCTTTTTTTCTCAGAATGGGGGTCACAGTGCAATGAAGTTTGAGAACCACTGCTCTAAGGAAAACCCTAATGCTACAATAAATGGATGTGGTTGTTCAAAATGGAGCATTCTTCTCTCTATCAGTATGAAACGTATGCCTCAGGATTGTACTAAGGGGTTCTGAGGGTATGGCTACATCTGGAATTTCAAAGCGCTGCCCCGGCAGCGCTGCGGGAGCGCTGCCGCGGCAGCGCTTTGAAGTGTGAGTGTAGTCAGAGCAGCAGCGCTGGGAGAGAGCTCTCCCAGCGCTGCATGTAAACCACATCCCTTACGGGTGTAGCGTGCAGCGCTGGGAGCCGCGCTCCCAGCGCTGCTGCCCTGATTACACTGACGCTTTACAGCGCTGTATCTTGCAGCGCCCAGGGGGGTGTTTTTTCACACCCCAGTTGCAGCGCTGTAAAGTGTGAGTGTAGCCAAGGCCTGAGCTACTGAAGGGACTGTCCTTTAGATAAGGCAAAACCACTTCTGGTCACTGATGTTCCTGTAACACATTTCTCAAGAATAGGAATGTTAGCCCCAAGGCCCTGGCTGAACTCCAGCTTGAGTGAGTGATAGTCTTTGTCCCTCAAATTCCTCTCTGCAGTTTTATTTAGCTGCAACATTCTTCTTCAGTTCCTGTCTCTAATTCTTGTGTAACCTTGCTGCGCAGTGTTAAACAGCGAGCACATTCCAGCTGAGAAGTGGCTGCATTTCAGTGCCAGGTGAAGTGATTTGTAGTAGTTGGTAAAGTGCTTTTGGGTAACAATGCTATATAAATGTAAGCTCTGTGTGTTTTGGACGTGGTGTTGGATTAGAGGAAAATCCTCCACTTGCTAGAGTTCTAAAAATGTTGTAATTATTTAATCTTGAGAGAAGGGAAACTTTTTTTCCTTGAAATACTTTTCATACTTACTCACTCCATTGGCCCTCTGCACTTTTCCCTCTACCTCATTACTCCACAGAGATGAGTGTAAACTGTGTTTTGCTTGTATAGACACAGTTTACACTCAAGACTCCCTTTTTTTAATTAAATGAAATCTTTTAGTAGCATTTTGCTGCAGCTTGCTCTAGCTTTAATGCACTCCACAACTAATTTTTTTAATGACAAGGCTGAATGTGTCTGTCATGGGATGGGGTTCAAACTTACCATCTCATGATGTAGCATTGTACAGGGATGTTTTCACACCGGCATATTGCATCGATGTGCATTTTGCACCAGGATGGCTGGACTGAATCTGAGGCTCTTTCGTAATCCTGAAAGCAACAGGCTTCAGGTACAATCACACGAATTTTGGGATGATTGTTGCACACTAAGGAAAAGCAGGCGGTCCTGATTTCTCTTCCTATGGTTTGTGGTTGTAGGGAATGCCTGATAGGGAAGTGTACCGTTGGATAGCAGTGGCTGACAAGATACAATCAGCCGCTACCTAATTTGCAGGAGTTCAAGGAATCCTTGTGTCATGAAATCTCTCTCTTCCTTGCAGCAGGAATTGGAAACTTTCTCTCTTCTCAGTAATGGCAAATCAGCCAGCTTAGCAAATCAGGTACAGTTCCTGTCTGACATTGTCAATGTCCATATATTATTTTACATAAGAGTTTCTATATTTTATTTCATGCAAGTTTTATTACCATCTTTTAGGAGCAAAAGATCAGTGTTTATCTATTTTCCCCTTTTCAAGGAACAGTGTCAAGAAAATCTTTTATTTTTTTAAATATTTCCCATTGCTGCGGTGCTGATAACATTATTAAAGCGGAAAAATTCTTAATCTAATTTTGCTTTTCACTGTCAAAACTTACATTTCACTTATCTAGACAGGATGACTTCACTTCGTTTCCCTCTCTGGTGCTGGTACAATTACAAAATGCTAATGATGCAAGAACCAGGAAGTGGAAACAGATGAAGAAACTTACAAAATGAAACTAGACTGGAGGATTTCACTGTCCAAGCTGAGTGAAGCGTGCAAATTTAAATATTTCTTAATTTATTATTTACTCTTCTGTATCTCCATAGCACCTGGGAGCTCCGGTCATGGACCAGGACACCATTATGCTAGGCACTATACAAAGACAGAATGAAAAATAATCGTATCACTGATTTCATTACAGGTTTTTAGGAGATTTCATTAAAATGCTTCATATTTTAAAAAAAAATTATTTGACAATCATTTTAGGCTCTTAAATTTGGGGCCTAGCACTATTTGACACTGTCCCTTTTTAAATGAACCTAAAAACCTCTTAAAAGATACTAGAACAGTACAATTTGAAGTTTACATTGATGGGTGTCTTCTCTTAATATCTGTCTAGCAATGAGAATCAGCCTTAGATCATTTCCTGTAGCTGCCCATAATCTTCTTCCATTATTTTTTTTTCCCTTTTATGGAAAATTAGAACACTGCAAAAACTGAAGGTGTAACTAATGGAGTTGCAAATGTGTAATCTCAGATATTTGTCGTGCTGGGGTCTGTCATTTTTAACTGAAAGCAGGAAGAAAAATGTGTTTGCACTGTTGGAATATAGGCTCACATTAGACCAGGGTGAACTGTGGTTTTAACTTGACTTTGGATCTTAGCATAAGGAGTAGGTCCAAAGCCTGTGATTTTTAAAAAGAGTCAGATCATGAGAAGGAAGAGTTGTTTGTGTTAAACTTGTGATGACCCTTAAAAATACTAGTGTTATCTTATTTAAGTTTTGTGCAAAGGTCATAGAAATTTTAAAAATATTATTATTTGGGTACCAGGTGCCATAAATAATTGGTTGGTTGAGTTGATGATAAAGAAATGCCTAGTTTAGTAATGAGAGTGAAATATGGTAAAAAGAGATGAGATAAAACCTCGAGGAAAGAGGCTCAGTCATTAATCTTGTCTTGACCAGGGCAGAGGATAGAGCTCGGCTCTAAGCAGCTTCATCTGGCCTTAGCCAAGGTCCGGTAACCAGCAATGACGTCACTTGTTTGTTAGAGTGCATATAAGGCAAGGTTTTCTAGGGGTTCTTTGTCAGAGTGATGCCATGATGAGAAGGTGTCTCCCAAACCAGAGCCTGTTTGGCCAAATACTTACAATTGTATTGTTGCTGGAGTATAGAATATAGATATATTTGCTTATCTTTGTTTTTTGGATATAACCAATGCCAAGTGGCCTTTGGACTGACACAGGAATGTTTTTGTGTGGAAACGGAGTCATGGTAGCCCTAATAACATTATTAGGAAAATTTATTTCCAGCAGCACCATTCAGACTTCTGCAAAGTTGCTCATTTATTCTTTGCCTAGGGCTCACAGTCAGCAGTCGTTTTGGTGTGGTGGGAACCTTTTCCTGTTTTTAGTCTTGCTGTAAAAATTAGTGGTTATTTAAATGGAAAGATATGTAAGCTAAGAGAGGCTAGTTATGTAAGATAAGGCTAATCAGATCTCCTGCTTTGTGGGGCTATCTGATTGGCTCTGGGAATATTCTCCCCCACATGCAATCCCATGTGCAGAATTACTGACTAAGGTCAGGTATTATGGGGGTTTGGTACTTCAGAGGAATACAGTTTTTGGTCACTGCTGAAGGTGAACTACCAGGCTTGGAGGAATAGTGGTCTAACAGTACATCAGTTTAATTGTTCCAGCACTGAAAGGCAGGGGCGGGGTGAGGGGAGAGGAGGGAAGCAGCAGCAGACTGCACTGAAGATATTTGGGAGGGGAGATTTGGGGCTGCGAAGCACTAACACCTTTCAAAAGATGTCTTTGTAGTGATGAGTTCTTCTCCTCCTCCCTGCCTTACAGATGACTTCCAATGGGTTGGGCTCCATAGATGATATTGAAACAGGTAAAGCTTTCTCCTTTCTGTTTCTCATGGCAGCAGTAAGGCACCTGCTCAGGTTGGCTGGACTAATAGTTGCTTTGTCTTCATTTGGGCCTCTTTTGCGTCCTGACTTTGGAGACTGGAAGAGACCAGCCTAGCGGGGATGGGGGCAGGAGGTGATATGGAGCAGGAGTATATGGAGGTGCCGTTCTTTATATTGATTTCTCTTCACTTCAGAATCCTGAGTAAACTGTTAAGACACTGAGAGGGGAAAATCAGGTTAAGAAGGCACTTACTAGGAGAACCTTGTACAGCAGAAATCTAGCCATCCAAGCAGAACAAGGGACATGTCATATTTTTGGATAAATGGGGACTAATCAGTGCAAATAACAAACACATGGGGACGTAACCTATTTTTGGCTCTAAAGCTGGATTTGAACACATGCGATTCTGCTGTACATGCCCAACCAAAACATCTTTAAAGTTAAGACTGTAGACACGGAGCCGTGCTTTGAATACACACCTCCCTCCAGGGACACTAAAATTGGAGCCTTATATGTTTAGAACCCCAGGAAACGCAGAATGAAGGTTGCACTCTTCCTGCCAGGAACTAAACTACTTTAACTCTGCCCTCCCACCCCCACCTGTAGAAATGCCACCCGACACCCACCCTTCTTAACAGCATATTGAAAACCATGCTCCACAGCACATTGCTTTTTATTTGTTCCTTGCATAAATGTCTGCAATACTAAGTGTGAAGATTTGTCACTGCACTAACTATTGCTGGGCCGGTTAAAGGGCCCCATTTTCTGATCTGGGTGTGTGACATTTGTATGTGGAAACACATTAGCTCTGTGCTTAATGACTCTTGAATAATAGACTATTACGTGGAATCATAAGACCTAGACTGTGAGGCCGTGAGCCTCTCTTATGAGCCTTCGGGATGTCGCAGAATTGGGCTGTTAATGCGGAGTGAGGAGTGATTGCTTTCGTTTTGCTATTTGTCTGCTAAGGAATTGGTATATGTACTTTGTACGACCACGAAGCAGCCCAGTCACTAATCAGTGGAGATGAAGGCGTTCTAGTTTTGGGGTTGCTGATAATGTTTTGGGGAGGTTCTACGGCCTGCATTATACAGAAGGTCAGACTAGGTCACAAGAGTGGGTCCCTTCAGGCCTTGGAATCTGAACGTGGAACTCTTTGGCATGGATGGAGAAGGTGGTAGCATTTTTTCTGATTTTTTTTCTTTTCAGGGCATCGCTACAGGGGCAGAATGAAGGTAGTTTGGGTGCCTGGTTTGAGACTTGTGTGTAACTCTGCATCTCCTGGGGGTCTAACGTTTGGACTGTTTCGTTTTTAAACTCTAACAGTTTTGCAGGATAGAGCGTGCTCAGGTGACAAACATGTGCTTGCCACCTTAACTTCACCTCAACAGAGTATTTGGGGCTGGCAGGGAGGGGGAATTGCCTCGTTTTCAAATAGTCAGAACACTGCGCCAGAGGGTGAAGGAAGCTGTAGGGAGAGTGTCTCTCCTTCCCCCGCATCGCCCCTAAAACTACGAGGGAAGCCTCAGTAACACAGTAAAGATCTTTTAAGGCAGGAAGCCTGTCTCCTGGAGACATCGAGGGGAGGGGTACTCAAGAGTTAGGCACCATTCTGGCAAGGGCATCTGTTGAGTCTTAAAATGTATGTTTGGGGACCCAATATTCTGTATGATCTTTGGGAGGCTTATCTGGGCTTCCTTACCCTGCTCCCCTCTGCGGTCAGGGTTTGTGTGTCCCCCTCCCTTCCTCAGCAGGGAAGCTCAGAACTTAGAGAGCTTGAGGGGAAGTGGGTTTTAGGAGGGGGGGGCACAGAGGCGGCAAGGAGCTGAGGTGCTGGGAGGACAACTGAGCTCTGCAGGAGGAGGCACTTCAGAAGCATTTAAAAACCACCGGATAATGGGGTATAGCGTAACTGGACTCATGGGGCCACGACTGGACACCACTGAATTCAATAGCAATTTTGCCGTTGACTTCAGTGAGACCAAAATTTGGCCTGCAGACACTTCCCAGGCATCATCATGGGGAGGTGAGCATTGTCTGGCTATTCACAAGGCATTCTGCAAAGACCTTTGGGAGGTCTGAAACAAAAAACAAAGGCCAAGAATCCCAGAAACTGGAGCTGCCAGTCTCTAAAGGTTTCACCTGCTAAGTGCTCAAGGTTCAACTTAGTTGTACATCTTGTGTTCTTTGGCCAAGCTGCACTTGGCTCACCCCCGGGTGCCATGTGACTGGCTTTGTGTCTTCCCCCCCACCGCAGACTTCTCCATGGACCTGCAGTGCATCCCTGCTCCCCTCGCCACCTCCATCCCTGTGAGCGAGGGTGCAGTCCTTTCAGCCTCTGACATGGATGCAAAGGGCCTGCCCACCTCTCTGCCTGCCGCCACACTGCTCCATTCTCCAGATTGCATATCTCTGCCCGTGCCTGAGAGTGTGGAGGACTTCACAGATGGGGAGGTTATTGGGGAAGAACTGGACTCTCTTCTGGATTCCCTGGCTGACGGGTCGCAGTACCCTCTAGTAAGAGCTCCAGTTGTGTTCTGAATCCATCCTTTAGAGCATGTTCTCTCTTTCTCTTTCTCTCCTTGCCATCGTGTGTTCATCTGGCAGTGTGTACTTGGTCCCTTTCTTTCGTCTCATCACTGGCTTGTGTCTCTCCAAGTAGCCCATCTTGGCTCATTGGACAGCCTAGTGTGAGTGGAATACATAAATCCAGATGGAGGGGCTAGTCCCCATAGGAATGAAGATAGCACCTTTCCCCCTTCCACCTCCTGCTTTTCAGTGTTTGGGAGTGGAAATGGGCTTAGAGGCTAGAGGCTGGCTTAATGCTCTGAAGTTAAGTGCTGTGCACTCGAGTGGGAGACCATGTTATACTCACTGCTGTAATGCGCTCTGTCCATCCACCCATCTCTCTGACACATGCTTCCTCCAGTCCTTTCTCTAACATGCTTTCTCTGCCCCCTTTTCCTCCCAACTTCAAAGTCTCTGGTCCAGGGAACCATTCCCACCAACTTGCCTACTGAGATGCCCCAGCTGATCCCTGTGTTTCCGGGCGGAACCCCTCTGCTGCCCCCTGTGGTGACAGCCAACATCCCGATCAACCAACATCCACTGCCACCTGCCTCCTTCGGCCTGGTGATGGATCCCACCAAGCAGCTCTCCTCTTCCGTCCTGGATGCCTTTGAGCCCACTGGGGGCAGTGGTGGCTCCCCCTTGGATTCTCTGGATTCACTGGACCTGCTCCCGTACACAGAGCCACGGCTCGATGCCCTGGATGCCTTTGGGACTAGCAGGGGCTCACTGGATGCTCTGGATTCCTTTGCTGTAGGTATGTGCAGGGCACAGAGGAGTGGGGGTTGCAGGCGTTTGTGGCTGTGACAGTGCCCTTAGAACACTGTGTTTAGCTCTGAGCATCTCCACAGCAGGCAGATGTCAATGCCAGAGAAGAGAGAGAGACCAGTAATTAAACTTCCAGAGAATTGATTGAGATGGAGGAAAGATTGAAAGAACTAAATATCAGCATGGCTTGTCTGAGCGATATTCGGGGAGTGGTTGGGTGTGACCGCTGATTACAAGCATCTGCAGGGTGTAGACACCAAGGAGGCAGAGCTGTTGTTCAGGGTTATCCCAGGTGGTAAAACTCGAGTAATGAGGAGACATTCAGGTCGATATCAAAGGAACATTGCCTGACACTGAGAGCTCCTAGAGTGTGAGTGGTCTCCTAAGGGAAGTCTTGGGAGCCCTTTCACGTCAAGTCATTGAAAACATATTTTGGCAAAGTCTTGGCAAATCTACTGTATGGCAGGATTTTGCATTGGGCAGGGTGGAGTGGACTAGATGGTTTAGTCAGTGTTTGCCTCCTTTGATCTCTGTGAGCAATAAGTGTCGTAGCCCAAAGAGCACTCCATGTTCTGTGGAGCCAGGCTCTGGAGGGAGATCAGATAAGGAACATTTCAGCCCCTTGGGGCATAGGTAGGCTGCACGGGGATGTTACAGCAGACTGAATGCTGGAGCATCACAAGTGGAGAAGAGGTTTCCCAGGCTCCCAACTGCGCTGATTCCTTTGGTCCCTTGCTGTTTGTGAAAAGCACCCTTCAGGCAGCTGGCAGTGTGGTTCTGCGGCCTTTGGGGATTTCAGAAAAGGGGAGGCTCTTGCAGAGGTTTTCAAGTCTCTGCCCTGGGTACTGGATGTTCCTGGAAGGTGAAAAGAATTAAAAAACTGTTGAACAAACTCAAATCTGTGTCTCGGGCATCAGAGCAGCTTCCGAAAGTGAGATGTGTGTGTTTGGGATTTTCTTCCTCTGCCCAGAAGAAGCTGGTCCTCAGGAACTGCGACACACTGCTGGCAGCCAGAAACCATCTCCTGCGGTGAGTGAGCTGCCGCCCCCGCTGAATGTACCTAGGTGCCCGTGTGCCATGGGAGCGGGGAGGGCGCAGGGCTGTTCTTGCACTCTGGGCCCTTTCTTAATCAGTTCAAAATCTGGTGGCTTCAGTTACCCTGGCCTGTGTGCGTAACCTCCTTCCCGCTTGCCCCGTGTGGTGGCAGGGCTGTGTGGAGACCTTTCTCCATATGTGGTAGCACAGCATTTTCCCCTTCCTTCTTTGTCCCCTCCCCCACTGTATCACTGGGGTCTGAATGGAGTTAAATGCTCCACTCCAGTCTCTGTCATGCATGGGATTGTATATTTGGTCTCATTGGGTCTGAGATTGGGCTGAGGCTTTTCCTCTCAGGAGCTCTGTGGGTGGGATGATCTGTCTCTCTGTCTAAACTACCTTATTGAGTGGGGCTGGGGCATTGTTGAACCTTCATCCTTCCTGTTTTCTGTCTGACATGTTGCATGGCAGGGTTAGTTCTTTTGTTCAAGTGCTGTGGAACGCACAGCTCGTTGTGCTGGAAGGTGGGGGAGAGAAGCCCTTCCTCCAGGGATGAAGAGTAAGCTCTTGTCCCCTGCGTTGCTGGCCCTTCTGTGGGGAAGGAGAAGTCCTTCTCTGCTGCAGATAAATTGCCCATTGAGTATATTGGAAAACACAACTCTGGTGTTCCTGTTGCTGTTTCTGAGCCACCTGCTGCTGGTGGTGGCCATCTTGCTGAGGCATGAGCTCTGTTGTGTGTTTGCAGGGGCATGAGGGCCCCAGTGTTAGCCAATGGACAGAAACTGGCCCCCAGACTATGAGGTTTAGAATAGGAATGTGTGTGGGTTTTTTTTGTCTTTCAGATCTGCCTCAGTGGGGTGAGTCACCCCACCATCCCCAAGGGGGCAGAGCTCCTGCAGTCTCAGCCAGAGGCAGTGATACCCAACACTGCCCTGCTTGTGAAGAACCCCCTGGCGTCCACTCATGTCTTCAAACAAGCGTGCCACCTCTGCTACCCCAAAACAGGTGATGTGCTCATGACACCCGCAGCAGTTCATGTGCTTGGGGATTGTTTTCCCTCTTGCTGATCGGGGTCCTCCTTCCCATAGGCCCCAAGGCTGGTGACTACACTTACCGGGAAGGCCTGGAGCACAAGTGCAAGCGGGACATATTGCTGGGGAGACTGCGAAACTCTGAAGAAAAGACCTGGAAGAGGATCCGGCCCCGCCCCACCAAAACCAACTTTGTGGGATCCTATTACCTGTGCAAAGGTGAGTTGGGGACAGGGCTGTGAGGCATATGCCGGCAGAGGTAGCAGGGGAGCTTTCAGCAGGGATCACATGCTCCCTCTGGAGCCTTCTCGCTCCTTCATGAAACGATCACTGGGTTTCAGGTGTTGGGGGGCGGGGTGAAAACCAGAGGCGAGACGGATGAACCCGTAACACGTGGTAGAAAACGGGAGCTTTGACAGCAGAGCAGCAGCTGGTGCTATCGCTCTGGGTACAGGACGGCTTGGAAAGAGCGATGCGCCTTGCTGTTGGAGATTTCGCAGCATGATGGAAATGGCAAGACTGCAGCCTGCTTCTCTCAAAGCAGCCAGTTTTAGGTGCCTCGCTGAGGCGGAGAGCCTGTCTCCCACTGGCACTGAACTACTAACGCTGCTCCCACCAGCATGTGCTGGGACTTTGGTTCTGGCCAGAGCCCTCCCTGCTGAGTAACCAGCCCTGCTGCAGAGCACTGGGGCTTTCCCAAGAAGTTCCCCTTCCTAGGCCAGACCAGGCCCGACCCTGCTCAGTGTATGAGATGTAACCAGACTAGTCTCTATAGTCTATAAAGTGTAACTATAAAGTGTCTAACGAGGCCAAAAGCTCAGGCTTCGTGTCTTTCTTAACTCTTCAGTTTTAGCTCCTTGTGAGTTGTGGGGATCAGGGCAAAGTGACAAGGGCGAGCTCAGTTTCTGACCTGGCCCCCCTGCATGCGGGGTGCTCTGTTCTTTATTGCTTTGTAGATATGATTAACAAGCAGGACTGTAAGTACGGGGATAACTGCACCTTCGCGTACCACCAGGAGGAGATTGATGTATGGACGGAGGAAAGGAAGGGAACACTCAATCGCGACCTCCTCTTTGACCCACTGGGAGGGATCAAGCGGGGCAACCTGACCATTGCCAAGCTCCTGCAGGAACACCAGGGCATCTTCACCTTCCTCTGCGAGGTACAGGGAGGAAGAGGAGGGGGGGAACACCATTTCCTTGGGGAATGAGCTGTAGGCACAAACTTCATGCCTTCCCTGTTGTTGCAGATACAAGTGTCCGCGTTAGTCGTGCAAACCCAAAATGTAACTCTGCTATAAGCATGTGAAAGAGGCAGGCTCCCTTCTGCTACATCCCACTCTAGATCAGCTCTCAGTGTGCAGCCAGACCATTGATCCGTCCTGGCCAGTATCTAACCTCTGGAAGCAACCGGTGTCCCTGCTGCTTCAGAGGAAGGTGACGAAACGGACAATCAGTGATGTACCTGAGCAACTGTGCCCCCTGCAGGTGGTCATCTCACGCCTAGAGCGTGCAATTTGACTACCCTGGGCTTTCATAGCTAGCAAGGTAGTTAATAATCATAACTTTGACCCGACTGTTTGAAAAATCATAACCACGTGATGAACAAAATACCCTGCTGAAGGAAATTAGTGTCACTTGTTCATAGATTCTGAGGCCAGAAGGGACCATTGTGATCATCTAGTTTGACCTCCTGCACAACACAGGCTGTTTGAAGCCAGTAGAGGTACCTTGATTTACATCAACTGAGGATCTGGCCCTCTCTGTCTTGGCTTCCTGCAGCAGCACGTTCCCCAGGGTGACTCTGTGTGTGTGTGTGTGTGTGTGTGTGTGTGTGTGTGTGTGTGTGTGTAAAGGAACATAACTTTTGTTTTTGACTTACTCGTCTTTAATTTCCCCTGTTGTTTCCCCTTGTTTTTGCATTTTTGGATGCAAGGAAGGGAATTATAAGTTGACCTGGTTGAAATTTTTCCAACTGTGATGAAAAAACTATTGGAATGTCCCAAAAAAAAAAGCCAAAAATTTTGTTTGTTTACTGGTTTCCAAGCTCTGCTGCTTAAGTTTCCATCAGGCTTATTCTAATTTTTGGACCTCTTGAGTAAGTTCCCTTGGGCTCTTCTCCCTTCCAAGTGAAATGATCCCAGTCTGGGTGAGATCTCTGGCAGCATCTCTCCTTTTTCCTGCTCTCTGAGATTTCGTAGTGTGCTGTTTCTTCCCTTCTCAGATCTGTTTTGACAGCAAACCCCGGATAATCAGCAAAGGTACCAAGGACTCTCCAGCTGTCTGCTCCAACCTTGCTGCCAAACACAGCTTCTACGACAACAAGTGAGTGAACTGGCCCATGCGGTGCCTGCCGGAGTAACCCACTAGTGCCCTGCCAGCTAGCTCCTGTTACTTGCCCATTTCTTCCTCTCAGCCCCAGCACATGAAAGCACAAGGTGTGATATGTTGTGCTGCATGGCTGACACCTGGTGCCAAGGGATTTGGAGCCAGCTCAGAGCCCACTGATGTCAGTGGAAAGACCGCAGTTGACTCCAATGAGGTTGGATCTGGCCTATGTTGCACAGGGGTTCAGAGGTCAGATATTTTAAACAAGGTGGTACAAAGTGTCTGCCTGAAGTGCTCCAGGGTTGGGTACAAGTCATGACCCAGGGCTTGGATCCACCTATGCAAATGTCTGCTCATTGCAGATTGTTAGTGACTCCAAGGATCGGCTTTAACACCCACCCGTGCCTCAGCTGGCTCAGTGAACGGGGGGAGGAGGAGGGGTGAAGAGTCGATACTTTGATCCCTTGTGTTTCTCTGGCTCGGCCATTTCCCCACTGCAGGTGTTTGGTTCATATTGTGCGTTCCACCTCCCTGAAATACTCTAAGATCCGCCAGTTCCAGGAGCACTTCCAGTTTGACGTGTGCCGGCATGAGGTGCGCTACGGCTGCTTGCGCGAGGACAGCTGCCACTTCGCTCACAGCTTCATCGAGCTCAAGGTCTGGCTGCTGCAGCAATACTCGGGTAAGCGCGCCACTGGGTGTGGCTGTGGGGGTGGGAGGGAAGAGAAGCAGAGAGCGTGTGCTCGTGCCTTCTCCAGCCCAGCTACTGTGCCACTGGGGACAGAGAGAGGACCTGGCAGGGGGCTCTGTCAGAGTTCAGGATATGTTATGTTCTCTCTCAATACATGCACTCCAACTCCTCCCTTCCCTCTCCCGGCTTCTGGGAGATAGAGGTGGGACTGTGAAATGCTCTGACTGAGAGGTTGGCCCTTCCGGTTGCCAGGTTTGTCTGTCTAGGGGCAATCCTAGGAATTCTAGCCCAGCGAGCCTTTACCTCAGGACCATGTGTGTTGGAGGAAATGGTCTTTAGAAGCAGAGTCCTAGAACAGCTAAGTGATCGGGACATGGGAGTGACAAGCTGGCTCAGCTGCAGTGAAAGGAAATTGGACCTCTCTGATGTTTCGCTTCTTTGTACACATTCACAAAATAGTGGTAACCAGTGGGATTTCTTTGAACATTCAAAAAACCTTTTGATAAAGCCACTCCCAAGAAGCTGTTATGGAAACTAAGTAGATGGCAATAGGCCATCTGCCCCCTCTTGGAGCACGCTCTTCAATTCAGGTCACTTGCATAATGGCACAGAGATCTCTTCAGTCTGATTTTTTTTTTTTTTTCTCTCCCCTCCAAGTGCTTTGTCTGATTCTCTGACTCACTGCATGCTGAGCAGAGATTTTCACTGACCTGTCCCAGGATGAAGCCCGACTCTTTTTTCCTGAGTTGGAACAGTTGATGGAGAACCCAGCAGTGTTCTTGGAGGAGTTTGTCTGAAATGAGAAGACCTGTTTAGGCAGGCCACGACCATTTAGGCAGGCTCCTAAACCTGTGGCAGTTCCACTTGGTGCCCATCTGGAGGGGAAAGCAGAGAAATATCTGCGTGCCTTTCACGGTGCTTGTGTGGCCTGTCATACTGATGGGCTCTGTAGTATTTAAGCGCCTCTAGAGTATGTAAAAAGAGAAATAACTAATATAATCTCCATCCTCCTCCTCAGCCTGGGTGCGAGTGAGTGTGTGTCCGTGTGTGAGGAGAGGACGTGGGTTTTGCATTTAGTTGTGCAGGGGACTTGCTCCATGCTCATTCCTTTCTCTTTGCAGGAGTGAGTGCTGTTATCTAAGGGCAGTCCCTGGGAAAGTTTTTTGTCTCCAGCTCACTCAAGAGCCTGCCCTCCATAGCTGATGGTCCCAGTGAAATGTAGCTGCCATGGCAGTTCATGGTTACGGAGGGATAGAGGCTGTCTTGGGGACCTACAGCCAATCCCATGGAGAACTTGGACCAGCAGGGCTGGGAACTTGACTTGGACTCTGTTCACTGGTGAGCCAGTGCAAGGGTGGTTGTACTGGAGGTGATGTGTTCACAGTGACCTGTGTTGCTAAGCAGGTGGACTGCTGCGTTTTGTAGCTGCTTGAGCTTTCTCAGGCTTTGTCATAGGGCTGATGAATTGCACTAGTGAAGCCTGGAGGACACACGTGCCTGGGCCACCGCAGCCAGATGGGTGCAATCTTCTAGCGAGGAACAGATGGTAGTGGGCATTCTTTTGTCACCATCCAACAACACTTGGGGTTTTTTGGACTTCTTGGGCAGTTGCCCTCCATACTGGAGGATGGTACAGAGGAGGGTGAAATAGCTGACAATGTCAAAATGTAAATAGTTGGCTTTAGGTTTCAGCATTCCTATCCCAATGAGCTGCTTCGGCAGTTCACACCTCTCAGAGACACTGTTTTAGGCTGTCTGGAGACTCAAGAGGACCGCACTGTTTGCCCTTGGAAGGTCTTATTACACAACCACAAGGTCAAGAAATGTAATTTTAAAACTAAAAAGATATTTTGAGCAGGATTCTCTGGTAAGAGGTTGGTTGTACCCTATGTTCTGGAATTGCGGAATGCATGAGGGCCAGGAGAAGTGGACCCAGACTGACATTATGCAGACTTCTCTGAGGGCTAACACCACATTGTATCAACAAGGAGATAACCAGCAAAACACTGGTTTGAGTGCCAAACACAGGGCAGCTGCTGCTCCAGAGGCATTCCTGGGTGTGCTTGAATAATAAAAATGCTTACCTAGTGCTTTGGGTTTCCTCAATGCACTGTACAGAGTTTAACAAAATGAATGCCCCAACATGCCTGGAAAGCTGCCAGATGGTAGTATTTCATAGATGGGGAAACTGAGGCACAGAATATTTTCTTGTCCAGGGCCACACAGCAGGTCATAAGAAGTACAGAGTTTCCTGGCTTCCAACTCTCTGGACTACACGGGTTCTCAGAGCCGAGAGAGCATTCACGTGGTACTCTGCAATAGCAAAGCTAACATAACAGCTTTTAGTGACCTTTAATATATACTGCCTTGCTGCCTTTCCTTATCAGTGGGGCTTTATTAAAGCAGCCCTCTGGTGTTTTTGGTTTCAGTGAGCTGGAAATTGGTCAGACATCTTAAACATGCTTCATATGCCATCTCTAAACTGCATGGCAATGAGATAATTAGGCTTGGCAGTAACCCAGGTAGTTTAAAGATATCTCACCACATAGTGCTCCATTGACTACATGCTTGTATGTCTGCTAGAAAATTAACAAGTTCTCACTGCTTGGTGTGCTGAGAATCTTAATGCTAGTTGGTTGTCTCCACTCTGGTAGTGTTGGCAAAGGTTCTGGTTCAGATCCTTGAATCCATCAAGGAGTTAACTCCTGAGATAAGTAGTGACCAAGACAATGTTTCTGTAAGAGTCTTTTTCTTGCCAACTTTAACAAAATTAAAATAGGACATTTATTTTGAAACAAGTGTGTCTACACACAGACTTGCAGCAAGGTACGACGAGATGTGAATTATACCTGATTTAGTTATTTAGTGGCGGTTTGTGTGTGGCTCAGCCCGTGTGGCTCTTCGACACGCACAAGTTGTGTACTGCATACAGTTTTACTGGTATAAATATGCTTATTCCTCTTCCTGTACAAGAAAAGCTATGCTGGTATATGGTATCTTTATACCGATATAACTGTCCACACTAAGAGCTGTACTGGTAAACAATCATACCTCTAACCAATATAGCTATACTGGAACAAAAACCATATCTGCAACCAAATATGTGAATGTCTTTTAGTAGGAGGAGTCATTGTTGGTATCTAGTAAAATGTACCGCTTGCTATTTGGGTTTTGTTTTTTTGTTTTAAGTGGATTTGTTATGTCCCTAATCAAAACTAGGTGACTTTCCATAAACAGACTGACTGAATCTGGAGCCAGGAGTTATCTTAGACTTTCAGGATCGATGAGAGACTGGTTGACTCAGAGGAACGTGATATACAGCAGAACCTCAAAGATACGAACACCAGAGTTCTGGACTTACCGGACACCCTCTGGAACCAGTCTTCATTAGGCAGCAGCGGAGAGACAGACATCTGCACCACCACCCCCCAAATATTTATTGCCTTGGGGCTTTAGCCCTGAGGCTCAAGGCTTTGGGGGGGATGAGGTTGGGGTTGCAGTTGCATGGTGGGGCGGTCAAGACTCTGGACAGGGGGTGGTCAGGGCTTCTGACCCACTGGAGAACCAGGGCTCAGGGCTTTAGATTGGGGGGCGCTGGGGCTCGGTTTTGTGGGGGCATCAGGGCTCAGAGCTTTAGCTACGGGGGGAGTGCTGGGGTTGAAACTGGCCCCCCTCCCGGCCCCCTTATAGCTAAATCCCTGAGTCCTGGTGCTCCTGAGGATCAGCAGCCCTGACACTCCCCACCCCCGCCCATGGCAGAAGTCTGTTGTTCAGAGTTATGGACATTTCAGAGTTACGGACAACCTCCATTCCTGAGGTGTCCCTAACTCTAACTGTGTGCAGCCTTTTATCTTAAGGCACCAGCTCCAACCCAGCCAAAGGTTGGTAGTAATGTACGTGACCTCTGCTGGCTGGTCAATGTTCAGTGAAATCATTTGGTGGGTCTTCGTCAAGATTTTGTAGGACAAGTGTCCATCTTAGAAATTGCCAGCAAAGGAGCCAGTGGCTGTCTCAGCAGGAAGGCCAAAGACTGACTGAGTCATGGAAACTGAATTCTTTGCTCTCCTCTCAGGTGTTGATTCATGTGGATGAGAGAGAGAGAGAGAGTGAGTGGGAAGGAAATGTGAACTTCCTTGGCCTGTGGTGAACCTGTTCTGGTGATAAGTAAAAGGCCGGAGTCTCCAGGGATGTGACTCCAGCACCTTTTTAGCCTGTAAACTAAAGATCCATGTGATGCAGGCCTGAACTGCAGCATTACTAGAATTGGAGTCTTGGGCTGGTGATGGGAAAGGAGCCACACCACCCTTCCTCCCTCCTTGGTGCCTGGGTCAGCGGACTGGCGTGGGGATGCTCAATCATGTCTCTGCTTTGTCGTCTTCAGGGATGACCCATGAAGATATTGTCCAGGAGTCTAAAAAGTACTGGCAGCTGATGGAGGTGCACGCCAGCAAAGCCACCAGTGGCACGGTAAGAAGCCACGGGGACCCTGGGACTGGTTTGTGGTTTTGGAGCTGTTACTCTTGCCTGTTCTAGCCAGTTCTGTGTCTTCCCCACCCACTGCCGCTGTCCACCAATCAGAGAAAATATGGCGCTGCCAGGGCCCCCTTTGCCCTCCTGTGCACCACAGCGAGCAGGGTGGGAGTGAGCGCATGACAGCAGCCTGGGTTGGACCTGAGGTGCTCTGCCAGGAAGGGTGAAGCCCTGCAGTTGCCACACCCCAGCGCGAATGGCGCTCTGCATGGCCATGGAGGAGATGGGACCGTGCAGGAGCTCGCTCCTTCTCTAGTGTGAGGCATCACTTCCAGCATTGTCAGTCACGGTGGGGGCTGCTTTCCCCCTTGCTGTGTGCCTATGGTGGAGCAAAGAGGATGGTGCCTGTTGTGATTGGAGGTGGGGGGGAATCAGAGGTGAGACATAAGTGTAGGTAGTGTGGGGTTGGGGGGGGTCGCGCAACTGAAGGGTTCTGTGGGGGCATGTTACTGCCCTTCATGTTGCTTTCGACTCCATCCTCCTAAAACTTGATCTGTATGTAGACAATATACACTGACAACTTCCTCCTCCTCCTCCTCCTGCTCTCTGCCCTGTGGCTGGCCTGCTGGGATGCGCAGTCTGGGATGGGTGGCGCCAGGGTGGGACAGTGCTTGGGGCTGGCTCCACTCAGTTAACAAGAAGCTGCAGAATTATCAGCCACTTTTTGTTGGAGTGGGGATGTGACACCCTCCCCAAATCGCCTTCTCCTTAGTAGAGACAATGTAGGCTGCTGCTGTTTCAATGCACTCCCAGCAGCTGCAAGCTGCTGCTGGGGGTGCATTGCAGCAGCAGAGTCAGCCCCTTTCCCCTCTTCCCCTCCAGCCTGCTCCCCTCACTCACCCCCAGGCTCTCAGGCTGGATGGGGCTCCACCTGAGCTGCCTGGTGCTGGGCACAAAGTCGCAGCTCCTCTTCCCGATCTTGAAGATGCCCCCTGACTCACCTCAGCAGGTGGCCTGCAAAGCGGGCAGTGGGGAGGGCTGGGACTCTAGCAGCAGAGAAGGAGAAGCAGCCCCATGTAGTGGGCAGGGGAACTCAGCCCACAGCCAGCCACAGCCGCCCTGCTGCTTCCTCCCTCCCCACGCTGCACAGACATATGGTGAGCGCTGCTGCCTTCTCGCTGCTGGGCATCCCAGCAAGGGGTGGCCTGAGAAATCTGGGGGGGCATGTGACCCTGTGTTCCCCCTGCCCTTGGGTCACCTCTGCAGGGAAGGAGGACAGCCCACTCATGCAAGCCAGATCCTGTGGGGAGCAGTAATTGTCAAACTGGTGCGGGGTTCAAACACGCCCTTTTAGGGTAGAGGAGCCCATTTAGAAACAACTGCAGGGGACATGCAAGCTTAGGTGCTGGTGAAGCTGGTCATGCCAGGCAGCCAACCCAAGGGAAGCTGGGGGGCAGAGCAGATGGAAGGCATTGCCTCACCCCCTGGTCGTACTCCTCCTCCTCCCACCAGGCTTTCATGGCAGCACTGACCCTGGAGAGGAGTGTTTAAGCAGAGGGCACCACTCCACATTTGCCTCCTTCTGAGCTGTAGGGTCTGGGTGGTGTCAGGCAGCTGCAGCCTTAACCACTTGCTGTCTGTCTTGGTGGTGGTGGCTTGCATTGTGGAGCAGAGTCCAGCTGGCGAGTAACCGTCTGAGCCCGGCCCCACCCTGGGGTCAGATTAAGGCTGCTCTTTCATTAGAACACAGAGTTCTCTCTCCTTTAATTGCCTGGTGCAGATGACAAGGTGAGAAAAGGAGCAGAGTCTCTTTATGCCTCCAAGCAAGGCCTTGGCTTACAAACCCCACCCAGGGGGCCAGGGGAGGCCTTGTTAAACCCTCCCGCCACAAGGGGGGCTTGCTTCCATCTGCAACATATTGAGAAGTTGAGTGGCTCACCCAGGATGTACAGGCCATTCCTGGGTGGCAGGGCAACAATACTTTGTTGGCAGTGTAGAGACCACAGAAGCCAGTTCCCTCCCTGCAGAGCTGAAAAGCTAGGGTCCAGTCCTGTGAAACACTGAGCATCCTCAGCTCCCATCGGAATCACTGTGAACTGAGGTGCCTCGGCCTAGCAGAGGGATCAGGTCCTAAAATGGACAATGTACGAACAATAAAGACAAAAATTGGGGAGTAGGAAATAACACCTGGAATATGCGTGTTTCTCCTTGTTGCTAAAGGCCTATAGCAGCGACATGTGCAGTGCCAGGATCGGGAGGACATCAGTGCCTTTGGGGATTGAGAACCAAGCTGACAGTTTCCAGGCCCCTTTGCTAACGTTCTCATAAAGCTGCATGACAGCCAGGTGCTGAGTTTTGTGGTGTTCTGCAACATAACAGAGCTGCAGGGCCCATGTCCCTGTGTTTGTCGTGGGACACGTGGGATGCATTGTCAGTGTGGCTGAAAGGTGCTTGCTTATCACGCCATCCCTTGTCACGAACATGGAGCTGGTCGGTGCCCCAGCCTGACGCCAGTGCATGGCATCGTTTGTGTCTTTAAAGAGAGAGAGAGACTCTCCTGCAGTCAATTAAAGCCACATGCATGCCTGGCAGCACACCACAGCTCTGGCACCAGTGAGTGTTCAGACAATAGGCTCAGGAGAGTCAGCAACTCGCTGCTGCAGACTGCAGGGCAGGGCTAGCCCACTCAGCAGAAAAAAGTTTGGTTTTGCCTTTATTTTTCTCCAGCCTGAGCAGGCTAATCTGGCATAGCATCCACCCAGCTTCAGAACTCAGCTGCATGACAAAGACAACTTCCCAGGAGCACTGTGCAATCCAGCCCCTCCTCCCACCCTTAACTGAAACAGCTCCAAGGTCAGCTTCTCAAGGTGTCCAGACAGCAGGAGCAAGGCATCTCCTATATGGTTAGGAGCAGCATAAACTGCCACAGCAGCTAACTGAGCCCCAAAACCAGCTAGATGCCTCTGATTGGAGAAGAACAGTGTAAGGCTGCAATGCTGCCTGACTTGAAATGCTGTGCAGACGAGGAGATTCACACAGGAGGTGCCAACGGGTTGCTCTTCAGGCTAGTGCTGGAGCTCAGCTCAGTCCCAGAGGACGTGTGGCTGTCAGGCCATTCACTCAGAGCTGGTCAGAGGAGTTTCTGATCAGAGTCTTCTGCAGTGCAGAGGCAAACCGCTGCTGGATGTGGGTGGGAGAGAAGGTGGTTTGGGGACTCTGCAGTAGACTTACCCCGACTCCCGGAGGTCTTTGCGACTCCAGAAGTTACTGTGCCACATCACAGTGGCCAGCTGCTGAACAACATCTGAGGTAAGCATCAGAGTTGGTAGCCTAGGCACTGAGGGAAAATGTGGGAAGGAGAATTTTTTTGCCTCCTTTTATAATGTTTCTGGTGCCTTATTTAGAACACAAAGTTGAGAACGGCTGTGCCAAAGTCTTGATTCATTTGGTTGCTACAGTTTAGTAGCTAACTTTGTTGTAGTGTTCTGTGTTTGGCTTCATTACAATGGGTGCTGTTGTAACCTGAAGGTCCTTTGACTGACTTAATGGGTAGCAACCTCCCGAGACCCTAATTTCCATGTCATGGCTATTTGTTTGATTACCAGTCTGCCAGGCGTGTAGCATGTCCTTACAAATACAGCTGTGTATAGCAGCAGCTGCTTTGACTCTTTACGCCCAGTCCCCTCTGAGCATGCATGCATGCATGCTGGATTTACTGCACGTGGTCAGTGTGATGTTCTGGGGATCACCCGCCCGGTTAGGGGTTCTGTCTCTGCCTGCCCTGTAACCTTGTGTCTGTGCTGTGCAGCTATGTTTTAATCCCCTGACACTAGCAGCCTGCCCAAGGTCTCCCCCTGCCTTTCACCAGCCTAGGTACTCCTTGCAGAAAGACACCACCTGCCCTTCCAGTCCCAAAGCCATCCTCCCCGAGTTCTTAAGTACCAGATGCTCATACTATTCCCATCTGGTTCCTCACCCCTAAAGGTGTGAAACTGGCTCTCGGTTATCAGTTCACTTTGGCCCCCATGTTCCACCCAGTTTGCACGCTAGAGACTGGCTTGGGGTAAAAATAAACAAAAGTTTTTTGTTTAATAGAAAAACCACAGGTTCAAAGATGAAATCGTAAAGGTGTGAAAACCTGTACAAGTTACATAGACATAGACACAGCCTCCGACTTTACACTTCTGTATTAGATAAAATCCCTTTTCAAATACAAGTTACCTATTGCCCTAAAACAGTTTCTCCACATACCCTCTAGCTATAGGAGGGATCCAGCATTCATGGACAGCCTCCTACCTAGAGACTGTCCCTCAAGTTGTGGATAAAAAACCTCAGACCTGGTCTACACTGGAAAATTAGGCTGGTTTAACTGCATCGCTCAGGGGTGTGGAACATCCATGCACCTGAACGGCATAATTAAGCTGACCTAAGTTGCCATGTAGACAGCCCTAGGTTGGCAAAATAATTCTTCTGTCAGCCTAGCTACCGCCTCTCGGGGAGGTGGATACCTATCCCAATGGGAGAGCCCTTCCCGTCTGGGTGAGTGTTATCTACACTGAAGCACTACAGCAGCGGAGCTGTGCCACTGTAGCCTTTTAAGTGTAGACAGGCCCTCAGTCTCAAGCTTTTAAAAGGTTTCCCTTTTATTTTCTCTCTGTCCGTGATGACTCTTGCTTAGCCAGAGTGGGGAAGTTCCTTCTTGGCTTGATAGCCAGGCTGTCCCTGTACCTTCCCATTAATACTAATGGTCCATCATTGACTTTTCCTGGGTTGAGAAAAAAAAAAAAAAAAAAAGCCAGTTTCATGTAAAAACACCTGGCTTGCGTGGTGCCCCCCTCCCTTCTTGATTGCTCACAGCTGTGTGATGTAGTTGGAGTCATAGTGCAGATTCTGAGTGCAGTTTTCTATACACATGGATTCATAACCACCTTCTGTATAAATATCTCATACTGACCCAGCAAATTCAGACAAGCTTTCGTGAAAGACCTTACTCGATATATTTTGCATACTGTATTATGCTCTAAATCAGTTGGTTTAACGGCTTATTTTGTGGGTTTAAACTTTCTGTTCTCCTCGTGGGGTGTCTGGACCCTTATTGTCACAGTAAATATGCAAGATCTTTGCACTACTCGTGTCAGAAAACATGTTTGGTTAGTTACTGCCTGAAGTTCTCAGAATAGCAGCCGGACGCTGTTAAGAATTTTTCAGCTAATCCTCTCAGGTCCCTGAACGTAGTCATGCTCTGGATCTGACACATCAGTCTGGCCTGTCTGGTAGAGCTAACCTGCATCTCATGGTTATGTTATGAAATACACCACATGGCAGGATAATACAGCAGACCTTGCAGGGCTGGTGAAAATGAATATGCCACCAGATCTGCCTCAATCAGAAGAACTGAGTCTGCCAACTGGAGGCCTCTGCATTGTCCATTGGACGTTTGGCCTGCTGTCACCACCTGCCAAATATTGGCCCAAATGTCCCTAGATCCACATTGCTGTTGAGCAAACTGACTAAAACCTGCTACTCATGGAGATGGTTTTCTTCTGTCTGCTCTCTGGTAAATGCCCAGCATAAGAGTCAATGTGGGACAGCTGGCACAGGCAGACAGTTGCATGTAATGGCACAAAATCATTGGGCTCCACAGCCTGCTCGCCTCTAGGTGCGCTCCTTTGGAAATTCCGTCTTGGCTCTGGATTCTTGGCTGCACCCCATGTGGTTGGCTGCTGAGCATAGCTCCTTGCATCTGCGTTTGCTTCTTCCTTGGGAAGTGAGCTGTAGACTCAAACATCTTGTTTTCCCTGTTGTTGCAGATATAAGTGCCCACGTTTAGTGGTGCAAATCCAAAATGCCACTCTGCTGTAAGTGCGTGGAAGAGGCAGGCAGAGAATTCAGGCCTCTTGATTGCAAATTGTGTATCTTAATCGTATGACCGACTGTCCTTCCTCCCTCAAGAGCATATGAAAGGACTAGGGACATTTTGTGACCCTTTCAGCTAGGGATCGTGATGTAAGGCCTGTGAATTCTCAGGCTTCGGGTCACGTGTTGGTTAATAGGCTGATGGGTTGAGTCCGGCTGTGCAACTCAGGGCACAGGAACCTCAGGGGTGGGAAGTCTGCCCACAATGGAGTTTAGAGGCACAGGGTGGGGCCTACATCATCCAGCTGTGACCCAAAAGTGGGTGGCAGTGGCTAGATGTAGTGTGGCCAGGAGACATGTTAATTCAGTGCAGCCCGGGGGGGCCTCCTCTGCTAACAGAGCTCCTGAGGGGCCCAGACTGTGACTTTAAACAGCTTTCTCCAGATAGACAGCATCCCCAGGAGATTAATTTTAGATGCCCCTCACCCTCCCTGCGAATGAATCCCCATCCCTTGTCTGCAGCTGCATCAGCAGGCCCGGACTGAACCCTCGGTCAGCACTAGTGGTGTATGTGGCCTGTTCACGTGCATTGTGAGATGATTGTGTCTTCCTCTGAAGACCTGGATTTGGCCACTGTTAGAGAGAGGCTACAGACAGGAGTGATCAGTGGCCCTATATCATATGGCAGGAGGTATGAAACCAGACTAAACGGACCAGTGGTTTGATCTAATCTGGTATCTTGATGGACCAATGGTTTGTACTGCCAAATGAAAGCTCAACCTGCCTCTGTCTTGGCTTTTATACTGTGCACTTTGCTGTAGTGTACAAGTGCCTATGGGGAAAGGCATCTATCCCAGGGCAAACGTGTGCATGATCCTGTGCCTGTACACAGTACTGACGGGGGGCAAGATGTTGAGGTTCATGTACCTGAATCCTGTTTCTTCATGTGATCCTTCACAGGCTGCCCCCCGGGCTCCGACGTCAAGCAGCTTTGACCTCCAGATGAAATTTGTGTGTGGCCAATGCTGGAGGAACGGGCAGGTGGTGGAGCCAGACAAGGACCTCAAGTACTGTAGTGCCAAAGCCCGCCACTGGTGAGTGTTCTTGTCCTCTCTTCTGTCTCCCCTTAGCCTCAGTGCAGGATTTCCCCCTGCCATATATTCATTCTCCAGTGCTTTGTATAGGCTACTTTGAAATATCTGTGAGGGCTTCCATCTTGGCAGACTGTTCCCTTGGGGAGACTGTTCCAGTTTTATAGACATCACCATTAGCAAACTTTCTTTGAGTGCTTGCTTGTGTCATACACGCCTACACACCCACATGCCCGGTTGTCGGATATGTTTGCCTTGGCAGTATCTGTAGGGTCGGCTGTGGCGCCCCCTTGGGTGCCATGCTCATATGTCAGTATGTCAGGTGCCACCAGTCCCACGCCCTCTCCATTACTTTTTACTGTCTGGGGTGGTTGGTTGGAGCTCCTTTTCTTGCATAGCAAGGGCTCGCCGTTACGTTTCTTCTGACTTCGAGCCTTAAGGTCTTTGAATAGTTGTACATAGTAGTTGCTGTTAAGTAGCTGTTAAGTGTAATTAGAAGTTAGAGTCCCAGCAGGGCACGCCCCAGTTTCCGGGATTTAAGCCCTACACAGACTGTAACAGGCCTATGCCTGTAAGTGATCCCCACAGCAGCTGCCTAAAGTGCTTAGAATCACATGTGAAGGACGAGTGTCATATTTGTAAAGAATTTTGACCCAGGACTCAGAGTGGGATATTTGTTTGCGGGCTCTCCTCATGGAGGCTGCCCTTCATCCAGCTTCCGAGCCATCCCGCAAAGACTCACCTAGTACCTTGGCCTCAGTACACCCCTGGCACTGCTCCCCGTCGCCAGTGCCCAAAAAGAAAAAGCAGCAGCATAGCTCCCCAGCACCAGGCAAGAAGGGCCATGGGGCATCAGGCAAAAGACCCAGTTTGGGCCACTCTGGAGCCATGTGGACATGGCACGGGAAGGCATGTCCACATGGCTCCAAGAAGCGGCAAAGTCTGCCTACAAGGGCAAGCCAGCCGCTAAGACCCCTCGGGGGGCAGTGGAGCTCCACCAATGCCCCGAGACAAGGCAGCGCTCTCCATCTCTGAGCTGCAGATCTCTGGCATCGCAGCCCAGATCCTCTGGGGCTTGCCCTCGGTCATCAGCACCACAATTGCCGTCCCCACCATCTCAATGCAGATCGCCTAGCGGGAGGTGCTGGTCTCCATTCTACCATTACTGTTCACCCTCCCACCGGTCATCCTCTCGGCACACATCTTGGTTGCCTGCTCCATGGGAGTACTCTCTATTGCGATTCTGGTCCCCTTGATACTGGCACCGATCTCTCTCCCCCCCACCTCCCCCTCTCACTCCAGACACCGGTCTCCAGTGACGACAGTCAGCAGGCAGACGTAGGCGACGACGGCCCCGCTGTGGTCACCAGAAGGGGGTTTCTCCGGCACGGAAGGGCTGTTCAGCCCCTTGTCAAGACCCCACCAGTGCAAATGGGCACCTGAGGCTGCGTTCACATTTACAGCACTGCGTTGGCACCATGGCCAATGGCCAATGCAGTGGCCTTATTGGAGTGCATGGGGCATGCCAGTAATGGCGATGACCCCTTTGCACTGCTCATCTGCTGGCACCTTGGAGCAACAGCTGGCAGCACTGGGTTTGGTGCATGAGACCTGCTTGGAGGTTGGGGTAGAGGAGACAGTGCCCACCCCCAAAAAAACCCTCCCCAACAGGGAGATGATGCCCTGGAGCCTCGTCCAGCGGTACAGTTGTCGTCCTCATCCCTGGATGAGGCTGTCGCGGGATCCTCAAGAGCCAGCCCACTGGATGATTTTAGAAACACCAGGCCCTGCTTCGACAGGTAACCGAGAACTTGGGCCTAAAAGTGGAGGAGATGGCTGAGCAGGTGAACACCTTGTTTGATATTCTCTCAGCCTCTACCCTGTCACGGCGTCCTGAAAATTGCCAAGACCCTCTGGCAAATCCCATCGTCCATCCCTCCAGCTCCACAAGGGCCAAAAAGAAGTACTTCATCCTGGCCAAAGGGTTCAAGTACCTTTATACCCATCCACCTCCGGGCTTGCTGGTTGTCTCTGTGGCCAACAAAAAGGACAAGCAGGGGCACGCTAGTTCAACTCCCAAAAAATAAAAAGGCCAAAAGACTGGACCTGTTTGGAAGAAAAATTTGTTCAACATCCAACCTGCAATTGCAGGCGGCGAACCAACAGGCTCTCTCTGGCAGGTACAGTTTTAACTTGTGAGACTTCCTCCATAAGTTCAAGGAGTCTCTCCCTTACGGTTTAGCCCAGGAATTTGGCACCCTGGTTGAGGAGGCACTGCGATGGTTAGGACCTCTCTCCAGACGGCATGGGACATGGCGGATTCAGTAGTTAGAGTGGTCGCGGTGGTCATGAGGTGCAACTCCTGGCTTCCACTCTCGGGACAGGCCGGCAGTCTGCAGACCTCAGTCCAGGACCTCCCATTTGATGAGAACAGTCTCTTTTCGAAGCAGACTGTTGTGAGGCTGCACAGGTTAAAGGACACTTCGGCCACCCTTCGCTCCCTGGGCATGCATATGCTGCAGTCTGCAAGGAAGCAGTTCCAGCTGCCCCCATCACCAAGGCCTTGGCAGCCTCGTCGGGGTGTGCAAGGAGAAGAGAGAGAGACACGAGCTTTAGTCATCGTTGCCGCCTGCTCACCTCCCCAGCCCGGCCTGGCAAAGTGTCCCGGGGCCAGAAATGCTCATTTTGAAGGAGCGCTCGAGAGCGATGCCCCAGTCAATTCCCTGGCTCTACCTTGCTCTTTCTTCAACCATCTTCACCCTACCGTTCAGTCGCGGACTGCTGGGTGCTGGACATAGTATCTCAGGGCTATACTCTGCAACTTTCTTGCCCCACCTGAAGGGCAGGGTGATGCAGATCCTGACAGACAATACTGCCGCGATGTATTACATCAACAGGCAGGGCGGTGCCAGGTCTTCGGTCCTTTGTCAAGAAACTCTCCACCTTCTGGGATTTTTGTGTGTGGCATGCCATTCATCTGATAGCCGTGCACCTGCCTGGAACCAGGAACATCCTAGCAGATCACCCTAGCAGGACTTTCTCTTCTCGCCATGACTGGTCACTCCATCTGGAGGTGGTCAGCATAATCTTGCAGAACAGAAAATGCCACATGTTCTGTTCGATCCGGGGGATGGACAGGGGCTCCTTATCAGACGCCTTTCTCATTCCATGGTCGGGGGCGCTGATATTTGCTTTCCTGCCAGTGCCGTTGGCTCACAGGGTCCCTGTGAAGATCAAGCAACCCAGTGCAAGAATGATCCTAATAGCCCCTGCGTGGCCTCGCCAGCACTGGTTCGGCATGTTGTTGAGCCTTTCAGTAGCCACCCTGCTGCAGCTGTCCCTCTGACTGGATCTGCTGTCCCAGAACCATGGCAGCCTTTTGCGCCAGAACCTGCTGGCACTGCACTTGACGGCTTGGCTACCACATGGCTAAGCACGGTCAAACGGGCAGGTCTTTCAGAGTAGCAGGAAACCCTCCACCAAAGCGACTTACTTGGCGAAATGGAAAAAGTTCACGTGCTGGGCCTCTGAACGGCGTATCTGAGCTGAGGAGGCCCCACTGCAGGAGATCCTGGATTATCTGCTGCACCTGAAACTCCAAGGTTTGTCCCTGTCATCGATCGAGGTCCACTTGGCTGCTATCTTGGCTTTCCATCCTCCGTTCCAAGGCAGGTCGATCTTCCCTTGTGATGTGACAGCATGTTTTTTGAAAGGCCTGGAGTGTCTCTACCCGCACGTCCAGGATCCCATCCCTCCCTGGGACCTGAATCTCATGCTGTTGAGGTGTCTGGGGGCCTCCCTTTGAACCTCTGGCTTCCTGCTTCTCGCCTGGAAGGTTTTGTTCCTGGTTGTGATAACGTTGGCCCACAGGGTGTCCGAGATCAGGGCCCTTACTTCAGAGCTGTCCTAGACAGTCTCGTACAAGGATACAGTCCAGTTACAACTGCACCTGGCATTTTGGCCTAAGGTAGTTTCCCAGTTTCATACTGGCCAGGACATATATTTACCCGTTTTCTTTCCAAAGCCTCATACGTCAGATAAGGAGCGCAAACTACACACCCTAGATGTCAGGAGGGTGCTGGCCTTCTACCTAGATAGATCGAAGCTGTTCCATAAGTCAGCGCAGTTGTTCATTGCAGTGGCAGGCAGAATGAAAGGCGGCCCAGTGTCTGCTCAGAGGATTTTGTCCTGGATCATGGGCTGCTTCCAAGGTGTCTCCACAAGCAGTCGTGACATCACACTCGGCTAGGGCACAAGGGTCAGCGGCCTTCCTGGCACAGGTGCCAATCCAAAAGTTCTGTAGGGCCACTGCCCGGTCGTCTGTCCCCATGTTCGTGTCTCAGTATGCGCTTACCCAGCAGGCTTGAGATAACGCTGGCTTTGGCAGAGCAGTGCTGCAAGCCGCGGGACCTTGAACTCGGAGCCCAGCTCCATTGACACTGCTTGTGAGTCACCTAGAATGGAATCGACACAAGCAAGCACTCGAAGAAGGAAAAACGGTTGCCTACCTTTTTGTAATTATTGTTCTTCGAGATGTTGCTCACTTCCATTCCATTACCTGCCCTCCTACCCCTCTGTCGGAGTAGTCAGCAAGAAGAAACTCAGAGGGCATAGGGCCAACGGCAACTAAGATACCTGTGCATAAGTGCGGCACTCAAGGGGTGCCACAGCCGGCCCTACAGATACCGCTAAGGCAAAAATATCTGACGATTCTGTGTGTGGGTGTGCACGCACCTAGAATGGAATGGACATGAGCAACACATCTTGAAGAACAACAGTTACGAAAAGGTAGGTGACTGGGTTTTTTCTGCAGTCAGGTTCTATTATTTATCATTTGTATGCAGGGTCCTCTTTGGGCATGGCACTTTGCAGAGAGAAAAACAGTCCTCTCTCTAGGAGCTTACAAGGTAGAGTAGAGGGAGCCTCCATTTTCCTTTTGTTCAGTTCATCCTATCTCTTCTAGCTATACTCAGCTGGAGCACCAAAACAATTCTTCTCCAAACTTGTTTCCAGACGTCAGCTGTTTGTAGGCAGCAATCCTATCACCATTGGTTGTCATTTTAGCCATGGTGTATGCTTTACATCCTTTTTAAATGAGCCCTTTGATCATTTTTGTTGCATTTCTCTGAAAGGCATCCAGATTGTCTGTCTGCCTTGTTCTGTGAATGTAGTGCTCTAGGAGAGGTCTCCTCAGTGCCACATAGAGAGGGACGGTCGCTTTCCCTTTCTGAGATGTCATTTCTCTGTCTGGGATTTTTTTGCCACAATACCCTCTTCAGATCCTTTTGTAGGACATTGTGGAAGAGTGAGCTGCCTAACTGTAGGATCTTGTTCACAGTGCCGTGTCTATGTGTAAGGACCTGTAGTTCTACAGCAGGTCTCCCCCTGAAGGGTCCCGAAGTGTCGTTTTTTTACAGACTGCATAGACCAGGACCGGTTCAGCCACTCCTGGGGATGGAATGTGGGACGTGTTCAGCCCCTCACAAGCGGCTCGGGGGCAGGGGGAAGCGGGAGGAAAGGCTCCCTTTTGGCTCACCCTGTAGAGCTACATTCTGTTCTTCTGGTGTGTCTGGTGTAGTGTAGCACATGGCTACCAGCCAGTGCAAGGGGCAAGCTGAGTGATGGTTCTGGTGTGCTGTTGGGGTATTTTAAACCTCCTTTGCTTCCCCTCCTGACTTTTTTTGTTTTAATTCCCCCCTCTCCATTTCCTAGCTGGACAAAGGAGCGTCGTGTCCTGCTGGTGATGTCCAAAGCAAAGAGGAAGTGGGTGTCTGTCCGACCGCTGCCTTCCATCCGCAATTTCCCACAGCAATATGATGTAAGCCCTGTAGCCCTTCGCAGCTCCAGAATCCTCTCCCTTCCTATCGCAACACTGCATGCACCGAGCATGGAGCCAGTGCTTCGATGCTCGCGGGGCAGGTCCTTTGTAAATGGACCGGTGGGTAGGTAGACATGGACCCAAGTGGAAAGCAGAGACCAACTGAAAGCGAAGAGAGATCAATTCCATCTCAAATAGCCAGCTCCGTAGCATGGTATGAAAGGACCCCTGCAACCAGGTTTTTGACTCTGCTCTTAACACCATCACCACCTATAGGACTTGCCAGCGATGGGGATGAAGTCGGGGTCTCGCCCTTCTCTTTAAGTCACGCCTTTCCAGGCCAGGTCACAGGTGGGGCAGTAGGCACAGGGTAAGCTTGTGTTATCCCTGCTTTTGCTGTACCTGTTCCGCTGGTAAACAGAGCGCACTAGTCTCCTAGGCTTCCAATCCAGCCACTTCCACCAGTTTTTACAGCTCACTTGAAAGGTGATTTGAAAACCGATATTTTAAAAAAAAACAAAAAAAAAACCACACCCTAAATTAAAACCTCAGAGTGACGTGAAAAGCTGTGAAGCCCAATCTCAGCTCAGCATGTGATGGGAGGTGGGATAGCGCTCTTCTCCTTTCTGCCTCAGGGGAGGAGGAGGAGGAGGAGAAGAAGGAGATCAGGACAGGTCCCAGCCATAGTTAACGGAGAGCTCCCTTCCCCTTAGTGAAGAGGTGTCTGCCGTCCCTTAATCTAGAGCCAGAGGGGAGCCCATGTGAAAATGCTGGGGGTCCCCTTCTGCTCACAGCCAGGGTAGCTGTAAAGCACCTGTGATCTCAGTCAGTTGGATCACTCAGCTGCTTGAGTGTTTTCCGTTGCCTCATAATGAAAGATTTCCATGTGCTGCCATGGCAGTCACAGGCGGTGGGTGCCTGGGGGAGTGGGAGTTTCTTCCTAGAGTGGCCGCTGACTTCTGGGAAACTGTCCTGGGTTTTTCAGTCTGTTACTAATCAGATTTTGTGTCTCCCCTCTCAGCCCAAAGCCAAAATCACGTGTGTGTTGGCGGCAGAAGGGGGCAATAGGTCAGACTAAGTTGCTGCTGAGGTGTCACCCAGGGGAGATCCCAGCTGTGGGGTGGGGAGAGGAGAAAGGCGTGGACTTGCAGCTTAGCTGACTTGGGGTTTTGTTTTTAAGATTCCCTGTAGTGCAAAAGGAGTCATGAGCGCTACGGGAAATGGGAGCCAGTGTCTGGCAGAAGGAGTATCCCTTTGTTTTCTCCACCGTGCCTCTAATGGAGGCACGGCCAGGAGGGGGCTAAGGCCTGCCTGTCACATGGCTCAGCAGGGCTTTTAGAGGAAGGGCGGTTCCTAGTGGGAGAGCTGCAGAAGGAAGGGCAGGGGCAGGGGCAGCACGTGCTCTAGAGCGGCAGCTTTTGTTTTGTGAGTCTGTAAAGTGTGTCCTGAGAAAAGGGCCTGACGAGCCTTGGGCGTGGCTCTGAATTCTTCCTGAGCTCGTGAGGGAGTCCTGGACCTGCGGCCCCAAACACTGCCGCTGGCACTGATGTCACTGGGGTGTCTGGGGGGCTTTTCCTCTCTTTCCTGTGTAGGTGCACATGTGTAGGTAGTCTTTGCTGGGGAGTGAACCCTTCGGTTTGTTCCCACAGTAGGCAGTGCATGGGCAGCAAGAGTGTAAGCTTCCCGCTCCGGCCCTGCTGCTGTCTCTCTCGCTTCCAACAGGCGAGTGAATGGCTGTGTCTCCAGTGACGCCTTCAGGCCCTGGCCCTTCTGCTGAGGCTGCAACAAGGGGGTCTGTGTGTCAGTGTGTGTCAACAGTGGGGATGGTATTTGCAAGGTAGACATGCCCTCATTCCCCCCTTCTTCCCCCCCCCGCCCCCCCCCCGGGCTGCAGTGTCAAAAACCTCTGCATTCAGGTGCTTCCAAAAGACAGTTTCCCTTCTTCATATCATGCCTTGCTCATTTCATGTGGGGCCATGTTGCAGCTTCCTGGTGGGCAATGGGTCACTGCTGATCTGGGTTGGACTTCAGCCATCAGCATAGTCAGGGCTAGCTTGACAGTTTGCAGGGCCTAAGCTGCTGAAATGAGGGGAACCCAACCGTAAGTTTTCTCCGCTTCCAGTCTGGCTGCTGGAAGAGGGGATGAGATCTGGGAGGGAGCTATTTCCTGGTGCTGAAGCGGGAGATAAGGTCAGCTGGTGAGTTGCGAAGGAGGCAGGGCTCCAACCAGCTGTTTGCTTTGACTGTGCGTAAGGACAGCCATGAATGGAGAGGAAGCAGGAGAGTCCTGTGGTACCTTATAGACTGACAGACGTATTGGAGCATGAGCTTTTGTGGGTAAATACCGACTTCATCGGATGAAAGAATGGAGAGGAGAGGCTCTGCATGCCACTCTCCATTTGCTGACCCCTCCACACTCTCCTTGGTGGGACTGTTTACAGGGGGAAAGGGGGCGAGTGGGTAACTAGCAAAGGGTGGGCTGGACGTATGTAGGGAAAGCTCTTGGCTGTTCTTAATAGAGTTTTGTCATTGGGAACTTTTGCTCTGAATCAATCTAAACTCGCCTTGGGCGTCTCTCCACTTTCCTCTGAAAGCCTCTCCACCCCTTCAAGACCTCCATCTGTCAAGCTGGAGAGGACATGGGTGAGAGTCCTCTTCAAACGCCGCTGCTGGGTTAGCATAAGTTGCTTTCCACCACCTCACCTGGCTCCATGAGTAACCTTACCTGTAAGCGAGCCAGCCATGGGCTTGGTGGCTAGGTAGTGAGAGGACAGTCACTGAACTCAAGTACATTTTACACAGAGTTTATAAAATGTACACTGTACATTTTATACAGAGATCTCCTCCCTCAAGTCTTAGGGGACCCAGGGAGAAGAGGCACGAGTGATCAGCATCACCTGCTCGGTGCCTTTCTGCTTGGTCTGCCCCTTTCTCTTTCCCTAACCAGAAGGGTCTGGGTGGGGTGGGGGGGGCCTGTGTTTTCTTTTCTGTCTCTTGACAGCTGTGTATCCATGCACAAAACGGCAGGAAGTGCCAGTATGTTGGGAACTGCTCCTTTGCCCACAGCCCTGAGGAGAGAGACATGTGGACCTTCATGAAAGAAAATAAAAGTGAGTGGTGAGATGGGGGCAGGAACAGGGACACTGAAGAGCACAGGGTGTGTTATATCTCTTCTCCCCAGCGTCCCAGAGCTGGAAAGGACGTCAAGCACCCCTGCCTTTCCAGCAGGCGGGTGAAATTACTCCGAAAAATGAGACTCTCGGAGCATGGGCTAGAGCTGTTCAAACAGCCACGCACAGCTGCGCAATCACCCTTCCGCCAGCGCACCCTAGTCCTGCACGCAGTGCTATTCCATTCTCGCCTGCCCGCTCCACAGCTCTGCTCTTCCTCTGCTAGTCAAGCCCTGGCTCCATACACCTCACTCCTGACCTCTGCTCCTGTCCTGGCCTCTCACCTAGTTCTGCTAATGTCCCTATGCCTAGGCTGCAGCACTCCCTGCTGATTGTGTGAAAGGTCATACACAGGTGTGTGAACTTGGTGTGAGGACCCCGTTGGGCAGTGCCCCTCACAAACAAGCTTTGTCCTCACTTGTTAATAGTTCTTGGAAATGTAGGTGGGCACCACACCCCGTGGTCTTGGCCAAAATTTCTTCTCCCGTTGCCACCTCACTCTCCTACCAATGTAATGAGTTGTAGAGCTGGCCAAAAGGCTTTGGCTAATGGCAATTTTGCTTTAAAAAAAAAAAAATCGGGAGTGGGGGCAGTTCAAAAACTATTTCCACCCCCTCATCAGTGTTTGAATACTTTGTTTCTGAAGAAAATGTCAATTTGAATTAATATTTTGTTTAGAAAATCACAACATTTGAAACCCAAACAAACTGCTGTTTTGTTTGGTTTAGTCTCCTGCTTTGTTGCAGCAGGGGGTGAGCTACCTAGTGAGAGGGACCAGGCTCAGATCTGATCTGGCACCTCCTCGTGGGTGTGAAGTCCAGAGGGATCACTAACTCTTTGCCCTCCTTCCTTCTCTCTCAATATTTATAAAAGCTGCCATCACAGTACCCTGTAGATTTCAGAACTCTGCTTCCCTCCCCCAGACCAAGGGAAAGAGATTTCTCTGCCCAGCTTCTCACCTGAGGAGGTAACCACACTGCAGAAGGAGTGTCTGTAACTGAAGGGGGTGGAGGGGACTGCACACTCAGAACACCAGATCTGTACAGGTCCCTTGTTCTGAGTGTGTCCATAGTGAGTGGGTAGGTGAATTGCCTGGCTGACCTGGCTGATTCCCTCCTCGCAGTATTGGATATGCAGCAGACCTATGACATGTGGCTAAAAAAACACAACCCTGGGAAGCCAGGAGAGGGAACACCACTCACATCGCGTGAAGGAGAGAAGCAAATCCAGATGCCCACCGACTACGCCGACATCATGGTAATACCTCTCCTCCCTCCTCCCTTTCTTCATTCTGACATCTCCCCTTCTCTCCGGTGCTTCCCTGCAGGAGTCTCTTGAGAGGAGACTGGGCTGACTAGAAATCCAGTGAGGTTGGAACACTCCCTTGAGAAAGAGCCTGTGATCTTTGCCAGCTAGGAGGAGGGCAGCCGGGGTAGCAGTGACGAGGCGGGGGGCATAGGCCTAGGCCTAGGTCAGCAAGGCTGCTCCAGGACTTTTCTGTCAGTTAAACATGTTTTTATCCAAGAGTCAGGCAGCTGAAACTGTATCTTACCCATTAACTCCTGCTTCCTGGGCTCCCGCCCGTCCCTGGAGCCCTGGAATGGCAAAGCCACGGCTGTCCATTTTGAAAAGAATTTGGTTGGGGATGAGAGATCTGTGGGGGTGTAACTGCCCCACCAATGGGTGGGAAGAGAAGTAGGGGGAGACTGCACTAATGTGTGGCAGAGGAGAGGTATGGGGAGGGGGGATGGGCAGGCCACTGAGGTCTGGAGAAACCATATCTAATTGCTCAACAATCCCTCCTATGGCTGTTATAAGGAGTGATACTGGTGGGCTCAGACAAAGAATACAATCCTGTCCCCTGTGGCCAACAGTTTGATGTTCCCAACACTTATGTGTCAGGAGAGGAAGGTGCTGGGTGGGGTGGGGAGACCCTGGATGCTCTGGCGGAGAGGGGGACATCCCTTCCTCTCCACTCCCCAGTGCTGGGAAGGTCAATGTGGGCACTGCTAATGGGCTGCTCTGTCTGTGCTGGTTAGATGGGATACCACTGCTGGCTGTGTGGGAAGAACAGTAACAGCAAGAAGCAATGGCAGCAACACATCCAGTCAGAGAAGCATAAGGAGAAGGTCTTCACCTCTGACAGTGACTCTAGCTGCTGGAACTACCGCTTCCCCATGGGTGAATTCCGGCTCTGTGACAGGTACTGTGTGCGCCACACCTCCGTTCCACACGGGTTCACTGCTGATGAGAGGAGAGCAGACCTGGTACTGAGTCGCTCTGCTCCTAAATGGGGAGCCCCAAGGAACTGCAGCTTGGGGGAGTTCTGGAGAGGTCGAAAAGTGGGAGACGTTATTGGAAACACCCCCTCCAATAATGCTTCAGAATCAAGCTCACAGCAGTTTCCCCCACCTAAAAGTGATAAACCACAAAGTTCAAAGGCATGAGTGGTGCTTCTTCAGTCTATACTTTGGGAAATGAAATCTTTAACCCAACAGCCATGCCACCCATGAGTGTGGTGACGTCAGATCTCACAAGCTAATCAGAGCATGGCTGGGTCCTTGCTTGTCTGAGACACCTCTTTGGGAAACCTAGCTGCCTCAGTAAGTGGGTTTAGTGTCTCTCTAGAGTGCCCTTCTCTCTTTTGTCTATGCCTCAAGATGATGATAGGAGGCACTGTGCTGCTGGAGGTGAAGTAGAAAATGGAGGTCCTGATCACTCATGTCTGTTTCAAGATTCCATGGCACTTTTTTTCAAGAGTAGGGCTGTCCAACCCTAAATGTTAACCCAGTTCTAACTTGTCATTTCATTCTGCAGCCCTAAATCCCCTTCTAGTCTCAGTTGGGTATGGTTATGTCTCTTCTTGGCCAAAACTGTTATTGCTGTACCCTGTTAAACAACCTCCAGACTTCACCCCGGAGGTGATGGGCTACATTTCTGCATTCAGAGAATGAGCCTGATACAGGAAGAGCATTTGTAAAGTGCCATAGAATACAGCACAACATCCGTGCTGGAGAAACGGAGCAATCCTTTAAACCCTGCCCCTTAAAAATAAAATAGTCCAGTGAGTTGTGTTTCTCTCCTGACAGGTTCCAGAAGACCAAGGCCTGCCCTGAGGGGGATAAATGTTGCTGTGCTCATGGCCAGGACGAGCTGACCGAGTGGTTGGACCGGCGGGAGGTACTGAAGCAGAAACTGGCCAAAGCTCGCAAGGACATGCTGCTGTGCCCTAAGGATGATGACTTCGGCAAATACAACTTCCTATTGCGGGACGGCGTATAGTGGGTTAGAGGGACCTGTTGACTGGAAAAACAGAAGCAAGTTTTTAAAGGATGAGACTGTGGTAGGGCAACTGAGACATGTCTCACAAGGAGAACTTTTTTTTTTTTTCCTTTTGTTTCAGAATTACCAATATGATTTTCCAGTGGTGAATGAAATTGTGACCTGATTCTTCTGTGGCCAGTGAACGCTGTGCTCATAAAGTTTTTCTATCTTCTCTTTTCTTTCCTTGTTCTCTGCCCACCTTTCTTTTTTTCTTTAATTGAAAGGAGTGAACACAGTTGGGCATGAGAGAGAGAAAATCTTTTCCTTTTAATTCCCCGTCTCTAGACTCTAAGTGTGGCTGGGAGGTTTTTTGGGACATTGCAGTGTCATGAATGCAGCTGAGAGAGGGGGCAAGGTTACTGGAGCATAGGTGTCTGCAGTCCTCTGTGCTCATTCTCCTCTGTAGAATGGAGCAAATTCCCCTTCTCTTTCACGCTCTCCTGGAAGAACAATATAAAAAACAATTGTAGCTGAGATGCAGGTGAGGAAAGCCTTTAAATCCATGTGATGTAAAGCATTGATTTTAAAACACCCGGCCTGTTAGCTGCTGTGGATGACTGCAAAGGAGCAAAATTACATCCCAAGTCTTCCCCTGAGGCGCACAACAGCTGAGGAGGGTAACGGCTGTCTAGCCTCCCCCATACATAGGTGCAAGGAGCATAGCTGAAAAAACAACCAGGATGCTTTTTGCAGAAGGGGCAGTTTGAAAGTGATCATGGATGACTTTTTTGCTGTTACTATTGATTGTATCCAAAAAGTAAACTAGTAATGGGTCATTTGACTTTCTCATGGACAGAAGAGAGTGCAGATCTTTTTTTTTTAAACTAGTGTGATTATGTAAGTAAGACTGAGTCCCTCCACAGGGTATAGCTAATACTATGGTGCTGTCGTCATCTGTGTGCTCTGGGCCTTGGGATCAGCAGAAAAAAGGAAGTAACAGAAAAGGAGCTTGTATTTTTATTTGTCAGCAGTGTAAAGTCAGTCAGCTTCTGCTTTGGGGATTACGTCTTTAAATAGCCTATATACTTGGTTACTTGGATACTGGTTTTGTCTGTAGAGGCTGAAGGTGCTGTCAGAGGAAGTGGGCATAAATCGATTCAAGGACACTCAAGTAGCATAGGTCCAAAATTCAGTGTGTGTGTTTGACAAAGAATGCGTTTGGAAATGATTTCACAATTGAAATTAATACAGTGTGGTTGCTGGTGGGGGTTGAAACCTTCTCTTTCAGTGTTGCAAAATTACACTCAGTAGCATTTGACAAGTGCATGGGAACCAGAAAACAAAGCTAACTAGAAATGGAAGACAAAACTGACCAGGGTAGTTTGGAGCTGAGTGACGTGCAAAATACAAACCAATAGCGTGCTGAAGAAACCAATTTTAAAGGTTCTTTTAGATTATTAAACTGAAGCCAGTTTATTAATGCAAGTAAGGAGAATGTTTGTTTGTTCTTAGCATGTGATTTTTACTTTGACTGTGTGTCCCCTTGCAGTCTCCCCTCCCCTCCCTGAAAAGAAAAAGGAAATTAATTCTTCCTGTATCCTTTGTCAAACAGAGGACAAGATGTCCAACAACTGTCTGGAAGAGAAGAGGAAGATCATATTTGTAATATGAGGGTCCCTCTGGGTAAATAGAAACACATAACCACCCAGCTCCAGTGTCCCCATCAGGTTACATCTTGGTTTTTTGGTGGGGAAAGTTCAGCAGTGGGAAGTGTGTTTTTCTGATTGTTTTGGGGTTTTTTAAATCATTATGAACATTGCATTTAAACTGGCTTCTAGGCTTTTATGCCTCCCTCCCCTCACTAGACTTCCAGTGCTGCAAGTAGTGTCATTTTTCAGCAAGCTGGCCCCTGCTGGCAGGAAGAATAGAGGAGTGCCTCTTTGCCATGGGAACATTGATGTGCGCAGGGGAGCCTCTGATAGAATCACCCTGCATGGCCTCATGAAGCAAGAGAGGGAACAGCTGTCACATCTGCTGCTGGTATTGTGCTGACTTGCATTTTGAATTAGGTCAACTCCTAGGGGGAGCAGTTGACACTCAAGGTATATCTACACTGAAAATGCTACTGGGGCAAAGTTGCAGCTGCGCCGCTGTAGTGCTTCAGTGTAGACCCTACCTACGCTGACAGGAGTGGTTTACCCATTGGCATTGATCACCCACCTCCCTGAGAGGGGAGAGCTAGGACAATGGAAGAATTCTTCTGTCGCCCTAGCATTGTCTACACGGGGGCTTAGGTTGGCATAGCTGCGTTTCTCAGGGGTGTAGAATTTTCACGCCCCGAGAGTTGTAGCTGTACAGCTGTGTGTTCCAAGTGTAGACCAGCCCTTAGACTGTGTCAGCTGTAGGTGAAGCTAGTGTTGCCAAATGAAGTGGCCACGCTGAATGCTGTTCCTGTCAGAGTTGGTACCATTCTCCATTGAGCCTAGCTGAGGGGATTCATTAGTGCATGTGTGGCTCCAGAGGGAAGATCTGTGATGTGGCCCAACATGTGCTGTCTGTCAGCACGTTGGGTTGATTTCACATCATTTGGGTGGGGTGGGATTGATGCAGGAATATGTTAAGAAGAAGGCAGAGACTGTCCATAGTGCCTACTATACCACCTACACTCTTTGCTTGTTAATTTGAGGACTGGTGGTGGGACATCTCGCAGGATTTTCTATCTCCAATACTGGAATGATATATAAATTGTGTTAAAACAAGGCAGCTCAAATAGAGGCACCCGATTGGCCAAACTGGGGTGCGGAGTAGAGTCTCAAATATAACCCCACTGAGTCAGGATCTCAGTATTTCTAATGGCAATAATGAGCTTATGCCAACACCCCAGAGTTTCTCTGGGATCAGCTTTGTGCCTCATTCTGGTCCACCTGTCACTGGGGAGTGGGCACGCTGACATCTGCCCCCTTTGTCCTGAGCCTCCCTATCCCTCACTCTGATTACAGCTTAATACAGTGTGCATGTGTATACATAGTTTGATACAGCACCATCGGCTAAGAACAAACAGCCCCACCTTCTTAGAGCACTGTGTGTGTAGTTGTGTTTTTTGTATAGGGTCTCATGAGATTGTTTTGCCTGTGAGAAGTCAGAGCCCTCCAGTGCTGTATTTTGCATGGTGGTTCAGCAGCGTTGGGTCCCCTTTTCTTCACCCCACCTCTGAGGACACCTGTGTCCCTCGACAAGAGCTATTAGATAGGGAGCAATATGTGGGAGATACTGAATTGGCAGCTGGCATCTTTATTTACAGACCTAACTCTGGATGTACACAACTCATAGGCAGCTGGCTCAGCTCCTGCATAGTGGTTAGAGCCTGGGAGTATTAATGAGGAGACCTGTGGTCTGGTCTTTCCAGCCACTGCTGTTAAGTCACTGGGTCCCCTGGACAAGCCACTAGCCCCTCCATGCTTGTTTTCCCCTCTGCCAAATTGTGATAACGATATGAGGCTTAATTCATTAATGTGTGTACTACTCTTTGGGGTCCTGGCCTGGAAGTGGCACTAGAAGCAAAGAGATCTGAGTATGTATTCGTTGTTTATGATAGAGAGGTGGGAGAAGGGAGGATGCTTTTTCTTGCATGCCCCAAGGAGATGGCAGAGCAGCTGGAAAGATCCTTGCTCCACTGATCTGCCTCCCGATGTCCATTGTTTATGAGCAGGCTGATGCTGTATTTGTTTCCACCGACCAGTTGAGGTGCGATTTCTGTTCAGATTTGAAACTGGGCACCTCATCTCCTAGGATGTACATTTCCTTGTCTCAAGCACTGAAATTGTAAAGGCTAGATGGCAAGGGAGAGGGATGCTTGTCTTCTGTTTTGCCACGTATACTCATAATGTATAGAATTGCTGTGACACTGGACTAAGCAAAGTAACAGGAACCCAGCTGCTGCTAAATGAGCTAATCCAGCCTCCTCTTCACACACACCCCCTTTGTAGCTGTCTAATCCCAGCCTTACCAATGCGTGTTCAGCCAGTCACTCCCTCTGCAGAACTGACCAAAAAAGTGAGATTTGCACCACTGCGTAGGCTTGTACCATGTTTGTTGTAGCGGCGGCAGCAACGTGTGCAGGGGAGAAGAGAGGAAAAATTAATCGGGGAAGGGGGAGAAGGGGAAATGCTTGTTTTTTACTTTAAAAACATATCTGCATTTACAGTGTAATTGTAGCTGTGCCGGGACTTAAGAGTTGATAATTTGTTTAGATTATGGAGCAGGGTAATGTCCCTTCTCTTTAATCAAAATAACTGCTCTGCACCCACTCTTCTCCAGACTGATAGTGTTAGCTGGGGGGAGGGGCTATTGTTATGGGGGCAAAAGGGGTGGGGATGCTCATGAGCATTGCGTATCTATTTTTGTTTTCCCAGATATGATAACCTGATCTGTGGTGTTGCAGTATTTTGTCACAGACTTGTTTTAGTGTGTGTATATATGTGACCCCTGTGAAGCATATATACACAGGTATTAAATATATCGCTTTATATAATATTATATATGTGTGTGGTATCAAAGGAATCTTTTTTAATAAGGGTAAAGGAAAAGGACTCAGTCCAGGAAATGCAGCATCTCCTGTTTAAATGTGAAGGCTTTTCCTCCCTCCCCGGCCCTCCAGCTGGGGTGGCAGAAAGGAGGAGGAAGGGAGGAGTTTATAGACAGGTATAAAGTTCAAGCTGGGACAGGTTTTCCTCATCATGCCTCTGAAAGCCCTCCGGTGATGACCTTCCTACCCCACCCTAGTGAAAGAACATTCAGGTGCTTCCCTAACGAGTAAAGTTATGATTAAAACCTTGTTTATATGTATGTAAAGGGCAGGAGACTCCAGATTTGACCCCTCGTTTTCTTTCGCTTATCGCTTTTTTCAGTGTGATATTTCATCTCACCAAAAATACTCAGCACTAGCAGCTCTACGATAATTAAACCATAAGCTCCAGTGTTCTAAAGGAATTCTACCACGAACCAGTACATTCAGCCAAGCACTCACTCCTCTCTAGCCTGTGCAGTGTGGGGACTAAGGGGAGGAATTTCGGCAAGGAAACAAATCTGAGGGCTAACGAGCGGCGTTAACTTTTTTTTTTTAATGTTACAAAAAGTATCTTGTCCTTTTATTTATAAAAACCAAAACCCTCCAACACACACACACACCAAACTTTGTTTTAGTTCAGCTTGTTAAATACTGAGGGATATAATACAAGTCCTTCTCCCAGTCCTTTCAAGTGAAGGAAGGGATTTGTGAAGTTGTTTGAAGCAAAAAACAACAGCAAATCAGCTCATATGAACAGTGTGTCAGAAATGGACGTGCTCTTGGCATGTGAAGGGGAAAAATCGCAAGGGGCTGCTGCAGTTCTAAGTTGGCTAGTAATGAGATGGAGTCCTTTAAAATGTCTCTGTATTAATATAATTTAAGAATACCACGCTTTACTATTAAAGATAACCTTAGTACCTTTCATAAGGTCTAGTACCAAGATAATAATGTAGGTGTTTTAACAATTTTGTTTTTGTTCTTAAAACAAACTTGCTTCTTTTAGCCTTTGTAATAGAAAATAAAAGTGTGCACTTTAAACCCTCTAGATGACTTGTGTGTCTATGTTGCAAAGGGTTTGTGAAAGACATTATTGGGGTCTCAAGGCTGCCTTGATAAATGATATTGCTGCTACAGGGAGAGAGTGGTGTGGGAGGGGTGGGGGGATGGGATTGAAGGACACCTGCTGTGGTTTATATCCAAGTAATCCACTAGTATCCACTTGTTAAGCTACTAGCTATGAATGATTATTAACAGTCTTTATTAGAGACATAGGTAACGTATATACAGAGCATCTGAACTCAGGCCAATCTATCAGTCTAACCGAAGACCAACAGCCTTCTGCAGTAGTCACTCCCACACCCTGGACATTCTATTCACTCTCTTAAATCCCCAGTAACACCACATCTGTCTTTTAGTTTTTTAACAAAAATGTATTCATATCAGAATTGTCTTAACAGATCTTCTTTGATGCAGTGGCTATCTAAATTCTATTTTTGCTGTACAGTAACTCCACTTAAAAGTTGTCCTGGTTAATATTGTTTCATTGTTACGTTGCTGATCAATTAGAGAACATGCTCGTTTAAAGTTGTGATGCTCCCTTCTAACATTGTTTGACAGCCGCCTGCTTTGTCCACTGCTTGCAGGAAGAGCAGCCCGTTGCAGCTAGCTGGTGGGGGCTTGGAACCAGGGTGGACTGGAAGCCCCCTACCAGCTCCCTGCTCCCCTAAGTTCCTTGTGCTGCAGCTGCCAGCAGGCTAGCAACTGTAGCTGTCCCTCCCCCCACTGCCATGTGCTGCTCCTGCCCCCTGCCTTGGAGCTGCTCCCTGAGCCTCCTGCTTGCTGTGCAGGGGGGCTAATGTCAGGGTGTCTCCCTCCCCTGCTCCTACACCCAGCTTATCCCTTCTCCATATAGAGTAGGGAGGGCACACGGACAGTGTGTGTCTGGGGCACAGCTGCTGTCTCAGCTTCCTGATCCACTTAAAAAGACAATGCACTTAAGAGTGGGTCAGCTTACTTAGGGGCCAGTGTGCATCTCTCTCTCCCCCACACACACCGTGTGTGTGTGTGTGTGTGTCTGTCTGCTATGCTGTCTCTCCTCCCTCTTGTTTGTGCTGCCCTGTAGAGTGCCAGGCTACATTAACAAAAATGTGTTAACCCTTGAGGGTTCAGCTGAGTGCTAGTTCATCATTTAGCACAGGGGTTCTCAAACTGGGGGTTGGAACCCCTCAGAGGGTCATGAGGATATTACACGGGGGGTTGTGAGCTGTCAGTCTCTACCCCCAAACCCTGCTTTGCGTCCAGCATTTATAATGGTGTTAAATATATAAAAAAAGTATTTTTAATTTATATAGGGGGGTCACACTCAGAGGCTTGCTATGTGAAAGGGGTCACCAATACAAAAGTTTGAGAACCACTGACTTAGCAGCAAGATGTTAGCCTGAGAAATATCCCTCCCTCTTCCACCTTCTGACTTCACCACCTCAACCAAGCTTCACAATCATCATAGCTGTGAACAGTATTAAATTGTTTGTTTAAAACTTATACTGTGTGTGTATCTATATAATATATAGTTTTTTGTCTGGTGGAAAAAAATTCCCTGGAATCTAACCCCCTCCATTTGCATTAATTCTTATGGGGAAATTGGATTCGCTTAACATCATTTCGCTTAAAGTTGGATTTTTCAGGAATATAACTACAACGTTAAGCGAGGAGTTACTGTATTATTGAAGTTGCTCTTACTATGTAGAGGAATTAGGTCATTTTCTTGGTGCTGTTCTACCTCCTTTCTTCTTTCAGCTGAGCCTGGTCTGTAGGTAACAACTGCAAATGTCTCTGATTTCGTCTAGACACTTGACCATTATTAGTCATGACATCATAGGTCTGAGGTGCTACCTCTTTTGTTACAGTGGCTTTCTGAGCCCAGTATCTACCAGTATAGACATACTCTATCATTCAGTTTCTAATAAGATAGTTTATGCAATCTTGTATCATAATAAATCTTTTGATACAAACTTGACTGTTCCTACTTATTCTTTTCTTTATATCCTTTTTGAAACATAAGTAATCTGTTTCTGTTAAACAGCAAATCTGCCGGTGATGAACCTTGTAATGGTGATCTAGAATAATGCCAAATATAAATCAGTATTTGTTTCTTCAGCTTTTTTGTTAGTAATCTTTTTACCATTAACATCAATTTTCACTAGCCCATTAGATTATGGGTAACCTGGACTTGATGTAATATGTTTGAAATGATGTGCTAAGGCAAAACTCTTAAACTCTTGATTCTGAAACTAAGGTCCATTATCAGTTGGGAATGCCATGCCTTGCAAAAATTGATTTCATTTTATTAATGACTTGTTTGGCGTGTTTTCTAGTATAGATATTTTCAGGAAAATGCAAGTAATCAAGAACTATAATATGCATGTCTTTTATATTCAAATAGATCTAAACCTATTTTAGATCAAGGTCTTGAATTTTCATTAATAACTGTCAGGTTTTCTAGATTGAGCATTTCTATATCTTTTTACGTATGTCTCATTCTTTGATATAATGCTCTATGTAGAACCTCTCTTGCTTTGTTTACATTTTTCTATACCTAAATGTCCCGTGTGTGTGTTTCAACATCTCTGTTGTTAACCCTAAAAGGAATTACTACTATTACCTTTAAACAGAATTCCTTCAATTACTGGTAAACCTTGAATAAATTGATTATATGGCTTCAGTATCATTTTATTATTATTAGCCTTTCAATAGCTGTAATAATCTTTATAAATTCTCATCCTGTCTAGTTATTTGTACAATTTCTTCCCAGACTGTGTGACAGAATATATACTCCTGTGTTCATGCACCCTACACACTACTGTAATAATGTTTGTACAGGGTATGCCTTGTGAGGTATTTAAGAAAAAAAAACAACCCTGAATAATGAAATGGCAAAATGCACATAGCAATGTTATATGTAAAGTTATGAACATAAGCTGAAGTCATGACTGAAGTATGTTTCCCAGATAAGTCTGGGGAGTGACCAGACCAAAGGGCAAGCTGATGCCTCAGCCAGGTGTCAACGAGGCTGATGGACCATTACCTGTGAAGTGGCCATTTTTTGGCAAGGAAGAGGCAGGCACAAAAAATCTACGTCTTCGCAAAGAAACAGCATGGAATTTCTTTTCTTCATCAGACTGCCCGTTGCTAGGGTTGTCAATTTTGGTTGGGCATATTCCTGGAGATTTTGTTGCATGGCAGTTTTTAATTAAAGATTAATCTGGAAGTGCTTCTCAAAGGAGGGCACAGGACTATAAGAAGAAGGGGCAGCCACCCCAAGACACCCTTCTCTCCCCCTGCCCATTGCAGTGTTGGCACCTGAAAAGACTAAAGGAAACACCTATTGGACTTTGGTGGCGGGGTCCTGACCTGAAGAGTTGGGTCAATAACCAGACTGGAAGCAGGTGCTGAGAAACTTTTTGCTTGAATCTAATATAGTTAGGTACTAGTCAACATTTTTTCTATTTTGTCTTGTAACTAAGGTTTCCAATCCTCCAGGATTGTTCTGGAGTCTCCAGGAATTAAAAATGATGTCATGTGATGAAATCTTCAGGAATATATCCAACCAAAAATTGGCAACCCTACTTGTAACCATTTCAGATTGAGTACAAGTAATGAGACATAGAAGTCAATCTATTTGTAGTTAATGAACTTGTTTTACTGTTATCTAATCCAGTGTGTATAAGTGGGAGTGTCTGTGTACTCTATTTAAAATAAGAAGGTGGCATATTATTCCTTTTAAGGATTAACAGACTCTATATATTTGTACTGTCCAGCACAGGGCTGGGCACTACAGGACATACACTTCTGGGGAAATGCTGGAGTCGCCCTGCAGTATAATCAAGTCTGGAGAGAGCTGGAGTGTAGCTGGCAGGCTGCAGTTATACACAGACACTCAGAGTATGGCTTGCATGCTGGAATGCTGTTTGTGAGCAGATCAAGGGGGAGCTACTACAGCAAGGCATTGTAAGGCACCCAAGGTTGCAGATAGGGTGACCAGATGTCCCGATTTTATAGGGACAGTCCTGATTTTGGGTTTTTTTTCTTATATAGGCTCCTATTACCCCCCACCCCCCGTCCCGATTTTTCACACTTGCTGTCTGGTCACCCTAGAATAGGGGTGACACAGACCCCACCACCACCACCGCACGTAGTCTGGATTGTGCGCTCCGATATAGAAAACAGTTTAAGTACAGTTACATGTACCACATCTCCCTTCTTCAGTTACTCTTTCTAGAGCTTATTGTATAACCAATGTATCAGTAACAATTAATGATTTGCTTTGGTTGATAACCTCATTTAAATAATTGGAAAAAATATTTGGAACTGAGGCAGTATGTCTGTCATGTTCCTCTTTGAAATATTAACTAATGGTGTGTGATTGATTTCTGCCAATACAGGTCTACCCTATATGCACGTGAAACTTTTTGCATGCCAAAACCAATGTCAAAGCCTCTCTCTCTCTCTCTGAGCATACTGACATTCCATTTTTGGTATGGCTCTGGGATGCGTAAGAGAGCGGTTTCCATACATCACCCCACTTTTGTAATAGAACTGCCCCTAGGCATTGTTTGGAGCCATACAAAGACAATTTTATAAGTCTGTTGCTGTCACATAGTTTTAATATTGGAGCTGGTTTTGTTAGTTGCTTTAAGATGCTTAAATTCTTGTTGCTATTGACAGTCCCACTCCCAATTATTTTCACGAAGTAAAGCCCTTAATTACTGCGGGGATGGTTCTGCTAGGCTAGGTAGGTGTTTTCCTATGAAATTAACGATATCCAACATTTCTGTAATGACTTGTCTTTCGGGTAAGCGATACTATCAATGGGTTGTATTCACTGTGGATCAGTCTATAATCCCTGAACAGTCAGTTTTTCCTTCTAGAAATGTTAATTCTTGTACTCTGAATTTACATTTATTTTTATTACGTTTCAATCCTGTTTGTTTAGCTCTAAACAATGCTTTAGTTAATCTTGTATCCTGCTCTTCTAAAGTTTTCCCTTCTTATTTTATCTATGTATGCGTAGGTGTCCTCTATACTTTCAAAAATCTTTTGTTTTGCTCTATTAAATACCTCTGGAGCTGAACATAATCCAAAAGATAATCTTTTAAACCAGTAACAGCCAAAAGGTGTGTTAGACATACATAGCAATCTACTTTCTTGCTCCAGTGGTATTTGCAAAAATCCATTTGAAGCATCTAAAGTATTTTACTTCTCACATTTTTTTCAACTGTTTCTTCCCTGGTATTTTAAGATGTAATGGTCTCAAGTTGCAGTGGGAGAGGTTTAAGTTGGATATTAGGAAAAACCTTTTCACGAGGAGGGTGGTGAAGCACTGGAATGGGTTACCTAGGGAGGTGGTGGAATCTCCTTCCTTAGAGGTTTTTTAAGTCAGGCTTAACAAAGCCCTGGCTAATATGATTTAGTTGGGGTTGGTCCTGCTTTGAGCAGGGGGTCAGACTAGATGACCTCATGAGGTCCCTTCCAACTCGATATTCTATGATTCTACGTTTCCTTTTAACAGCCTTAAACAAGTCTTTTAGATCTAAACATAAATGTAATGATCCATCTTTATTTTCAGCTGTTAATAATGAATTCACCTATTCTAATTATATCTAAATTAATACAATTTGTAGCCTATTTCTTAAAGCTAAGGATATCTTTCTAATTGCATGTATTACTGGTTTGTTTCATTTAACTTTTTTTTTAACACATTATATTCAATTTACTAATACCAGTGAATAACTCTGTAAGCAGATGTTTTATTTCCAGTGACTCAGAATCCTGAATAGTCTGAATTCTACCAGGTAGATCTAGTGTTAACCATTGTTTCTAAATCTAATACAGAAATGTTGTCCCTTTACTACAAATCTTGTTTTCTAAATTACCTTTAACTAAGACCTGTAATGCACAAATAGCCATAACAAGAATTTTTTCACCAAGAATTTTTTCACCTCTATAATATTGTAAATTAACATGTATTTGTTATAACTACAGGTTTTACTTTTAGACATTTTAATTTTTTTTCTGAAATTACATTAGCTTGTGGATCCATATGTATTACATAGGAAATAGATGTTCCATTAGTAGATAGTGTAATTGACCAATCCTCCTTGTCGTTCAGCGACTTTCAAAATACCTAGAAACAAGTTTCTTTATCTGTCATGTCAGCTCTGTCGTCCTTATTTGGTATCAGCCTAGAAATATACATTTAGTTCAACATTCAAAAGTTGAAGTTTTTCCAGACTTCTGTGTGTAAACTTTTGTAAAATGATTGTTTCTTGCAGATATGACAAGTTTGACCATATGCTGGACATTGTCTGGGTTGGTACCTCTTTCCACATCTAGAACATTCTTTCATATGCTCGTATGTTTTAACTTTAATACTTTCTCTGTTTTTCTCCATACTTTTTTTTTAACTTCTCTACTCATCAGTTTTTCTTTCTTAAATGGGCAATCACTGTTGATTAAGTTCAGCAGTTTGATTAATTCTTACTGCTTTTTCCAGATTTAGATCTGTCTCTAGCTGTCTTTCTTACACTGAAATCGTTTATATACCCATCACAATTTCATCTCTCTTGACTCAAATTCTGGAAATTACATGTCTGACTTATCTTTAGATCTGTTAAATGCTTCAAAAGTCTCTTCCTCCATTTGATTTTTTGAGTGAAATCCTTCACTTTTTGTGTGTGTAAACAGTATTCCTCAGAGTAAGACAAACTCTTAGCACGTTCTCTAACCTTAAGATCAAATTAATTATATAATGAAATTGCTTCAATACCTGCAATATTCAAAAAGATGGCAATCATTTGTTCACCTTCCTTATGAGTAGATCCCAAGGCCCTCAAAAATCAATCAAATTCATGTTTAAGCCTTTTCCTATTTTCTGCAGCATTTCTTGACATTTTTAGGAATGGGGGCATTCTTAACTGATCCATCTTATTTCAATCAAACCTCATTTTTCACTTATGAGTAACTTTTACCTCAGGGTGTTTTTTGTTTTTAAACTTCTTCTAGTTCTTTTTATCACTACTTTCACTCTTGGCACCCTGTGTTTTTTATATTCATGTAATTCACCAGTCTTCCTAATTATTCAGTGCTCGTAACTTGTCTTTTTCAGATACATAGTTAACATGTACACAGAGCATCTGAACTCAGGTCAATTTATCAGTGTAACCTAAAACAAATGGCCTCTTCTAACAGTCAGCTTCTACACCCTGAAGAATCTTTCATTCTCAGTGCCACAGTAACATTGAACCTGGTACCTTTCATAATTTAGAGCTGTCCTTTTATGTGGAAAAGCGTGTGTGTGTTGCAATTCTCCACCAGCCATGCAAATCTTTGTTTTAAGTGGTCCATCTGAATGACACACATTTACTAAGCGTATTGAGCCTGAACAAGGTCACTCTGTATTAACATATCCTTCCTAAGTATATAGGGCACCCATGTTTCAAGACTGCTGGTGAGCAAGTCTGTAACTTGATTGTCAGGTTGTTGTAGAGTTCTGCTGTGTAAATTAGTCTGAATAACTGAATCTGTTTAACTGGGTTAGCCAATTCTCCTGCCTCCCATGTTTCACTGTAAGAGGACATTCCACACCCTGGGACACCCACAGTCCTCTGCACCTAGCATCAGCAGCTAAGGCAATGCAGAGCAGTTGCCCAGTTTTCCCCCATAGAGAACACTATCCAGTGGAGCGTCACAGGTGAGGGGAAAAGGTCAGTACTGGGACACCTGCTAAATATTTTCACTTATGATTTATCTGAGATTTCATTTCTTGATTACACCAAAATGAGATGTGGCAAACACAAGAAACTCAGATGTTCAGATACAATGGTGATGGGGACTGTATTCTGTATAAATACCAAGCCCCTTTATTGGACCTGTGGGCCACATGCAATGAACAACTTGCTGAGATTCATTATTGCAGTCTTGAATGCAGGGGGCATACAAGCAACAGGACGGTTATGTGGAAGGAGAAGACAGAGGATGACCTACTAGTAGCAAGCAATGCTAAGCGAAACATGAGCCTGCAGTGCAAAGGTGTAGGAACACAAATCCAATGCTGTTTTAAGATGTCTACGGAGGTACCACACAGTTTTCACAGGTGATAAGTGTCACTCTATAGAACTAGTGTGACTTTTCCCGGAGTACGGAGTGGAGTTTTGGTCTCCACACTTCAGGCAAAAGCTACATAAAATACAAATAGGAGTATTGGAGGAGAAAGAGCTAGAGCTAAATGTGCAGTGTCGAGAAAGGACAACTTCCCTGGAGATATGACCCAAAGCTATAACATGAACACTGTAAGAAGGGAACTCTTATGTTCTGAAGGCAGCAGGACACGTGATGACTAAAGAGGAAGAAGTTCAAGTGATGATGTGATGAAAATTTAACAGTAACAGAGCAAGCAGTGACAGACTCTCAAGGCCAGGTGGTGGAGGCCCTGGTGGTGCATCACAAGCTAGATGGCGGATGAGGAGCTGAAAAAGGCAGTTACGTGGTGGTCTTGCACAGGGACTTTCCCTTGCATTCTCTAAAACCTGTAAACAGGGTTCCTAGCTGAACTGCATGATCAGTGATTATACAGCAACATCAGGCAACCCTTAGTGCTTGAGAATTACAAGCTTGTAGGCCAGACCTTTGAAAAACAGGCTCTTAGGTACCAGCTGAGTGGAACTCATAAATAAAGCTTACCCAGGGGAAGGGGAACCTCTGAAACACGACTCCTATCATGGCCCCCTCATGCTCAGAAGAGGGGGAAACATTTAACATTAAAGGAACCCTGAATAACTCTTACTCCTATGGATTCCCTCTGTCCACAGTGACTATTAACTTTCTGGTACCTTACAGGCAGATACTGGGAAGGGGCCATGTGTTGCTCAAATTGAACACCTGGTAACCACATGCATCCAATGCTGCCTGTGCAGTAGAACTGGAAATCCCTGATTGCGTGGAGTGTGTGGGTGACTGCACCAGTTTTCATAAGCTGAACAGCATCAGGCCCAAAGAGACTATCAATAGGAGATCTTTAAGGAAATGCATGGTGTAGCAGGAAGTGGTGTTAGTGACTCATGCAGGGGTGTTTTGAGTCAGTAAGGAACCAATATTTCAGAATGATGGCAGGGGAATCTGTTCAGCTGAAGGTGCCATCTTTCTTTTGAGACCTAAAAATGGAGGCCCTGACCATCTGGAGTCATCAGAAGCTGCTTTCCCTATGAGGAAGTGTTACCCCTATCCAAATTCCAGTTTGGGTAATTATGTCCTTCTGACTTACATTCGCCCCCCCCCCCCCACGCACTCCCCAGACAGTTTCAGTCACATAGTGTTCTTGCTCTTCTAATTTGCATTGCTCTGGGGTTCATATCACCGTGGAGGCCCCTACGTTACAGACTGGATCACTCACCCACCACTGAAAAGTGCTTTAGGCTGGGTCAGGGTGAAAAGTGCTAGAGAGATGTCTGCTGTAATGTAAGATGTGAAGAAGAGCTCCAGAGCTTGCCTTTCATCAACAGAAGTTGGTCCAGAAAAAGATATTACCTTACCCAGCATGTATCTGCTGTAACATATCTTATCCTGTACCATATCATGGTCTCACTTTTATTTTTAGAGGAAGTACAAAGACATGCCCAGAGGGGAATCCATGTCAACTGTCCTCCTCGCCCCCGCTCCTACTCCCCTGAAGGCTTCTGCTTATCCCTATGAGATTAACGATTTCCACTCCTTCCATTCTCCTTTAAATATAGTAGGACTTATCTACACTAAAAACTGAAGTCGACCTATATTAGGTCAACTTATAACCACTGCAGAAGCACTTCCACCAACTTAGGAGGGGCAGCAGTAGCATAGCTAGTGGGGTTCAGGGGAAGCAGCTGCTTCCCCTCAGCATGTTGTCAAAAAGAGGTGCCTGCTGGGCCAGCGCTGGCGGCAGCATGGCCGGAGAAGCAAGGGGGCTGGTTCCTTGGCCATCGCGCCCCACGCTCAGCGCAGCCCCAACATCGCTGCAGCCACCTTCTGCGGCAGTGGCTCAGGGCTCAGCGGCCAAGCGCTCCCACCCCTTGCTAATGTGGCGGGCAGGGGGAGGGGAAAGGGCCCCTGCGCCTTTAAGGACACCTGGCTGGCTGGCAAGCCCCGCGTGGAGCGCACCGAGCATCGGGAGCAGGCCGGGGACAGGCGGTGGCGCAGGACAGAAGGTGAGCGGGGGGGTCCGGTGCCTTGCACTGGGAGGTCCGGGCGAGGGGGTGCCCGGGCCCGCAGGGCAGGGGCACAGGCCGTGCTGTCTGGATGGGGGGCCCTGGCATGGCGCTGGACCCTGAAGCAGGTGGGGGGATGGGATCCCGCAGGTGGGGCCGGGGGGCACAACCGGGTGGGGGACACCTGCAGAGCGCGCTGGGCAGGAGAGACTCTCCTGGGACCGCGGGGGGACAGGGGTATCTGCACCCCGAGGAAGCCCGCAGGAGTCCTGAGCCAGCCCCGGGGTTAATCTGGGAGGGAAACGGGAGGAGCCAAGGGGGCATGGCCAGAGGAGGAGCCGGGGGGGCACCTTTTTTATGTTTGCTCCTCCTACTCTTAGAACCTGGCTACGCCACTGAGGGGCAGTGTGGGGAGCTGAGAGTGGTCTCTCAGTTCTGCTCGCAGCTCCCTGCTGGGAACCCAACTGCCCTGCTGGCTTCTGGCTCTCTGCTCCCTGCCAGTTCTTCCCTCCCCCACCCTGCCCCCACTCTCTGTTCTGTGCTCCTCACCGGGAATCCATCTGCTCCTCCCTCAGCTCCCTGCTGGGAACCTATCAGCCCTCCCAGCTTTGTGCTCCCTGCCAGGAGCAGGGCAGCTGCCCAGGCCCCCAGCAGGTAGCCAGGAGCCTTGGGGAGCAGCCCTGGCTGGGAGCAGGGAGTACTTTCTTGTCAATTGCACGGCTCTGTGCTGGAGCTGGTAAATTGACAAGAATGACAGCGGACAGCCGCTGCAAGTAATGCAGTGTCTATGCAGACAGTGCATGGCCCTAACTACACTGCCATAAGCCTCTCGTGGAGGTGGAGTTATGTCGGCGTAGTAGAGCAGTTAATCAGCGGGAGCAAGGCTATAATGTGCACACTGACAGAGTTAGGCTGACATAAGCTGCCTTACATTGACCTGAATGTGTAGTGGAGACCAGGACTCAGTTTGGGGCAGTGATACTCATACTGAGACTTGTAAGCGGCCCTTTGCACCAAGTGTTAATACAGTGTGTTTAATTATTAAGCAATCTAATTCATTAACCAATCAGGATGCTTTTACTATGTTATTAGCCAATTGTAGTTGATAAAATAACAACATTTGGTCATTTTGCTGTGGAGAATCTTATATATATATATTTCCCCTGTCATACTGTTTAAATATGAATGTGTAGTACTATAGTAGATGAAACAATTCATACTACTCAGGCTCTTTTGGGTACTGTTGATCGCTAATTTTGCTCCTGACCCACTTCTCTAAGGTGCCACAAGTACTCTTGGTTTTTTTGTTTGTTTTTTTTACTGAGGTCTGCGTATCACTGGTTTAGTGCATCTATGTCGCTTCGAAGCACTGGTCACTAGCAGGGGTGCTATAAGCAAAGGGCTCCTTGTGAGAATTCACCTTTGGCACTTCCTAAATTGGCTCCACTCAGGCACCCAGATGTTTCATAACAACTGAAGAAAAGCAGACGCAGCCCTCGATCTGCCTGCCTATGCCTGGCAGGGAAGAGCACTTGTGGTGACACTCTGGCCCCAGCAAGCTTGCTCATGTTCCCCGCCCACTCTCTTTGGTTAGGGGGGGGATAGCTCACAAGGGATGGCCATGTGCGTGCAGAGCTGCAGTGAAGCCAGCTGCCACGTGAGCTCTCCTGGAGGAGGAGGAGGCACAATTTTGGCTTGAAGCAAAGCTAATTAGTTTTTGGCGCAGACAGGTGTGAAAGGAATTTCTTCTGCCTGAGGCAGGAGGTGCAGGTGATTCCTTTCCCCAGCACCAAGATCAGTTGCTCGTCCAACACAAGGTTCTATAAGTAAGGCCTGCTCGCTTTACAGTTTGGGGAAAGGGAAGAAAGGTGCCAAGGACATGCTGCTGGGACTTGTTAATGTTGCCCATGTGCAGTTTGGTTCCATTTAGGCTGGGACTTGGGGAGGGGACGGCAGGCCAAACCCATGGAGACTAGTGATTTCAGATGAAGAGCTGCAGGTTCACACATGCTGATGACATGCCCATAGACTACACAAAGCAGATGACAATTACGGGGGTGCCAAGCTGGGTGCTCAAAGTACTGATCACAGCAGCTCCTCGCTGGGGCTACAGAGATACTGGCCACACCGATGCCAACCTAAGATACCAGAAATGCTGCTCTAATCATTGCAGGAGGATGGCTGAGGGGAGTATTTGCTGCCCACATAAGCAAAAACCATACCTACTTCTTTCCCTGCTAAAGTAAGGGAGTGCCTCCTCCTTCCTTCCCTCCTTCAAACAACTAGGTTGTCCTTCCCTCCCTGGCTCAAGGGAGCTGAGCTGAAACTGAACACCCACACCACGCTGTGCCCAGTGCTCAAGAGAAGGGATTAAGGAGAAGCAGTCACGCTGCTGCTGACACCAGGCACACCTCCCTGGTGCTCTTCAAAGACCTGCCACTCGGTATTAACTCTAATTCTCCCTCCCATGGCTGCTGTGACAGGAGCACTTTGATTAATTAGGCCTGGCCTTTCTGCTTGCTGAAGCAGTGAGGTGGGAGGCCTCCCTTAGCTCTCAACTTGAGGAGACATTTCTTTAGTGCTGCTGAAAAGGGGTGAGGTTGGTGCCCCAGCAATCAAATTCTGTAGCCGTAACATAGGGGCAGCAGGCACAGTGCCAGTGGGTGATCCCCCCCACAAACTGCCCAACCATGACGTCTTCCAGAAATACAGAGAGAGTTCAGAATAAGGGTCAGCTACCTGGGTATTGCCCTGCTAACAATTCCTCCCCCTTTCAGGACTCCCTCATAACTTCCACATCAAAGGGACAGTTTCACTAGCTTCTTTTCAGGTTTCAGTCTCCAGGCACTTCTGGCCAGGTTTTTAGTCATTTTTCATTTTGTTAGTACAGCAAACAAAAAATTGAAAAAAACACCACCACCCTGCCAGCATTGAATTCTGGCCTCAGGGTGTCTCTCCCACAGCTTCCTGCCTCTGGCAGTCTCACTAACTCTCTCAGAGCTCCTGCTGCAGCCTGTCTCTCTCTCTAGCTTCCTGCTGCTCTGATAGTGGGACCACCTGATCCAACCCAGGTGTGGGTCCTTCATAATCAGAGTTGGCTGGCTTTAGGCACTCAAGCCCCTATGCGAGAGGTCTCCTGTTACAGGCCTCTTCAGTCCTTGGCTTCTTGTGGTGAGACTCAGTGCCAGCGGTAGTCAAGGGGCTTTTGCCATGGGAGCACGTACCTCAAGGCTTGTCTAGATGAATTGTTAGTGTGTGGCAAGCTGGGGTGTAAATGTACAGCACTCTAGTGTACTGCACACTAACTGTCCGTGTGGCCCTGGCTACCATGCACTGAAAATTCCCTAGTATATACTAACCTACTCCTGTTGCATTGACTCATTTCACGGTCACAGTCAAAATCACATCCTATACGATACTTGAATGAAAGATCCTCCAATCTATGGTGATGTTCATCTATAATGAGCAATATCATCACCCAGGTAATTTAGGGTGAGGGACAGTCAGCTGCTAGGGATAGGCTGAAATTATGTCCCTACAAAGGTACTAGAGGGCAACACAACGTGGGCATTGCGCTTCAGGTTTATGTGGCAGTTATCCCACCAGCCCCCACAAATACTGAGCTCTGCAGCTCTGTCAATACAGGTCACCAGCCCTCCAGGATTGTCCTGGCGTCTCCAGGAATTAAAGATTAATCTTTAATTAAAGATTGTCATGTGATGACACCTCCAGGAATTGGGGCTGTCGATTAATTGCAGTTAACTCGCGTGATTAACTCAAAAAAAAATTAATCACGATTAATCGCACTATTAAAAGTAGAATACCAATTGAAATGTATTAAATATTTTTGGAATTTTAAATTTTTTTAAAATATATTGATTTCAATTACAACAGAGAATACAAAGTGTACAGTGCTCACTTTATATTTTTATTACAAATATTTGCACTTAAAATGATAAACAAAAGAAATAGTATTTTTCAGTTCATCTCACACAAGTACTGTAGTGCAATTTCTTTATCGTGAAAGTGTGAACAGGCATTCGCATGGCACTTTTGTAGCTGGCATTGCAAGGTATTTATATGCCAGATATACTAAACATTCGTATGCCCCTTCATGCTTCCATCACCATTCCAGAGAACAGGCTTCCATGCTGATGATGCTCATTAAAAAAATAATACATTAATTACTTAGTGACTGAACTCCTTGGGGGAGAATTGTATGTGTCCTGCTCTGTTTTACCTGCATTCTGCATATATTTCATGTTATAGCAGTCTCAGATGATAATGCAGCACACGTTGCTTGTTTTAAGAGCACTTCGACAGCAGATTTGACAAAAATTAAAGAAGGTCCCAATATGAGATTTCTAAAGATAGTTACAGCACTCAACCCAAGGTTTAAGAATCTGAAATGCCTTCCAACATATGAAAGGGATGAGGTGTGGAGCATGCTCGCAGAAGTCTTAAAAAGAGCAACACTTTGTTGCGGAAACTACAGAACCCAAACTATCAAAAAAGAAAATCAATCTTCTCCAGATGGCATCTGACACAGATGATGAAATTGAACATGAGTTAGTCCATATTGCTTTGGATCGTTATCAAGCAGAACCCGTTATCAGCATGGATGCATGTCCTCTGGAACGGTGGTTGAAGCACAAAGGGACATATATGAATCTTTAGCACATCTGGCATGTAAATATCTTGCAACACCGGCTACAATAGTGCCATGCGAATGCCTGTTCTGCCTTTTAGGTGACACTGTAAACAAGAAGTGGGCACCATTATCTCCTGCAAATGCAAACAAACTTGTTTGTCTGAGCGACTGGCTGAACAAGACGAAGGACTGAGTGGACTTGTAGGCTCTAAAGTTTTACGGTGTTTTGTTTTTGAATGCAGGGTTTTTTGTACATAATTCTACGTTTGTAAGTTCAACTTTCATTATAAAGGGATTGCACTACAGTACTTGTATTAGGTGAACTGAAAATTAAGATTTCTTTTGTTTTTTACAGTGCAAATATTTGTAATAAAAATACATATAAAGTGAACACTGTACACTTTGTATTCTGTATTGTAACTGAAATCAATATATTTGAAAATGTAGAAAACATCAAAAATTATTTAAATAAATGGTATTCTATTATTGTTTAACAGCACAATTAATTGTGATTAATTTTTTTAATTGCATGACAGCCCTACCAGGAATAGATCCAACCCACATTGGCAACCCTACTACCAATGCACTTCAAGCCTGAGCCTCAGCTTCCCCTGATGTTGCAGTCCTGAGGTCCCACACAGTTCTGCCAAATGCCTCCCACTTCTGATCTACAGCTGTCTTACTTCATGAACTGCTGCAATTCAGGGATGCTGGGGGTGCGGCAGCGCACTCTGGCTTGAAGTGGTTTCCATCATATACAGGGTTTAGTTTTGTTCAGTGACTTTCAGCACCACCACTATAAAAATTGTTCCAGCACCCCTGCTGCAATGGGTTGGAAAAAGTCCACCAGTAAAGAGGGAGCTGGGATGTGACGCAAACATTCTTTTTCAAAAGGTTGTGGTGAAATTTAGGTCATCGACAGAGAAGGTGGCTTTCATCAAAAGCTACAAAAATCCCCAAAGAAGCCAAGTTCAGTCCTGAAGGAAGTAGGCAAAACTCCCATTGACTTCAATTGACTACCTTGCTCAATTTCTGGTTTAGACAAAGAAAAGAAGAAATATGTGAATGAGTTATGTGGAAAGGTCATTGCCTGGCCTCCAATAAACTTTTCTAATGGGAAAGTGGGGCCAACTGCCCGTGTTGAGTTTTTCCACCCTCAGGGCTTGGAGCCTTGATGGAGAATGCTATGAGTCATCTTGATCCACAGTGGCAGAATGATGCGAAGTCTCTGTGAGGGCAATTGTGACATTCCAAATCAAATGACGATGCTGAAGAAAAAATAGCATCTATTTACTGGAGGAGACAAGCTACTGGATAACCAAGTTGCTTTGAACAGAGTTTTACCTCGCCCACACAGAGGTGGAGAGATAGAAAAAGAATTAATAATAACTGCACTCAGGATGCTCTGATGTACACGTTAAGCCATACCAACATGCAATAAAACTCTATAGAAAAATACCTTATTAAAATGTGGAATTAATAAAGCAAACTGAGGGGTTTGCTACTGCGAAAAAGGGTCAAGTTCAGAGTAGGAATGGGTTGTAAAGGAAACAAATATGTGTTCAACATTAGTTTTATATGAAAAGCCAACTTTGTGGTGAAAGCTGTAAAAGTGGGAAGAGATGTACTAAGATAGATGTCAGGGGAAGAATATTCCATGTTAGGGCCCAGTGCAGTCATGCAACCATTGCATACGAATTTAAAAGGCAAGATTAACAGGCTGATTACCACACAGCAGGTGGTGTGTGTGATCAGATGCCTGTCGGGATGAGGCTTAGGGGAATGGTTTTGCCTGTAACTCAAGCCTACACCACAGAGAGCTTTAAAACCCTGGAGTGCCAGTTTAAAATTAAGCTACATCTATGTACAGCTAATATAAAGACTGCATGGCAGGTGTAATTTGATCCTGGTTGTTCAAACCGGTGAGCAAACATGCTTCCAGCGGCTGAACAAGTTGTGAATGATGGAGAAGCCCTGCTGAGAGCTCCACTCAAATGGAATTACAATAATAAACTGCACGGAAGCATGAGGGCCTGCAAGGTCATTGCAAGATAGATAAAGATGCGACCAGGACAAACTGTGTATCTGAAAAACACTTTATTACGATGTCTGACACACAGCTTACCAAGGACAAAGATAGAGCCAGTGTTTTAAACATCATTCACTATCCCAGAGCAAGCCCCTCAACAGCAGGGGCACAAAGGAAGAGAGAACCTTCCTGTTACGATGAGTACCTACTGCCATGATTTTTGATACCACAGGCCTTGAAAACAAGACAGCTTGATGCATCTTTCTTCTGAAATCAGCCAAGCATTTCTCCAGGGCAGGGACTACGTTTTCATGGTCTATGAGGCACGAACGACATAGTCTTGGCAAGAGGCCTCATTTATACAGTGAACACATGGTGGGGGATACTACTTATTAGACCTTTAATGAATAACACATAAGTCTCTATCAACACAGAACACCCTCTGTTTTCTATTAATGGCTCAAACCACGGGATGGCATTTTCAGACACCAGCAACTTCCTTCTTTTGCCGAAGCAATAATCCACAGGCATGTAATTACTGAGAAGTCGCCTATCCCCCAAATGACTAGTTATATCCAATCAAAAACCAATAAAAAAACATTCCTGTGCTTGACCAGTGTAGTCTCACCTTCAAAGAGAGGTGGAATCAACCCAGGATGTCACTGCGTGTAAAAGTGCACCTGGACCTGAATAGCCACTACTTGCTCAATTCCTGCTCAAGGGAATAAGTTAGACTTGTGATAACCGGTAAGCATGCCAGTGTCAATAAATGGGCCCCGAGGAGGGGCAGGTCTCTGCACATTTGAGGATAGTCTGTCTCCTCCCCTTGTTAAACAGACATGGCCCCCACAGCTACTCCGCTTGCCTTAAGCAACCAAGATAGACAAGGTTTGGAACCACAGCTGGTAAGTGTCAGAAAAGAACATGGGCATCCTTCTTGAGAGACAGTCTCCCTGTAGCATACTGCAACAGTGTGATCAATGGAGGCTCTTGAGCTGGAGCTGCATCAGTATAAAAGAAGGGGCTGCTGGCAGGTTATCCTCCATGGAGGAATGCTGACCTCTCTTCCCCTGATTCAAAAGAGCCAGTGACTGTGTCCTTCAGGGAATTCCACAAAGTCTCTCTCCTTCCCTCTGGCCTTTTGGCAGGAGAGGGGCACAATAAAGGCCAGTATTTGTAGCTGTGATGGTGTATTTGCAGTGTGTTGTTTTGGGGAAGCTGCTAAGGTTTTACGTCATTCAATTGTAATTAAGAATAATGTTAAAGGCACCTCAATTGAGATTTTCAAAGCCGATCGGAGAATTTAGCTCCACAGCACCCCTAATCTCCTTTCAAAATCTCAACCCTTGAGTCCAGAAAAAGCACGTCCCCCCACACCTATTTGTTATATATCTAAATAAATCTAACCCAGTTCACTATCACTCTGAAAAGAAACATGTTATTATTGGAGAAAACACACACACACACACACAAAGAAGCAATTTTCAAGAATCTGGACCCTGGTAAAGCAAAGCCCTTAAGCTGAACCTCACAGATGTGAGCAGTTTCACTGAAGTCAGCAGGCTACTCACATGAGTAAATGTTCACAGGATCAGGACCTTAGTGCCCATAAAATCAGCATTCAGGGACGAGGCAGCTCAGGTTCCCATTTTATCTCTGAAAAAACTTGTGGCACTTTTGAAGTCAAATTCTACATTTTTGGGGATGCAAACTTGGCCAAAATTGTGGATGGTAAGATTACTAAGAAAAATGTCTTACATTATTATAGGTAATATTAAGTATAGACAGTGTACATTGTACAACATACAAAGATCGTTTCAAAGAGCCTACAAACTAAAAGATGGAGACATACACGTTTTGTGTCTGTGTGTGTGTTTGGATGGTACTAGTACATGTGTCTGCTATCAGTGTTTGAGTGCCTCTCAATGTGTGTGATTCAATGTGAGTTTTTGCTGGATCTGTGGTTTCAATGTGTGTGTGTATTTGGATCCGTGTGTGTATTTGCTGTCAGTCTGTATGTATGATATTAGTGTGCATGTGGCTCAGTGTGTGCATTTACTGTTTGTGTCTCTGTTTGCATTTGCTGTTAGTGTGTAATATATACTCTTGTGTGTGTGACTGTGTGTATTTGCTGCCTGTTTGTTGTTCGTGTGCTGTGTTTCATAGTGTGTATTTGCTGTATCTCTGTGTATTTGCTGTCAATGTATGTGTGCTCAGTATGTTTGCTGTCAGTGCGTGTTTGTGTGCTGTATCTGTGTGCATGTGCTCTCTGTGTGTGTGCTGAGTGTGTGGTCAACTGTCTCTGTCTGTGTGATTACATTTGCTGAGTGTATGTTTGTTTGACTGTCTCAGTGCATGTGAGTGTGACTGTAGTTTCAGCAAAAAGAACAGGAGTACTTGTGGCACCTTAGAGACTAACAAATTTATTTGAGCAGAAGCTTTCCTGGGCCACAGTCCACTTCTGCATCCGATGAAGTGGGCTGTAGCCCACGAAAGCTTCTGCTCAACTAAATTTGTTAGTCTCTTAAGATGCCACAAGTACTCCTGTTCTTTTTGCGGATACAGACTAACAGGGCTAGGACTCTGAAACCAGTCCTTTCAGTGCATGTTTTCCCACTGTGTGTGTTTGCTCTCAGTGCCTGTGGCGACCTACCGCTGTGTGTGTGTTTGCACCCAGCGTGTGTGACTGCCTCTCGGTGGCCGAACATCTTTCCAAGCAGCGGGACGCTTCTTTCCCAAAGTTTAGGTAACAGGCCCAGTTCTTTGCAGCCTGGTTGGCTGCGGCGGGTCCTACCAGCCAATCCTGCCAGGCGGCCGCGGCCCAGCCAGTCAGGAGCCAGTTCCAGCAGCGGCCAAGTGGGCGGGGAGCGGGAGCGAGGACGCGGCTCGGAGGCGGGCTGGGCAGGGCCGGCTTGGGGCAGGCTCCTGCTGTAGCTCGCTCGCTCTCATCTGCCCAGCCAATCCCGCGCCGGGCACGGCCGCAGCTTCTCTCGTGACTCCTATTAGAGCCATCTGCGCGCTGCACCCGCGGGCCCCGCCAGGAGTGGACACGGCATGTCCGGCTGCGACAACCTCGGCGTCCCGCCTGCCATGGACTTTCCCGAAGTGCTGAAGTCCCTGCTGGAGTACTCCTTGCCCTGGGCCGACACGCGCTCAGGTAGGTCCCCCCGGCGCTCAGCTGCCCGGCTGCGCTCCCCGGCAGAGGGCGAGGCGGGGTGGGGGGTGCTGGTCAGGCCGATCCCCCGCCCTAGGAAAGGGACGAAGCTCCCGAGCCTTTGGTCTCTGCTCCCAAGAGCCTGGCGGGCTTTGCGCCGCACTAGGCGCAACCCCCGCGCATCTCGCCCCGGGCCGACCCTCTGCCCCGTTTCACAAGGACGCGGCCGAGCCTCCCAATGTTGCTGCTGCCGCCCCCCCCCCCCTCATCCCCCGGGGACCCACGGTGGGAACGAGTCACCCAGGGGGTTGGATGTTTGTGGGGCAAACTTTGTGTCTGCTGCGGCAGGGGGGCGCTAATGTAAAGTGGGGCAGGGAGCAAGAGCGCTGTCCCACCTTCTACACGGAGCCTCTTCCTTTCTGGACTTCCCCTCTTGCTGTATTCCTAGTACAGTCCCGCACAAACCAGAAGCAAAAAACTTAGTCGGTCCCCTAATGCAAACTCTTGTCCTCCCCGGGGCAGTGCAGAATAGATCAAGCCACCCTTGCTTGATACACTCCACGGACTAGGGAATCGCTACACCCAGGGACTTCTCAGTTTTCAGGCGGGATAGTTACATGTCCCTTGCAGGCTGCTTTGTGGTTGTTTTAACTCCTTCCTGGCTGAGCAGCGTTCTGGATGGGAGTGCACGTGGAAATGCCATGGCACACCTCAGTCATGTTTGGACATGTGCCTCCTTACCTCGCAGACTGATGTTCACTGAACTAAATGTTCCCAGGAGACTGCTGCCAGGACACAGATATGGTTCTGTTTCAGCAAAGGGGGCTAACATGAAAAGGCATTAATGAAAGAATCTCTTAGCCAAGGAGAGAGGCTAATGGGATATAAGTGGGGGCGGGTACACTGGTAGTAAGTGGCTTATGGCACAGAATAAAGGCAGCTGAAGATTTAATTAGAGACAAGAGGACCTATGGCATTAGGAAGATGGGTGATGATGAAGGGATTAATGTAGCTCCCCACCTCTCTGAAGGGATTCATTTTGTCAAGTCCCTGTAGCACAGTCCTTCTGTAGTTGCCTGTAAGTTCACTCCCTCCCTTGCTTGGACCTTGTACAATAACCAGACTGTTATATAAAATGGAGCTGGATGGCTGGTCCTGGAGGTGTTTCTGAGCTACCCAGTGCCATGATGAAAAGCTGACTGAGAGGGGAGGGTGCAGTTGTGGCAGAGCCAGGAAAGCAGTGTCACTAGTGCAAGTACCTGGATGTTGCTCTGGCCAAGGTTGGATTAACTAAATTCTTAAATCCTTGGTATCCACGTTCAGCAGAGTGAAGCAACTGGTTGGAATCTAGGGAGGGAAAGCTCAGTGGTTTGAGCCATTGGCCTGCTAAACCTAGGGTTGTGAGTTCAAGCCTTGAGGGGGCCACTTAGGGATCTGGGGCAAAAATTAGTACTTGGTCCTGCTAGTGAAAGTAGGGGGCTGAACTTCCAGTTCCATGAGATAGGTATATCTCCAATTATTATTATTAACCTAGGAGAGCTGGGAAGAATTTGTTGATGAAGCTAGAGAGAAAATTCTATGATTATTGGAGGGAAGCATTTGGTCTTAATTGGACATGACTTTCTTTGGCTGCATGGGGGCATGATACCATGACAACTCCCTCCCTTTGCCTGGGGACCTCTGTGAATGTTCCCTAAGTCTCCTTTAGTTCTTAGTTCCCAATTAGTACACCTCCCTGCGAGAGCCAGCCTTTCCAACCCCCTTTTTCAGGGACCAGGTCTGTCATCACACATACATACCCCTTCTCCATTTTACATACACTCTGCTATCCTGCAGCAGCCCTCCTAGTGGTACTGATTGCACACATACGCCCTACCTGGTCGTAGGCTCCTTATTACATATCCTCCCGCCACATCAGAGCTGTGCTTCTCCTCACCCCCTTTGGAACTGAATTCCCCATCACAGGCTTCCCGGTGTAAAAGCTAAGCCCACTCAGGATTCCCATCTTGCATGTTCCAATTCTTAGTACCAGAGCTAAAGAGAAACTGACAGTTACATTTGCAAAATCTAAATAAAGCAGGAGGGTTCAGCGGATGTTGCACTCATCCACTTTATTCCATTGGTGACTAGACTCTTGAGTATCTAATCCCAGGAAGAGTCCAAGGAAACTTTCCCAAACCAGTCTCTCATATCACTGTCTGAGGAAGAGCCAGACACTTGACACCCATGCAGAGTACACTGTGCAGGATCCCACAAGAAGCTCCCTGCAAACTAGTATTAAGGCCTATGTGAAAAATCATCTTTGCGTAAATTAAACACTCCTTGTGCACAGCCACATGCCTATGACTGTACAAAGCTAATCCTCATGTTCAGCATCTGCTAAACGCATATGGGAGTAAGTCAGGGAACAAGGTCAGCCTTAGGCACAAGCACTGCACCTTGACCAGACCAGCTTCCACTTTTGGGACCTGGAGGTGAGGGAGAGACACTGTTCGTCTAATTCACTGCCTCAGTACTGTAGTTTAGATTCCTTACAGATCATAAAACCAACCTTGCCAGGGAAACTGCAGTCTTGAACAAAATGGTGGGAAGCAGATATGAGGACTGTAACCAGTGACAAGCACTCAGTGACACCTCCTCTGCTAAGTCCTCATTTCCCCTGAGAGATTCCTGCTCCTTTAAGTCTTCACAGGCTGAGTTCTCTTCTTAGCTGGAGTAAGTTAACACATGGTGGAAACTTCATTTACAGTCCAGTTGCCCCACACAGAGCATCATGGTCTGCATATGGAGGATTTATTATGAGTAGTCTGGTGCATGCATTTAATTGCCCCTTGCTGGGTAAAACATGAAATCTTCTTATCTGTGTATTTCTATCCTCTACCAGCTGAGCTGGAGGAGATTGGCAGTGTGTATGTGGACACTAATTCCCTACTATTTAGAATCTGTAGAGGGCATATATCAGTTCTATTCTTTAGGTTTTTTTCACTGTGCTCATCATCTTGGTATCCTCAAGTCAGCATTGAGCAACATGACCAGTTACCATCATGTGCTTTCTCCCCCTGGGGCATGGGTGGGGAACCGTTTTTGTATTTTGATGTACTAAGAGTTTGTATTAGTGAAGGTCAAGTCAAAGAATGTTTGCTTTGCAACTGGGACGAAAGTGATTCTGTGGGAGTGAGTGGCATGGTCATGGTCTGACTCATGATAAATGAGCTTCATCTTTGTGGTAGATAATGGCACTTTTGCCAGAGGAGTGCAGTTCCCCTCTGGCTGAATTATGGAAGTGGCTCTTTTAGTTATGGGGTGGACAGTCTTGGGCATGTCACAGAGTCCTCCCCTGGTTGGAATATATTATTTATTCATCACCGCAGATGTGTGTAGCACTTTTACAGTCAAGTAAAAGACAGTGTTGCGGTTCAAAAAATTGTACGTTTTGAAGTGTATATCACTCGTCTATGAGTTTATTAGCTCTGCTAGCTGAGCTACTGGAGATACTCCTTTAACACCTGGCTGGGTAGAGATCTGTGTTTTTTTAAATGGAAGATTGCAGGATGTAGTCCCTCCACTTACGCATTTCAGTGGCAAGTGTCATGTATGTATTTGAGTGATACAGGAAACATTCAGCAGGAACAGCGGTGGGAAATTGGTAGACAAGATAGAAAAACAAGAACTCATAGATCACCCCATCCACACCCTGCCAATGGTAGATTGTAACTCTGTAGTTTCTCACCAGCTTCACAAGTATAGTTATATTGGGTCTGCACTTCTAAATCCAGCACCATTTTCCTTGTTTGTTTGAGGGCTGGAAACAACCGCAAAGTTTCTTCCTTCTCCTAGGGGTTTGACATCACATAGGACACACAGCTGCTATTGTCATGATGCAGGACAGGGTGAGATCATATCCATGTCACATAGTATCCTATCTGGAGGTTGTGTTAGATTTGATCTCCCCTGATGTTGGCCGTAGAGAATAAGTTCGTTTGCATGATGATGTTTGAATTTAAGCAGACTGGTAGAGTGCTCTGCCTCTTTACATTGCCTTTCACCTAGTTTCCTTATGCCTGTCAATACACTATGGTTCCCATTAATCTAAAACATTATCACTAGATTTGACTGAACTTCCTTGCCCTCCTCTAAGAATAAAAAAAGCTAAAGATGATGTGTTTGGAGCTTCCATCTTACTCAGCAATATTCCCTGGATGAAAAATAAGGAATAGATTTCTGAAAGTACTCAAGGCCAGATTTTCAAATGCTCATTGCCTACCATTTTGAAAACCTTGCCCCAAGAATGTTGCATCCAGCAGGTACAATTGTGATACTGGCAGCCAGATTTCAAGAGCTCAGCGCCTAGTTGGCTGAACTGTCTTGAAGCTCTGCCCCAGATTATGTTCTTTTGAAAATGTACTCCAAAGAGCAGAGCAGGTGCTGGTCAAGCAAAAATGATAGATGATTTTTGTGCAAGAAGGATGATCATACACATCACTTCTTCAGACCCATGAGGGAAGAAGAGGGCTGAGTCTGATTTCACATTTTTTCACTGTGATGACATGATCTCTTTGGCAAGACAGATGCATCTCTGTTTGTGCAGTGCCTGGAACAACAGGAAAGGGTTCTTGGTTGGCCTCTCAGCACTAACATAATCAAGATAAAATAGAAGCACGAAATGATACCACTACTATGGAGAAGCAGGGGGTGGGAAGGGAAAAGGAAAGAGGAAGAAATTAATGTATTGCTAGGGTGTTTTGCTGATATTTAGCAGCTGCATACAAGCGGACCTCGTATCATGTGATCAGCCTTGTCCTCACTGGAAAGGTGACCCGCTAACAGCCAGCTGGGGCCAGTGCGCAGTGGAGCTGAAGTAGTGCGACCCCTAGTGTAGACAGAGGCTGTTTGCCTGAAACCGGGCACGTCGCAGCCTGGAGTCGTTACTCTTGTGCACACACGAGGCACTCGCGTTGGGGGAGCCACTAGGCGGGAGGCCAGCGGGACACGAGTGGGGCAAAATCCCCCGAGTGCTGGCAGCAGCCCGGGCTGAGATCTCTCTGAAATCCGGCCCCCCACCTCCTCTGGGGCCGGCCCCGCCCGCTGCAGGGAGCGGGGGCAATGGGGTAGGCGGGGCCGCGCTCCTGTGAAGGGCACGATTAGGGACGCGAGGGGATCAGCCCCGCCCCCTCCTCCCGAGCGGGCACAGCCGCTAATGCACTCGCGACTCTCGGCCCGCACCGCTACGCAGCTGCAGAACCCGGGGCTCGCGCGCTCTCCTCCGAGTGCCGCAGCACTACTGTGCGCGCGGCTGTTCTCAACCCCCCCGCCCCTCCGCGCGCGGTCTTTGGAAGAAACAGCAGGCGGAGATGTGAACGCTCGGGGGCGGGACTAACATGCTAATAAGTCGCACTCCTTCCTTGCACTTTCCTTGCCCGCACCGACCTAGCCTGTCCGCCTATGGCCAATGGGAGCGCTTCCCTCGAGCGGCGCAGCCAATCACAGAAGGCGGCCTGGGTTGGGGGCGGGAAGCGAGGGAAGCTCGCGCTTATGAATAAAGAAATAAGGGGAGGCTGGCCTCGCGGCGTCAGCTGCTGGCGCGTGCGCTTTGGCGGTGTCTTTCCTGGAGCTGCTGGCGCAGCCCTAATTCGTAGCCTTCCGCTGCGGGTGCCTCGGCGTTGACACCACGCGCCGGACAGCGGAGAGCATGCCCGGCCGCGCCGCGCGCCAGGAGGCAGCAGCAGGGAGCGCGGGGGCAGCCGCCTCCGCGCAGCAGGAGCGGAGCCTGGCGGGCACCTTCCCGCTAGTGCTGAAGAAGCTGATGGAGAATCCTCCGCGGGACGCGCGCCTCGGTGAGGGCGGGAGCGCGCACGCACGGCGCGACCCCGAGAGCTGCCGGAGCGCGCGTATCGAGGGGCGGGGCGAGCCCCATTCCCTGGTTCCCGGGGCGGGCCTGGCTGCACCCAGCCCCGCCCGCCGGCTGCGCGCTAGGGCCGGGCCGGGGGCTCCAGCGGCTGCGGGCGGCACCAGCTGGACTGGGGGGGGGGGAGATTCACGCTGTCCGGTATCTTCCCCCTCCTTAGCCCCAGGGCCAGGGCTGCCTCGAGCCGGCTTCTGGCCTCGGTGCCTGAATTGCCCGGAGTCTGGCTGCAGCCTCGGGGCTTTTCGCCAATGCAAAATACCGCAACATCAAACCAAAGAAATCCCGCCCCCCGCAGCAGCGCGGACTGGCCCCCAGGGCTGGGTTTTGCTCCCGGCGTCGCCACCTGGTGCCTGCAAGTGTCCAGTTGCCTTACGACTCCAGCTGAAATCAGTGTGATCTGCAAAACTAAGTCATCAGTGTCATTTGCATTAGGGTCTCTAATTATGTATATTTATGCTAGTACTCAGAGATCTTAGCAAGACTGGCTCTGTTATGCTAGGCACTGAACAAATGCATAGAAAGGTACAGTCCTATCTGAGGAGCCTATGATCTACTGTCAGCATGCGTGTTCCTGCTAGCGATGAGAAGTCTCTGGCTGGCAAAGCAATTACTTTCTCATCCAAGTTTTTTCATTCGCTATGAATTAAATTTTCTTCTGTGCTTTTAAAGGTAATGTGCAGAATACAGCAGCTTGAAGTAACAATGATACACTATATCACAGTGCTGTGCTCTTCAACAGAAACCTCATTCTTGCCTTGAGCATTCAGAAGGCATATTTCACCTTGATTCTGTTCCTGCTAAGGAAATAATTTGAAGTAATGTCTGCCAGAGTAATTGGGGTAGGGTTTTCTGAAGGTTGCTATGCAGGATCTTCTAAAATCACAGCAGGGCTAAAAGGCTACTCTTGTCTCTCTGGGCTTGGCTACACTTGTCTCTCTGGGCTTAAGGGGCTTAAGGGGCTACACTTGAGAGTTGCAGCGCTGGTGATGGGGTTACAGCGCTGCAACTTACTCTGTGGTCACGCTTGCAAGGCACAACCAGCGCTGCAACTCGCTGGCTGTACACCTGGTCTGCTTGGGGTGTAACGATTCCAGCGCTGGTGATGCAGCGCTGCTCATCAAGTGTGGCCACCAAAAGCGCTGTTATTGGCCTCCAGGGTATTAGGAGGTATCCCAGCATACCTTTTCCGCCACTCTGCTCATCATTTCGCACTCCACTGCCCTGGGCTCAGGTGACCTGCCCTTTAAATGCCCCGGGAATTTTAAATATCCCCTTCCTGTTTGCTCAGCCAGGTGTGGAGTGCAATCAATCAATCAATCAATCAGCGACCATGCCTCCACGCCCCAGACGAGCCCCAGCATGGAACAGTTCCGAGCTGCAGGACCTCATCAGTGTTTGGGGTGAGGAAGCTGTGCAAGCACAGCTGCGCTCCAGCCGTAGAAATTATGATACCTATGGGCAGATATCAAAGTCCATGGTGGAAAGGGGCCATGAGCGGGATGCGATGCAGTGCAGGGTTAAAGTAAAGGAGCTGCGGAGTGCCTATTGCAAAGCCCGTGAGGGAAACCGCCGCTCAGGTGCTGCCCCCACGACCTGCCGTTTTTACAAGGAACTGGATGCCATACTTGAGTGTGACCCCACTGCCAATCTGAGGACCACGATGGACAGTTCAGAGCAGGGAGAAGAGAGGGAGGTGGAGGAGAGGGAGGAAACTGAGAGTGAGGGTACTGGGGTGGGGGGAGACACCCCAGAGTCCCAGGAGGCATGCAGCCAGGAGCTCTTCTCAAGCCAGGAGGAAGCTAGCCAGTCACAGCAGCTGGAACTTGTTGGTGAAGAAGCAGCAGAGGAGCGGGTTCCCGGTAAGCAGCGTTTATTTTAAGGATGGAAATGTTTTGGGAGAGGAGGAGGGGGTTATGGCTGCATGCATGCATGCCTAGATGTGGAATAGCCCATTGATCTGGTCTATCACATCGCGGTAATCGGCCTCTGTAATCTCTTCAAAAGTTTCAGCCGAGCGTGGGCAATGCACTTGCACAAGTTTATAGGGAGAGCCACTGTGGTCCTTGTCCCAGTCAGGCTAACGCGTCTGCGCCACTGTGCCGCTAGGGGTGGGGGGACCATTGCTGCACACATGCAAGCTGCATAGGGACCAGGGCGGAATCCATATTGCTGTAGAAGACCCTCCCGCTCTTCCCAGGTAACCTGCAGCAGCGAGATATCTGGCAGGATAAAATCCTGTGGAAAATGTAGGGATACTGTTCAGTGCAGGTCCCCCCCAGCTGCTCTCTGCTTTCCCCAATGCACAGTGAGCCCTGGCTCAAGCAGCTCCCCTTCCCAGGTGAGTCCCAGCAGAAACATGGATTCATTAATCGCTCATTCTCCATTACTCACCATGTCTTCGCTGCTGTGGTCTCTCTTTGCTATGTTTGCTATGTGTAAATGATGCTACAAATAGTCTACAAACTCCTTCATTGTGATTGTAAACAATGCAGCCTCTGTAATAAATGTTTCTATTTCTGTTTTTTTTAAAGTGTCCTTGAATCCTCCGGCCCTATCACAGCCTGCTGAAAGACTACAGAACTTGAGGAGGAAACCAAGAAAAAGCAAAGAAGATTTGGTGAAAGCAGTTGTGAATCAGTATGCCAGAGAGAATAAGAGGCTGCAGGATTGGAGAGAGAAAATGCATCAGTGGAGGGAAACACAAAGCAGGAGAAAGGAATTGGCTACCAAGAAAAGCACAAAGCAGCTGATAAGCCTCCTGGCGTGCCAAATGGACTGTATGCAGTCACTGGTAGCCATACAGGCAGATAACTACTGTGCTAGCCCCCCCGCCCCCATCCCAAAGCACTCTCCCTTGTGCCCCACTGTTATGCTCAAAAACCCCTTCTCCAGCATCCTAGTTTTTACCACCACAAGCTGCCCCCAGCACCTGTACGTTCACCTACCAGCCCTGAGAACTAAGACCCTTACCCTATGCACTCAGCCCCCATCACCATGCAGCATATTAATCCTGAAGTGCAGCAGGCATTGCACAGCACTCCAGGCAGGACATATTCAAACCTCTGACTGTACAGTTCAGCACCCTACCCCCCTGCCCTTTTATGTACTGTATTTTGAATAAATGATTTCTTGGCTTTTTAAAACAGTTTTTTATTATTGCAGAAAGTGAAACATACTGTACCCCAAGGGAAGAACAGGCACTGCAAATCATTGTAACCATTGCACTTCACTCCCGTGCAAGGCACCAAACATTACTGTTGGCTTTCAGCCTCAAATTGCTGCCTTAAGGCATCCCTAATCCTTGTAGCCCTGTGCTGGGCCTCTCTAGTAGCCCTGTTCTTTGGCTGTGCAAATTCAGCCTCCAGGTGTTGAACCTCGGAGGTCCATTCCTCACTGAATGTTTCACCCTTCCCTTCACAAATATTATGGAGGGTACAGCACGCGGATATAACCGCAGGGATGCTGCTTTCCCCCAAGTCTAGCTTCCCGTAAAAACATCTCCAGCGCCCTTTTAAACGGTGAAAAGCACACTCCACAGTCATTTTGCACCGGCTCAGCCTGTAGTTGAACCGGGCCTTGCTCCTGTCAAGCGTCCCTGTATACGGTTTCATGAGCCATGGCATTAACGGGTAAGCGGGGTCTCCAAGGATCACAATGGGCATTTTGACGTCCCCTACTGTGATCTTGCGATCTGGGAAAAAAGTCCTGGCCTGCAGCTTCCTGAACAGGCCACTGTTCCAAAAGATGCATGCATCATGCACCTTTCCAGGCCATCCTGTGTAAGTGTCAATGAAACGCCCACAGTGATCCACAAGCGCTTGGAGAACCACAGAGAAATACTGGGCCCGCTGATGCAGCTGCAGACAAGGGATGGGGATTCATTCGCAGGGAGGGTGAGGGGCATCAAAAATTAATCTCCTGGGGATGCGGTCTATCTGGAGAAAGCTGTTTAAAGTCACAGTTTGGGCCCCTCAGGAGCTCTGTTAGCAGAGGAGGTCCCCCCCGGGCTGCACTGAATTAATATGTCTCCTGGCCACACTACATCTAGCTACTGCCACCCACTTTTGGGTCACAGCTGGATGATGTAGGCCCCAGCCTGTGCCTCTAAACTCCATTGTGGGCAGACTTCCCACCCCTGAGGTTCCTGTGCCCTGAGTTGCACAGCCGGACTCAACCCGTCAGCCTATTAACCAACACGTGACCCGAAGCCTGAGAATTCACAGGCCTTACATCACGATCCCTAGCTGAAAGAGTCACAAAATGTCCCTAGTCCTTTCATATGCTCTCGAGGGAGGAAGGATGGTCGGTTATACGATTTAAGATACGCAATTTGCAATCAAGAGGCCTGAATTCTGAGCCTGCCTCTTCCACGCACTTACAGCAGAGTGGCATTTTGAATTTGCACCACTAAACGTGGGCACTTATATCTGCAACAACAGGGAAAACAAGATGTTTGAGTCTACAGCTCATTTCCCAAGGAAGAAGCAAATGCAGATGCAAGGAGCTAAGCTCAGCAGCCAACCACTGACAGGGCAGCTCTCAATCTCGTTTCCTTGCGCCGCAGGGTCGGGGCGAGCTCAGCACACAGTCCCATGAAAGTGGCTTTTCTAATCCGAAAGTTCTGCAGCCACTGCTTGTCATCCCAGACTTGCAGGACGATGTGATCCCACCACTCAGTGCTTGTTTCCCAAGCTCAAAGGCGGCGTTCCACGGTGCTGAGCATGTCCATTACTGCCACAAGTAATTTAGTGTCATGCGCGTCAGGCGAATCGATATCGTCGGACTCCTCACTGTCACTTTGGAGCTGAAGGAATAGCTCAACTGCCAAACGTGATGTGCTGGTGACATTCATCAGCAAAGTCCTCAGCAGCTCGGGCTCCATTTCTAACAGAAATTGCGCTGCAGACTCACAATGGCGCCAAACTGTGAGGATGTGTAGCGATGCACCACGGGGCATTGGGACAGGAAGCGGAATGACCCGTGCCCTTCCGTCCCCTTCCCACAACCCACAGCGCCAAAATGGGACAAGGTGTTCTGTGGGATAGCTGCCCACAATGCACCACTCCCAACAGTGCTGCAAATGTGGCCACACTGCAGTGTTGCTAGCTGTCAGTGTGGCCACACTGCAGTGCTTTCCCTACACAGCTGTTTGAAGACAGCTGTAACTCCCTGCGCTGTACAAATGTAAGTGTAGCCATACCCTCTGTGTGGTTGACCCTACTGGCCTACTGATTGATCTATTCCATCTGCTTTGGAACAGCCAGTGTTCTCAGGTTTGTGCATTGTGCTCTTTGCCAAGCTTCCCCATGTGAACAGTGAAGAGCTAATAGGATTTACATCTCTCTGGAGTGTGTCATTCTGGTGACAATGTTGTTGTTTTATTCAGAATCAGAATGATGGTGCTGTCTAATTCTACATTGCAGCATGAGGAAACTTAGTTTACAATTGCTGAGCATTCTTGCAAGTATATATTTATACTTTGATCACACTTGCTGCATGAATTTGTACTGCTGTATACATTTCCTGCACAGTAGCCTGTATGTAGACTTCCAAACCCCAAATGAACATCCCATCAAGCAGTAATTCGCTGGGGTTCCTGGTTTCCACAGAGCAATCTTCTCTGTATTGCCTAAAATAAGAGGAGCTCTCATCCAGGTACTCTTGTGTGGGAGTGAGCACCTCACAAAACTTGAAAAAATCTCATTGCTCTGCAGCCATTGCGCCTCATCCCGGGTCTTGACCATCATGCTTTCACCAGTCAGTGGATGTGCTTCTGCCCCCATAATGGTACTCAGTCCAGTAAGGTCTAGAGATAGGCACCTGATCTGAGTATGAGTGAGGGGTGGTTTCATGGACAAAGTCATGTCATTATTTAAAGCTGGCTTCTAATTCTTATGGGCCTCATTCTTTGCCAAGATTCTACTCAGTTTATCTATGACCTTCAGCAGCCAGTTGACTACGCTTCCAGGGATTCAGTCAGAAATGGGCTTTGCTTAGCATAGCGACAACTGTGCTTCTCATGCGTATGACCTGTAGTGTAGTTTATACAGAAAATTTCATCAATCTCTGGTGAAAATTCTAAGATGTTCTCCTACAACCTCCCCTTCTGGGGAACTGTGTGGCAGGTATTTTGACCTGTAACTAACTGTTGGAGGGAGTACTGTGCGGGGACACTGAATTTTTTCAGGAACAAATGCTTTTATAAATGCATTGCTGAACTGTTACAGCTAGCATTAGATGAACTTTGTCTTATTTCCAAATTGAATATGAAAATCCCCAATTCCCCCCCCCCCGTACCTAATCTTTCCCTTCTTGCACTTATCTCCCAACTTCAGGATAAACTTTCTTGTTACCTCCAAGGCTTCTTAATAGGTTCCATTGTAACCTGACCCTTCCGCATGTACTTTTCCTGTCTTCCAGGAAAAGCCTGTGAGAAACAAAATATCTGCCATAAAGCCTAAAGATAATCAAATCTAAACTGTGGTGAATCATGGTGCTTAGGAGCATGTGTATTATTCCATCCCTGGCAGCGTGGATTAAACAGAGAGCCTCTATGCTAAAAGACCCTGCTCTTTTAGTTCCAAGACTTTAATGTACCTGTAAATCTCTCTGGCCTACCTGTTCGATGGAGACAAACTCTTAAGTGTAGGTTACACATGGAGATTGGGATGAGTAAACTGATGTAGAACGTGTCCAGGAGTGAAGTTCCTTGCTCTGATGGAGTCTGTATTGAACTCTTACCATTATTTAAAGCTAGTCTTTAATCTTCTAACCCATATTTTACACAGTGACTTTTGTTTTTTGTCTTTTAGATAAAGAAAAGGAGAAGGAAAAACTCGAGGAGGATGAAGCAGCAGCTGCCAGCACTATGGCAGTTTCTGCCTCCCTCATGCCTCCCATCTGGGACAAAACCATCCCTTATGATGGGGAATCTTTCCACCTGGAGTACATGGATCTGGATGAGTTCCTGCTGGAGAATGGAATCCCTTCCAGCCCTACTCACCTAGGCCTGAACCAGAACCCGCTCCTGCCTGTGGCTGAGCTGGAAGGAAAAGAGCTTGCCAGTGCGTCTGCTGCCTCTCCTCCCTCCTCATCTTCCACTGTAGTTTTCCAACCGTCTGAAGCTGCCTCCGGCACAGGTAGGTGAAATACTTTGAAGCCATGTAGATGGTTTCTGTTGTTGTCATATGTAAAGAGGCCTCCTTAACCTGGAGAGAAGCATTACCACCCTGTGGAGATTAGCTTCAGAAGCTTAAACAGCATAAATGTGTTTAGCCTATAGAGTTTAATTCATCTGTAAATTCCTGCTAATCTTTATGAAGAGGTCCCAAAATAACATAGGGCTTGTCTACACTTAGTGCTGCGGCGATTGATGCTTTGGTGGTCAATTTAGCGGGTCTAATGAAGACCTGCTAAATCGACCACTGATCGCTCTCCCGTTGACTCCTGTACTCCACCTGATCAAGAAAAGTAAGAGGAATCGATGGGAGAGTGTCTCCTGTCAACATCGCGTACTGTGGACCCCACGGTAAGTAGATCTAAGCTATGTTGATTTGAGTTACGCTGTTCATCGGCTTTTCCCTTAAGTGTAGACAAGGCCTTAGTGCCACTACCGCTTAGCCACTTCACATTAGTGTGTCTGATAGCAAATCTTGTGGATGTTGATGCTAGAGCTGGGAAATGAGCCCAGCTAAAATAAGAACCAGCCCAAACACTCTCCCACAACTGAAGCAGGACTTTTTTTGAGGTTTTAACATCTGTTTTAAAAAAAAAAAAATCACATTCTGTGCTATTTTGTTTCTAGTTGGAATTGGAAAATCTGAAATACCAATAAAATTAGCCTTTCTGATTGGTACTTCTAACCTAGCTAAGAGCCTGGAATTCCTTGAATTCTTGTTGTTACTATAAGATCTGCAGACTTGATAGGTTCAGATAAGCTTTTGAACACTTTGGTGTCCATTGAGGTAAAGCATTGGTAGTTACTGTACAACCAATGAACTTTGTTTTATGGAAATGTTATAATAAAGCTTGTGAAATTCGTAACAGGTAAGTTTTTTTGGACAGAGGCTATTTATACTTTAGTTTGACGCTCCAGGGAATGCTTGGAAGTCTCTTGTGTACCTGAGGTTAGAAAGGAGAGACAAAAAAAAATAAAAACACATTTCTGGTGCCTCCACTGTAGCTACCCGTGATCTGATCCTAGATGGTGGTGTGCATATCTGGAGAGGAGCTTCACTTTTCCGTTTAGTGCTGGACTTGGGAATTCTACAAAATAGCACTGCACAGACTTAATGGCTATTTTGTGAGAAAGGGATCTGCAAGAAGGGAAAGGGCCTTATGGAAAGGGCCTGAACCCTCACCCCCTTTCCACAAACCTGGTAGACAAATGCACAACATGGAATAAAAGGTTTTTCAGCAGGAGAGAGGAAAGAAAGCATCATCAAGTGCTCACTTGTGGACTCTGTGTTTATATATGATGTGTTTAATGTTATCCTTCGGGTATAGTTTTGGTGGTTGTTTCTCCTAAACTCTTGTGTAGTGTTGCTAATGTTTTAGTGCCCAGACATGTGGCTGCATTTCACTAGTGGAAGAAGAGATTCATTTATCCCTGCCTATATTTCACTTCGTGCTACAATTTGGCGTTCATCCATATGAAAGATGTTTATACACATAAGATTACTGTAATGTGACTTTTAACTTGTGTCTTTAAAGATCATGCTACCAGTCTGTTTCTGTCACAGTACACATCTCTTCCACACCAGGCCCTCTCTTATTACTCTTCCATTTAGATATAACAAATAAGGAAGAATGTGATGTATGGATTTTTATCAAACCTCTATTTTTCATGCTGAAAATCAAATTTTGTGTGATCTTCAGTGGACTGAATGAGAAATCTCCAAGCCAGCTCATGCTTCTGTGGGAATTTCTGAGCCATAAACGGCAGGGAGCTAGAGCTCTGAATTTTTGATTTCACTCTGTTGGAGCAAATACTTCTTATATGTAGTGAGGTGTGTAAGGCCCCAAGATTTTTGCTGAAGGGAGAAACTGATATCTTCCTGCCATTTTTATCTTCTTGTATCTCTCATTCTGGGCATGCATGCCCAGGGCTTGTATTTCTTCCATGGTGAAGGAGTTTTTCCAGCATTTCTATGTAAGGCTGAGATGTAAGTTCCATTCCCTGCAAGATATATGTCTTGTATAGTACTGCGTTCACTATTAAATAGAAGTGATAAATGTGGCATATACTAGGATAGTGAGCAGAGATGCCCGTATATGGATACCTGGATTTATTTTCTTCATCATGCTGATCTCCTATTGTGATGTTTACTGCCTTTTACTAGAATCCTCCCCAGAGAGTGAGAGAGAGACTCCGAGCCCCGTTGATCCAGACTGCATTGAGATTGATGTGAACTTTAATCCTGACCCTGCTGACTTAGTGCTCTCCAGTGTGCCCGGTGGTGAGCTCTTCAATCCTCGCAAGCACAAGTTTGCTGAAGAGGACCTGAAACCACAGCCCATGATTAAAAAGGCCAAGAAGGTTTTTGTCCCAGATGAGCAAAAGGTAACAGACTTATTATATCAGACTGATAAGGCTTTACTCAGAGTGTGTGGGAGTCTTTTTTTGTATGTTTAAATATATTTGGGGCAAGGCCAATGTGTGCCATACCTACAGAGTTGAGTGGAGAATGTTGCTCAGAAGAGGGTTGGCAGGCTGACTCCTATTCAGCTGAAAGGCCCTTACTGCTTTGTTAACTTGGAGCAGTGAGTGAATTATTGGACAGGAGTGACTTGTGGTGGTAGACACAGAAAAGGATGGAAAAACGAAGTTGTCTCAGCTCATTCCTCCTTTGCTCTTCCTCACTAATGCAAATTTGCACCCCACACTATATATTGTCTTCATGGTCATGTTCTCATTTTCCAGTGCTTTTGTTTAGTCCAGTTCTAAATGCCCTGCACAATGAAACATTAATCATTTTCACTGGGAGACTATTCGACAGGCTAATAGACTTAGCTGTTAAGAAATTGTTCTTGATGTCCAGCTGAAATGTTCCCTTTATTTAATTTCATCTCCGTTTTAGTTCCCCTCCCCACCCCATCCCGGACTATCCTAAATAGGCTTCTTGTGAGGATACAATCTTCCAGTACCAGGTTGTCTAAACTTCAGTTAGTATCTGAGCCTAACCAACCCAACAGTTTCCTGCATGAGCTACAGGAGGAAGTCCAATAGCAAGTAGGATGGCTTTTTTGGGTAGGATGACTCTTGTGGTAGGGCAGGAAGGTAGCTGTTTGATGCTGGATGTGAAATACTGAGCTGTCAGATTGGCATCTTTTTTTTTTTTTTTTCTCTTTCCTACAGGATGAAAAATATTGGACAAGGCGAAAGAAGAACAACGTGGCAGCAAAGCGTTCCCGCGACGCTCGGCGACTGAAAGAGAATCAGATCACAATCCGAGCAGCCTTCTTGGAGAAAGAGAACACTGCCCTCAGGACAGAGGTGGCAGAGCTGCGCAAGGAAGTGGGGAAATGCAAGAACATTGTCTCTAAATATGAGACCAGATACGGACCCTTGTAAGCACACCCTCTTTCCTTGCTAGGGCACCTTGTTTAGCTCTTGGACTTCTCTGCCTTCTGTAGAGACTCCCAGAAATAACATGTTTGGAGGCTTTGTCATTGTGCATCTGTAACAAAGATCTGCTTCTGATGGCACAACTTGGTTAGGTCCTTTCCTGACCCTTGTGGTGCCAGAATCTTAAGTTGTGTCCGTCTTTTACAGCTTTGTGTTAACACTGCTAGAACAGTTGGTGATGCTAATCTAAGAGAATGGATTCATCCATCCAGGGGAATAAAAGTGAATCTGTTTAGATTGTTGGACAAGGCTTTTGCTTTCTGTTCTAATCTCCATTTTAAATGGAAAGAGAGCTGGCTGAAGTGCAAAAGTCTCCTGTCCCTGTTCGTTCTCGTTCTCTCTCTCTCTCAAAACTTAGTTTTATAATTTGGATACAAATGGGTGCTGCAGGACAGCATCATTAAAAAGTTCCTTTCCCAGTTCCTAGATATTGGAACGTAGCTGATCAGCACCTGTTGTGCAGGGCTCTATGCTCCTGTTCAGGAGGAACAGGGAAACCTCCTAGGCCTGGGAACTGTCTTCTGCAGAGGTGAAGATAACATTCTGATTAATATGCATTTGTGTAAAACAGAGTGCAGTGAAAACATTGTTTCTAAACAATACGTTTTTCTTTGGCTAGCACCCAGAACCATAGGGTGAGGTGCAGGGCAGAGAGCCCCACACTTCTCCGTTACCAATGTGAGGTAACGCTTTTTGAGTTCACAGCAGTGAATTTTAGGGAGTGCATCGCTCTCTTCTTCCTTTTCCCTAATACAGTTAAGGGACTTCTTTTCTTGAACAACTAATTATGCAGCATGTGACTCATTAATAAGTGACGGAGATGGGCACCACCAAACGTTGAGTCTTTCTCCTGTGGCCTCATCAGGTCAAACCTTAGGTCCATCTCATTTGGGAATCATCAGCACTTTGTGTTTTGGGCAATGGGGAACAAACCCAAACCACCATTCTAATGCATCTTCACAGTTGTACAAGAATTGGTGGGGGATTTCTTCTGCACCCCTGTAAGTGATACTTGGTCCCTTTGAGTAAGCTAGGGAGAAGCCACACCCACTCTAAACATGAAGAACTTATCTCACAACCTGTTTGAGTGGCAGTCTCTCCATGCCACCTGGTTTTCTGTCAAGCACACGACTTGCCCTCTTGGTGCTGAGAATGGATTACTTCCCAGTGCTGCTCCTACAATAGATGTCTGGTACAAAAGTAGACTGTCATTGTCGTATGTATTTTATCCCAGGTTTATGGCAGTGAAAATGTTAGAAATGGTGGGGTTAGATGTCTGGGGATGGTGTTTGTATTTGGGAGTAAGAGGAGTGTGGGAGATAAAAGATTTTTAGGATAGATTTGAGTGAAGGAATTAGAAACTTATAAGAGCATGTAGAAGTTATGGGGTTTCTTTTTCTGTAACAGAGATTTTGACTAGCTCAGCTTTGCGAGCTCAGTGTGAGAATAACGCAGCTTGTCTAAATTCATGTTAGCTCCCTAATGGGGTGGGGAAAGAGGGTAATCCAGCATGATGAAAGTAAATCTATACAGGATCTGTTTCTCCCCTGCATTATTACCTGCTCGTCTGGGCTGAGCTGTTTTTTTTGTGTTCCTCCTGAACATCAAAGAGGGAGATAGCTTTGTAGCGAGAAAATAGAACCCCACACCACTGGGGTTTTTTGTTTCACAGAGTGCTGTGTAGTAATGAGAGGAGGAGTATATTGTAAATAAATTGTCACACTTACTGCTTTGCTTTATTTAAAGTGACTTATCTGATTCCGAGTGATGCAACTTTAAAGACTTCTAAAAACAAAGAAACTAAAAAGCACACATGAAACCATCTGTCTTCAGAGTGAGCAGTGAGCTGTGTGAGAGGTATCCAACACAAACAACTGATGGGGACACTGCCTGCAAGTACCCCATCTGAACTGCACGGGGGCTGGCATGATGAAAAGTGCAAGGTCGTCTTAACGCTGTGTATGGCTTTCTTATCTCTCTTTTTTTTTGTACTAATGTTTGTCTTCTCTCTGTAATCAAACTACAGTAATGTTACTTACTGACACTTGTCAGTGACACTCACAGCTCATGTCTTTCAGTCCAGTCTGTTGATGACTTGTGTGAATAGTGACTGTTTTGATACTTGAATGAAATGGAAGAAAGGGGGATTCTAACTTAAAATGGCTTAAACTGTATTGTCACCGACTTTTGGGGTTAGGGGGCAGTGGAATAGGTTTTAGCTACTGCTGCAGCTGGATTCTGACAAGCATAGCATCTTGTGAGGTACTGCTGGGGGTGCTGAACCAGAGGCATCCAGGGAAAAGAGTCTAGGTGTGCAAGAAAATGTAACATTTGTTGAAGTAAACTAAAAAGCACCGTCAAGTGTGCTGTAGAAAGGGTAACAAATAAATCCTGTTATATACCCCAGATGGCAAACGCAGCTCCTTAACTGCTTCCTGCCCTGATATGTACACTGGGGAGCCCACCCCCTTCACCTTTTACTTTTAAGGGGCTCTCTGTATCCCAGTAAAACAAATTACATCTATTTTCCTGTCTGCCGCACCAAAATAGGGGAGAGGTGTGTACTTCTGAGCTGCTGAGCCCTGTATCTTGCTGCTGGCCAGGCCAGTCAATCTATATTGAAACCCCAGGGGAACGGTGGCTAGCAGCTACTATGCTCTGCATCCTTCTCTTTTTTTCCTACTGCACTCTAATTCCCCAAGCACCTCGGAGAATACATCATACATCTGTTTCATGGACTCAAAATATCCAGCAATGCCATTGTGTCATAATGGAACAGCTTTAAAAACAAAGACCCTGGGCATATATGGAGGTAGATGAGGCACTTAGAGAGCATTGCAGGGATGTTGGGCCTGTAGAAGAGGGAAGGAAAGGTGCCATCAATACAGCAAAACAATCCTAACCAGACATCATAACCAAATCTATAGGTGAAAGAAGAAATGGAATGGTTTGTTTCCAGTAAAATATTGTAGGGCTGCACTTGTATCCAAGGTTCCGTCAATAACATAGACATGAAGAGAGGAGGTTTTTCTATATGACAAACTCTCTGCCAGGAGGCTGATTAATGGCAGACACCTGGTTGATAAAGTGCTTTTGAAAGCCTGCAAAAGGAAAAGGGCCTAGATGAGAGGCTCAGAATCCATTACAACTGAAACGTAGGAAGTATGGTTTAATACTGTACAAATACTGTGTCTTCATCTTCCCCAGAGGGCTCCAGCCCCCAGAACTTCTTAGTAGGAAGGAGAAGAGGAAAGGAAGCAATGGGGAGAAGCAGACTGTTGCAAACTTTCTTTAAACAAAGTTGTAACCAATTAATTTTTCAGTGTAACCTGGCAACGATGAATGGGCTTTATCCATCAAGTGCATTGCTTGATCTAGTCTTGCAAGTGGACCATGTGTTCAATGTTAAAGAATATGCTTTAACTTTTTCTCCTAATCAGTAAGAAACATTATCTAAATACTACATATTGATAATAAGATTCTGGGATTGTCACTCTGAAGCTGGTTATGTCTGTAGAGTCAATGTGAAATGATGGCAACAGTTACGCAGGTAGTTGAGAGCTCCTTTTGTTCTGGATATCACCAGGTGCAGTCAGTGATCTGTTACTGTCATAAGTTCACAGCCATTTTTAGCTTTTTTGTATACATGACTTTACAAATTACATCCATGGAACAACACAAGTAGTACTTTTATAAGTTGGAACTCTTAAGATTTGCTAGGACAGTAAGTGAAAGTTTCCAAATACCTGCAAATGGGTTACTATTCCAGCATCAAATTCCTAAAATGTCAAAGATATATTACCACCTGTATAAAGTGCTGCAGGCTTACACCTTGTACTGCTGACCTGAACAACCTTTTTTTGGTGGATTTTTTTTTTTTTTTTTTTTTTTTTTTTTTTAGTTTAAGGGCCTTGATTTTAAAGATGTTGAATGCATGTAAATATATTAACATCTTCTAGCATGTATTTCCAATTACTTAGCTCTGAATTATTGTTTTTCCCAGCCATGTTAACTATTTGAAGAGAGGTGCTACTAACTGTGCCAGGTACATCTTAAGGTAGCAGGTGCAGTGGACGTCCAGCAGCTCCAAGGTTTAGGAATATTGTAAAAGTACAATTGCTGTGGCAAAAATATTTTGTGTAGTCAGCAGGAGAGCAGTGCTGCTGTGGAACTTCAGATCTGCAGAGCTCCTAAACTTTACAGAACTGAAGCTCCTAGTTATCAAAAGTCCTGATTTTACAAAGCTTTGAGATAACTAAATACTTTGTAAAATCAGGGTGTGTCTGTATTGTTTTCTCCTGGCTGTGGTGGGTGAGCCCAAGACAAAGGGCAGATGCAGAGGTAACCTGACCTAGGTTACTGCACAATATAAAGTTAATTGATCTAAATCTTTACTGAGGAAAGAACATTTATTTTAGTATCTTTTTAAGGGCTTTTCCTCTCACAGAAGTACAAAATCTTGACCAGCTTTGTTGGTCTTAAGTAATTCTTCTGTTGTGCATCTACCAAAACCACCACTAAAGGTTGAGGGAAGGGACAACAAAGTTAATAAAGTTCCTTGGAGATCGTCAATATTTTTAGCTGATGGTTCATTTTTAGCTGATGATCATTCATTCTTTATTGTGCGGCTTTTTTAGAATATGAACGTTTAAAGTTCAGGCAGTCACAATGGAGTGGAGTGTTGTGAGGGAGGTAAAAAAGTAAGCGGAGGATAAAGAGGAGTGGAAAAACCAAAAGATAAGATTAAGGCAAAATACTTGGCTGAGCCAGAATGTCGAAACTGAGGCCGACCTGCTTCTAACTTTGGGGCAGTTCAGATCCAGATCTCAACCCCACATTTTGGGCTCGTACCCAAGATGTTCACTTAAAGTGATGGGCGCCTCCTTTTCTTCATCATATTTCTTATGATCCTAGCTAGAGCATGAAGGTGAAAAGAATTTGAGAGAGTGAGGGAAGGTGCTATTATTTCTAACTACAGTAGTTATTATATTAATGTACTCACTATGTCCATTAAATTAAGGCACTTGATTCTGACTTGCAGATGGCAGTAATACTGCACTTAGCTCATGTGGTTGTGTGAATTGCTCGACAGAGCTGCATCCATATGTGCAGTTGAGGGTGAGATGATTTGTTTACTTACCTGAATGGAATAGCAGGTAGCTGGTATCTGTCTTCTAGAGCAGCGTTGACGTATCTGTTTGCTACTGGTCAGGGTAATGGAAGGATTAATGCTCTACACTCTTAATGTGATTTATTGGAATATTGTATTTTGTATAACTTAGAACATGTAAATACACTTTTAAAATTAATCTGTCCTATGAAGTAATAAATAGCACTTCCACTGTAACACCTGAAAATTGTTAGACGTGCTTCATGTTGCATGACTTGGGATTTATTATTTTTTCTAGAGAACTGCAGAAATCAAAGGGAGATTGATGTTGTGGAGTTTTAATTTAATTGTGATGCTTCCTGGTGACAAATATTTAGAAATAATAAACTACCCCAACCAAGAAACTTCATTTAATTTTTTTTTACAGTAGTCACTTGGTGACATTCATCACTGTACTCGGACAATCCCATTTTCTGGATAGTCAGTTTTGTTGTTGGCCAGTAACATTTGGAAAGCACTCCTATTGGTCAGTTTCATAAAAAGCACTGTGCGAGTCCAGAAAAACAGTAACTTGTTTTTTAAATTGGTTGTGGCTTAAATGTAGCCCTCTAACCAGACTTCAATGTCATTGACAGTTACTGCAACTCATCCATAACCTAAGTAGAATAAACTTTCATCAGTTATGTTGTGTACACACAAATATATGGTTATCCTACTCACACACCTTTTGGTGCGTGAAGAGATCCATTGACTAAGGACTTGAGTTTTCAGTGCGTTTTCACTGGATACTGCACAGATGGAACTTTCAGCAGCCAGTCAAATTCTTTTTTGTGTCAATTTGAGACTAGAAAAAAACAAAATTAATGGTTGAGAATCATGGTCAATGTGTTAGGAAGTAACTTGTCCTTGTCCTTCAAACTTTATCTAGCACTGGGGCCCACAGCCCTGTAATGAAACCTTTCCCCTGACATACCTTCAGCTCACTGACTTTAACTGATGTACAGCATTGGCCTCCACTCTAGTATCTGCTGCTGCAGCATTCCATTGAAATAACAATGGAAAATTACACGTTTTTCATAGTGGGCAGAAATGGTGGTATGTTTTTGTATTATGTTCCCAAGCAGTTAAGTAACCGTGAAGCAGCTAAGTTATGTGCAAGTTATTCACTGGAGTTCTGCTCCTGTCAAGCTTTTTTGGAGAAGAAGAGAGACTCTGTTTTGATTTCATTAGTGTTTCTGGAAGAATCTCACTTGGTGTGTTTGATTTACACTACATTTTAATGCCAGAAGCAAGAGAATTTTGAAGTGTCCTTTATTTGGATCTGCAGATGACACCACTCTATCCCACTCATTCATAAGGAAAAATTTGACTGCAGAATGTTGTATTAACTGCAAAATACTATTTTAATATATAGTTTTGCTTTGTGTCATTAAACAATTGCTATGTTTCACCTCTTGGGTGTCTCTATTTTTGAGGAAGGCAAAGTAATTCCTGTATATAGTTTTGTAAGTCAGTCTGTAAAATGCTTTTTGGATCATTCTGGACGAAAGGCCCTATAGAAATGTAAAATTGTTACTATTTACCAGATATTATCATGTTTGTGAAACAGGTGGGTAAAGTTGTCTATTACCATAAATAATCTAGCTTCGCTATTAATCCTGTACCCAAAACTGCTCATTTTATACACACGCTCCTGCTAGCTGATTGGAGAAAATAAAGGTGCCTGAATTGCAGTTTAATGAGGAAAGAACATTTCACTGTACACCTGGTATCCTCCGAAATTTCCACTTCTGACACTTTTTTTTTTTTTTTTTTTTTAAATGAGCAAACTGGATTTGAAGTTTCAAAGTCTTGAAAAATCACTTGGAATTTGTGGGTAGTTGAAATCCTTTCTGCTCTTGATGACTGTTTTTTTTAATGTTTCTTTTGTTAAAATGTAAAGTTTTGACTGTATGAAATTGTTAGTATTTTTCCTTTTTAAAAAAAATAAAGTGTATATTCCACTATAGTAAGATCTAGTCATGTATTTCTCTCTCTCTCTCTGCCCACGTTCTGCCTGATGCTGATCCTTCAGTTCTTATGGAAAGGGGCTGCATCTTCCAAAATTAGGTCCTATGGGTCTATTTGTATGCATATACGGTGTACACGGAACACAGTTTCTTATCTTATGTTTCCTTTATTACATTGGGATTATAAACTGACATCAGAAATGTCACAAGGTTTCATACTTAGTGTCCCTTGATCGCTTCCAGATCAAACTTTCACTTTGCAAAGTCCAAAGAAAACTTGCCAATGCCGCAAACAATCTTTCTGCCTCAGCATTACAATGAGGCAGTTTGCCAACTAAATCCTATCTTGTGGACGAAGCAGAATTTTATTTAGGACTCCCAGGGAGCAAATATGTTGAAAATGATGGTTTCCCCGCTCTTCTTCCCCCCCTCCCCCGCCCCTGGCCTATTTTAAACCACAACCAAACTTTCTAAGAAATGGTGCTGGTGAAAAGGGCTGGATTATTTATCCCCCAGTCAGGTAAATCATACAGAGTGGTAGTAGATGCTTTTTACTACTCCCTCCATCCCCACACTGTGCCTCAGACTTAACTTAAAAGGACCATTCCTAGGGAAAGGCCTTTGGTGTTTTTGGCCCCATTCAATCCTTAGGGGCCAGTTGTGACTTTAGTATGAATAATTAAGGTGCTGTAAATGTACATGGTATCACAGGGGTTGCCACACATTGTAGTAGTCAGCACTTCAGATGCATGGAGTGAAAATTACAGATACAGGCATAAATATATATTGGCACAATATAAATGCCTGTATCTGTAATTTTCACTCCATGCATCTGAAGAAGTGGGTTTTTTACCCACAAAAGCTCATGCACAAATAAATCTGTTAGTCTTCAAGGTGCCACTGGACTCCTTGTTTAAATATGCATGGTGCTTTACAAAACAAAGCAAGCCCTGTTCCATGCACTTAAAACTGTATTGTCTGTAATGAGAGTGTCTAAATTTACAGTCCCATAAAAGAGAAGGCTGGGGGAGGACTAACTGTACAAAGAACAATGCAGAAAAAATTATGTGGATAACTCTATACTAGGAAATGCACTGAGGCGTCTTAATCATTTTTCACAGTGAATGGCCATAGGATAGTAGCAGTGGTTTCTAATGTCTGCTGCTTATGAACTAGAGATGTAGAACTTCTTTTCTCATGCCTGACCCTTGAGTCATCTGCTTCTAACTCCCTTTTTCCTATAGCTATGCTTAGCAGGACTGAAGTTTGCAAAATGTCAGCAAATCTCTCTTTCGGACTCAAATCTCCCTTTATTGAACAGCAGCACCATCTCCTGTCAGCTTCATATACAGAAGGTGCGGTCTGGGGGAAACACTTTAAATCAAATTTTCCCAGGTCTCAAGCAGTGGTGGGAAGGGTGTCTAGATGTGATTGAACAATAAATATAAAATACACATGAAGGCAGAAGGTTCTATACTCTGCTGTTCAAATGAAACCTTTGGGAGCCACACAGAGTTGTAAGAAAGGCCTTGCAGTCTGGATGAGGAGGGGCTTGATGATGGGCTATTGCTTGTTCTGATCATCCCCAGGTCTGTGGTGAGCCAAAGTTACTGTGGTGAAGTTAGTTTCTAGTTCTGCATGAAGTGGCTGCTCATCACTGGTGCCAAGTGGCCTCCTTGGAAGTCTCAGCAGAGAGTCCAAGGACTGAACTGACATCTCCTCCCTAGAGCATTCCAGCAGTCTGACAGAGGCGCAGCTGCAGGGACAGAGCTTGCACTGCTGATATTTGTGTCACGTTTTACCTTCTCTGGGGAGTAAAGGGAGCACTGAAGTGCCCCAAGCTGTTGCTGTAACACCTTTTACCAGCAATCAATTCATTTGCTTGAGCACTGGAAGGAACTGCTGAAGGCTGAAGTGGAATTTCTATCACTGGAAGCACTCCAGGGATCAGACTAAATGCCCATCTAACAAGTGTGGATTAAGGGATAAAGGAAATCATAGAATCATAGAAGATTAGGGTTGGAAGAGACCTCAGGACATCATTTAATTCAACCCCCTGCTCAAAGCTAAATCATCCCAGCCAGGGCTTTGTCAAGCTGGGCCTTAAAAACCTCTAAGGATGGAGATACCACCACCTCCCTAGGTAACCCATTCCTGTGCTTCACCACCCTCCTAGTGAAATAGTATTTCCTAATATCCAACTTAGACCTCCCCCACTGCAACTTGAGACCATTGCTCCTTGTTCTGTCATCTACCACCACTGAGAACAGCCGAGTTCCATCCTTTTGACAGAACAAGGAGTAATGGTCTCAAATTGCAGTGGGGGAGGTCTAGGTTGGATATTAGGAAAATCTTTTTCACTAGGAGAGTGGTGAAGCACTGGAATGGGTTACCTAGGGAGGTGGTGGAATCTCCTTCCCTAGATGAATTTAAGGTCAGGCTTGACAAAGCCCTGGCTGGGATGATTTAGTTGGGGACTGGTCCTGCTTTGAGCAGGGGGTTGGACTAGATGACCTGCTGAGGTTCCTTCTAACCCTGATATTCTATGTTTCTTTGGAACCCCCCTTCAGGAGCTGAAGGCTGCTATGAAATCCCCCCTCACTCTTCTATTCTGCAGACTAAATGAGCCTAGTTCCCTCAGTCTCTCCTCATAAGTCATGTGCCGCAGACCCCTAATCATTTTCTTTGCCCTCCGCTGGACTCTCTCCAATTTGTCCACATCCTTTCTGTATTGGGGGGCCCAAAAGTGGACACCATACTCCAGATGTGGCCTCACCAGTGCCAAATAGAGGGCAATAATCACGTCCCTCAATCTGCTGGCAATGCTCCTACTAATACAGCCCAATATGCTGTTAACCTTTTGGCAACAAGGACACGCTCGACTCATATCCAGCTTCTCGTCCACTGTAATCTCCAGGTCCTTTTCTGCAGAACTGCCGCTTAGCCAGTCAGTCCCCAGCCTGTAGCAGTGCATGGGATTCTTCCATCCCAAGTGCAGGACTTTGTGCTTGTCCTTGTTGGACTTCCTCATATTTATTTTAGCCCAATCCTCCAATTTGTCTAGGTCACTCTGGACCCTATCCCTACCCTCCAGCGTATCTCCTCTCCCCCACCTTAGCGTCATCCACAAACTTGCTGAGGGCGCAATCCATCCCATCATCCAGCTCATTAATGAAGATGTTGAACAAAATCCATACAGTGTTGCAGTGAGAATAGACTAGATGAATGGCTAGAGCGGTCTCCTTCTACGAATTATTTACTGCCACTTCTCTCTGGTCACCTCCCTGAGAAATGCTTGATTGCCGATGACTTGGCAGCATGGGGACTCGGACTAAGAGCATAAACAAACTCAATCGGTTAACTAGAAATAAGAACCTGACCTATTTAATGTTTAAGTCCATGTCCAGCCTATGGGCTTGATAGTGCATTTTAAGAGGAACTGTGTGGGTGCAGTGAGATCTGTATGCATGGGTCTCATTCTAGAAACAGATTGACATCTGTTTCTAGAATGAGACCCATGCATACAGATCTGAGAACACTTGGGGTTGGTGCCTAGCAAGATGGCTGCTGCCAGCACGAGAAATACTCGTTGATTCTCCTTCCCCCCCACCCCCACCCCTGGGGTCAATGTCTTCTGTGGAAACTTACAAACTTGCTCAATAAGCAAACGTTTATTACCTGTTTCCTGCAGGAAAGTGCAGTGATGCTCAGGAGAGTGGCAGTGTAAAACTAGCAGCCTGCTTCCTGTCTACAGTGGAGTCAAATCTGCTGACTTCAGTGACCAAAATAAATCCTTACTACATTTTGCTCCTGCTATCTCCACAAAGCCAGTAGAGCTACTGGAGCGTGAGCTAGAATCTGTTTTGCTTTGTGTTGGCACTGCCAACAGCTGTGTTTTTTCTCCCCAAGAAGCCATCTAGGACTTAAATCTATGTAGAATTTCTGTGTACTTAAAATGAGGCATTTCACGTCTTTCCTATTACTCTGTTAGCCCTTGTTACTGGCTAGCACATCTTGTGAAACACATTTCAAGCACAACACATGGTCTTCAGCTATGGTGACCAGATGTCCTGATTTTATAGGTCCCCATTTTTGGAGCTTTTTCTTACATAGGCACCTATTAACCACCGCCCCCTGCTGCCCCTTCCTGATTTTTCACACTTGCTTTCTGGTCACCCTATCTTCAGAGGGTGTGCTTGGGCATAGGCTATTGAGTGGGAGCTGCAGGTTCTTTCACCAGCAGCTGACTAGTTTGCATATGTGATCACAACTTTACTGTTTTTTTTAACTGAAAAGCTAAAATAAGTCTGCCAAAACCCGAACATGGTTTGGGGTTTCAGAAGTGTGTGGCCAAATATTTGCTGCTTGCTGTGTTTGTTTAAAGAAACAATAAAACAAATTCTGCTTAAAAAAAATTCAAAACTTTTGAACCACCTCAGCTTGTGACCAAATGCCTGAACCCATCCAGTCTGTGACACTGAATTCCCCTTCAGAACTGCAATTAAGTGTGGAGGTGTCATGATTTTTGAGAAGGGAGAATGGCAGAAGCTAACCATGGTGTGTCAGGAACAAGGGGGATAGAAGAAAGTGGTGGGGGCATGTAGAGAAAGGAGCAGAGTTTCAATGTTTGATTTGAAGAGACAATTACATCAGGAGAAGGAAGGGGAGGGGGCTCTGGGTAGTGCAAGTGAAAGAAGAGCCAGTATCCAGCCTTTCTCCTTTGTGGAAAGGGGAAAGGACAGCGAAAGCTGGGATCGGAGGGATCGAGGGAATGAGTGGCCAGGCAGGAAGAGCAGGGTAACGGCAGAGACTGGCAACATTCCAGATGTGGCAATAGGTAGCTTTACGCACCTTTTCCCTTTCAGACGCATTTGCAAGTTCAGGGTCAAAGATTACTCAGCTTTTCTAGCCCTGGACTTTGCTTCCACAGAGAGAGAGAGAGAGACAGCAGAGTCAGTGACCTGAGCTGGTTGACCCAAAAGCAGCACTTTTTCAGTCTTCTACAGTGAATCAGAGTAAGACTTAAACAACTTATCTAGTCAGTTCTGTCTAAAAGAACAGGACTACCTGTGGCACCTTAGAGACTAACACATTTATTTGAGCGTAAGCTTTCGTGGGCTACAGCCCACTTCATCGGATGCATGCAGTGGAAAATACAGTAGGAAGATTAGTAGGGTAATAGGAGCCCATATAAGAAAAGACCCCAAAATTGGGACTATCCCTATAAAATCGGGACATCTGGTCACCCTACTGCCCACTAACTAGTTTGGCGATTCCTTCGGAGCTGCTGAATCTGCCCACATCCCCTGTATGACCATCCTGATCCCCTCTCAGCTGCCCAATGCTGAACTACTCACCCCAAAGCCTCAGCTGACAAGACCTCCGGCTACCCTCCAGCAAGTGCCTTGATGATTCCACCCTGCCTAACCCTCTTGCAATCCCTGCAGTGCGCCCTCTCCTCTCCCTCTATCAGCCTGATGCTCCTAGTTTCCAAGCATCTGCCACTTAAACCCTCAAACCTACCAATTCTATTTTATTGTTTTAAATCTCTTTTTAAAGCACATCTCTCTGTGTTTCCAATGGTCTGTCACTAGATGGCTCTGTGGCAGCATAACAAATGGGGTGACCTTGTCGCTTTAAAAAAATAAGCAAAAGCCCCTCAAAATCAGGATTGCACAAGGATCCCAGAGTTATTCATATTGGATTAAAGTGAAAATGAGAATTAAAAAAAAAAAAACCTCTTTGCCCAGAGCTATTAATCCAGGCCAAAGTCAGCAGGCTGCATGGGTATTTAAAGGCACAGGATGCTCCCTTTAACGATTTCATTTTCTTTCTGTTCTTGGACCTGTGTCCTGGGTTATTATCGGGCAGGAGTCCAAATGCACTCTGATCTGGTTCTTTCCCTGATTAATCTCATTCAGATGAGTTGGCAACCCTCAGGAACATGCTCGCCTGAGTGAAATAAGACTTTTATGTTACGTGCAATATGAACTGGGAACAAACCACTTGCTATACCAGCTTAAACCAGAGATCTATCTAGTCCACTATCCCTTTTCTGGCCAGCATCAGGAGAAGGTGGAAACCCCCACCTTCCATGGCCACTTAGCGAATAATCTGCCCGTGGAGGCAGTTTCTTCCTAATCCATGTCACAGACTCATGGCCTGCGGCAAGAGCATGCCTGTCCCTTCCCACCTTTTGTATCTTATCTAATGGACCAGTGGCGAGGGGCAGTGCCTTCAGTTGAATTCATTCAGGCCCTGCTAACAAAATTGGCAGTGGCCCAATTTTTGGACCATGGGTTGACTCTCTGATTTGGACTCTGCACTCTGACTATTGAAACAGGGAGACTGGGACAGGGCTATGGTATCTGTGTATTTCACAGCATGGCCAAGTCTCACTGGGTGACATTGGGCTGGTCACTTAGAACAAAGTGTTCTGTAGTCTGGGCAGTCCCAAATAGCCATTTGGGCCCATGAGTAGCTATCTAATGTATATGTGTAGGGTGCTTCATGGCCCCTGGAATTGTAGTATCTGAATGCCTCACAATATTTAATGGGTTTATCCTCACAATGCCCTAGGAGACAGGGAATTGCATTGGACAGATGGCAAACTGAGAGGCTAAATGAATGGCCCAAGGTCCCATTGACTATCTGTGTCAGAGCAGGGAACTGAACATGGCTCTCCCAAGGCCGAGGCTAGGGGATTTTCAAAGCTGGTGGCAGGCACATCCAAGTTGTCTGGGAGCCGGGGGGTGGGGGTGGGGGGCTGTAAGAGGGTGGAACAGGGTATGCGCTGGGAGAGTGGATGTTAGCACTTTCAGAAAAGCCCAGGGGCTCATAAGGGCTGCTCTGAGAGCTCAGAAATAATGGTGTTACAGTCACAACAGAGTCAGGAGGCCCATGTTCACGTGCTCAAGCAACAGTCCCTCTACTGGGGGCTCTACAATCTATCTCCACTGAAAACAACCTGGGGATGGACAGATAGACACATAAATGTATACACTCTGTGTGTATGTGTGTCTTTTAGGACAGGGAAGGAGGATAGTTGGGATTAGGTTAGACTTAGAAGCTCGACAAGGTGAGGTGGAGAGGCAGAAAAGGTTGTGACTGGGAGGGGTGATGACTAAAGGGTTTGGAGAACAGGGGCATAGCACTGTGGGGAGAAGCTACAGGACAGTGTGTGTGTGTGTGTGTGTGTGTGTGTGTGTGTGTGTGTGTGTAATTATGTACATCAATAGAGAACACATGAGAAGGGGGTGGTAGGCAAGGGAACTGGAGGCTCAAGAAGGATGGCTGCATCATTACCTGCCTACCAAGGTCCAGGATCCTCTGAGAACGTTCCTCAATCTCCTGAGGTCACACAGAGGTGCTGGCTCTCCATGAAACCACCCCTCCAACTCTGATGAGCTGAAGGGAGTGCAGGAGAGGCTGAGCCAAAGGAGCCGTGATTATAATTTATTATTTGTGTCTCGGGGCTCTAGTTGTGGACCAGGACCCTGCCCTGCTAGGCGCTGGACAGTCTCTGTCCCAGCCAGGGAAAGCACAGCCCTCCCACAGACTCCATACACCCATTGCTCCTTTTTGATTCAAGGTGTTAGGGGAAGAGAGGCCCAGAGTTCATCACTATGCCTGAGCACAGCTGGGTGAAGGACATGGGGAATGGAGCAAGGTGGATTTATGCGACCTTTGTACTTTCCCTAGTCTGGGGACTGGTCAGAGCTCCAGACTGCAAGTTAGATCAGCCCCCAGGGCTGCCCTATCTTGTGCTTCTGGCCCTGAGGGGGCTGTAACAGCAGCCAGCGCTGTTCTGGCTATGAACCCATTCCCTGCGAGCGCTCCCAGCAGGCCCCTTACGCCAGGGACTGGTATGGGGTGGTGTAGGACTGTTGTACTGGCTTTTTGAAAAAATCTGCCCCTCTCCCCCCCAGTGGAGAATTCCCTGGGGTCCAGAACTAGCTCAGAGGCGCCCCAGCACTGTGCTCAGTCAGGCCTGTGGTGCCTCATGGGAGACCGGGCTGTGCCTGGCACACACCCAGCGTTCTCTGCTCTAGACCCTCCGGCTCTTGACCTCATGTTCCCACATGACACTGCAGTTTTCCCTCCCTGTCCTTCTGCTCAGCCCCCAGTGATAACCCAGGGGAGGGAGTGACCTTTCTAATGTTACAGCGGGAGAGTATAGGAACTGCTAGGAAGGGGAGTGGGGGAGGGGATGCAAGCTAAGGGGGACAGAGCAAAGAGGCCAGAGGGGATGGGGCAGTGGAGGGATGAGGGAAAGACAAGGAGGCCAGGAGACAAAAAGAAGGAGAAGAGGAGGGCTGGAAGCAAACAGGCTTGCAGCTAGACCTGAAGAGAGCTAGCTGGAGTGGCTGAGTCTGCAGCCCTGTGGAATCCGTTTGGCTCAGAGGTGCTGTTGAGATGAGAAGCAATTATTATATTCGCTTGTGGGAAGGCCTGCCCTACCTTGTATCTCCACTGGGTGTGGGGTGGAGGGACAGCTGCACATCATGATGGGGTCTAGAGGGGAAAGAAGAGACGGGGGGGGGGAGATTTAAAAATAGCCCCTTCTAATTTTTGTGGCTGTCACTCACTATGTGTAATCCACCCCGAGGCATACCAGCGCTGGTATATACCATGCGTTACATAATGGGAGACACACAGGCGTCACTTCAGCCTTGGAACAGGGACAGACGTGACATTTACGCTGCGTATTTCCCAGTCTGTCCCTCCAGCCCCTGCCCAAGCCTGTGTATATGGAGCAGATGCCAGGTGCCTGACACCTGGAAACTGGCTAAGGGTTTGGGAGGCAGGATATGGGGGCATTGAATAGCAGGAAAAGATTCCGGCAGCTGGGATGTGGCAGGAGTGGGGCTAGGGAAGAGCCAAAGGTGGGCGTATTGGTGCCAATAGGTATTGGGGGATGGGTGCAATGGGAGGGTTTGGGGAGGGGGAGAGCAGGTTGAAGTGTTTGGGGGGGCAACATTGCAGGAAGTGGAGTGATTGGGAGGGGATCAGGCTGCTTTGAGGGGGAGCAGGAAGCTCAGCTGTGGTGAAGATTGGATTTCTTGTCATGAGGTAATGAGAAGCTCCATGGCATACAGGGAAGGAGTGGAAGAAGAGAGAGATTGCAGTTGTGGGGAAGTTTGTTGGAGTATCAGGGTATCGGGCATTGAGGGGCAGGCCAAGGCGCTATTGGGGAAGCTGAGAAATCAGCAGTCAGAGAGGATCGGGTTAGTAGGCATCCGAAACTGAGGCATCTGGGGAAGAAGGGGGAATCAGCAATTTTGGGGCAGGCCAGGGTGCTTGGGGAATAGTTGGGGGGAGGTCAGGGTTTATCAGAAGACGACTAGGGGTCAGTGGTCACAAATGAGTGCATTCATCGCTGGTGTGGGAAGGGCTAAAGGGCCAAATGCTCCCACTTCTTGTGAAGGAGAAAAACGACATTCCATTCTCCTCATGCCGGTCATTCTTGGGCTGGGATGCCGCCCTGCTGTCATGTGCAGCTTTCCCACCCTCCCAGCTTTACCCGGAGCTGTGGCTACTGATGACTCAGGGAAATTCCAGAGCATGTAGGAGATGCATGCAGTGCAGTGCAGGTTGTGAGGACACATGGCCAGAGGCAGGCTGGCTGGGCAGTGGTGGGGAAGCGAGGAGCCTGGTGCCATGTAAATGTAAAAATGAGCCTCTCAGCCCCTCTGAGTGGCCTTGAAGCACTTTCACAGCTGCCTTCTGCCCCAGAACAGGGCCATATGTCTGCTCTCTTCTTCCAAAGATCACCTGCTCCTATTCCATACTCACGCAGCCAGCCTGCCTTGGGTTACTGACTCAGTATGTGGTTATACGAGTGTGTTTGCTGAGCACTGCTCGTGTGCTCAGCTCTGCACAGGCTTGGAAGAAGAGCCAGTTGGTCCCTGGAGTTTACAATCCAAGGGCCAGACACAGGAATACTGAGCTTTGCTTAGCATTAGCAATGCCTGCCGGTCAATGGACACTGCAGGTGCTCTGCACTTCACAGGCGCTGACCCAACATGCAGTTCAGTCCAGTCTCAAATGGTGCCAGTGTCCCCTGCTCACACACCCTGGCCAGGCCTCCCGGAGTATAACCTTGTTGTGGTTTACAAACAAAGGAGCTAGTTGGTAGCAGCTGGTTTGCTTTGCCCTGGTCGTACCCACTCTGCTGCGGTGGGGGTGTGGGGGGAGGGGTAGCATGAAGCCACCGGTCTGTCTCAGTGCTACCTGGGGATCCCACATCTGCTGGAGTGGGTTTCAGGAGCTGGCCTCAGACATCAGCACTGGTGTCAGTTTGGGCTTTCTAGGGAAATTCATACTTTAGTTTGTAAACAGCTGTGAAATCTCCTAACTGTTCTCAGCAGTTTTCCTTTCAAATTGACCTCCCAGAGCAGTGAGTAAATCCCAGGCCTGTGTACTCCCTGGTTTGGCAGCACTCGGTAGGGCTGCCTTTAGTAGCCTCTATTTCATGACCGATCACAGGCTAGGAAGTTAATTCTGCGGCTGCAGAGCTAAGCACTTTACATTAGCACCAGCAATAAACAGGATTGCTCAATCTCCAGGCCAGCCCCAAAGCTCTCAAGGGCTTGAGTCAGAGGAGATCACAAAGCCCTCTGTGGTTGGCCTTAGCACACTCCCTCCTTCCCCCATCTCAGGCCCTGCCCTGGAGAAGGTCAATACTTCCCCAGGAAGTGGCCTGAGCAGTCACACTTGCTGAGAGCCAGAGGAAATCACAGCATCCACTGCAAGTCAGCCTGAGGGCCTCTGTGAGACTGAGCAAACCTGTAGTAAGAAAGAGGAGGTGGAACTGAGAGGTGGCTACAAGTTTTATTATAAAGGAAGGAGCAGCTGTAGACAGAGAGGAACTGTGTGTAGAACAGAGGCCGAAGGATGATCCTTTGCAGATAAACTAGGCTAGGCAGACACCTTTTGGTCTAGATTTCCTCAGGAAAGACTTGTTACACAGAAGCAACGTCACAGCAGCGGAAATGTCCACTGAGGCCGGGAGTTCCCCAGCTCAGGAAGGTATGCACACAGGATCGGTCACTCTTACTATCTGTACGCAGGGTTGTCAACTTTCTGACCAAACAAAACAGAGCACCCTTGCCCTGGCCCTTCTCCGAGGCCCCGCCCCACTCACTCCATCCCCCCTCCCTCTGTTGCTCATTCTTCCCCACCCTCACTGGCTCACTTTCACCAGGTAGGGGGGAGGGTCCCTTTTTCACCAGGTGTTCAGTTTAAAACCTGACACCTGGTAACCCTATCTGTAGGGCCTTAGCTGCCACAGTTGATGCTCTGGCCATGAGTTTCCTCTCAATTGTTCTCACTGCCATCGAGAGAGATGGTGCCAGCACCACTCAAATGTGTCACAGGCCTTCCTAAAGAGCTGGGCCCCAGATGACTACTTGTGTACAAGGCCTGCCCTGCATAAGCACCTGCCACCATAAGAGTCTTCTCTGGGGAGCTCCAATCCCTCCCCAGACTCGCTGGAGGGAAGCGGGTGGTGTGGCGTTATTCCTTCCTGAATATCAAGCCCTCATTTAATTATGAATAGTCACAAAGGTGTCAGGGATATTATTAGTGCAATTGCTTGTGACACATTTACAGGAAGAGCCAACTGTTTACCAAGAAGTGATGACAGTGGCAGGAGATAGCCAGGCCATGTTACAGGAGATGTTCTTCTGGCCCCAACTTTAGTTCTCCCTCCCTCCTTCTGTTCAGTCATTTTCCTGCCATCCTATTTGAGGCTGAGAGTTGCTGCTGCTCCTTCTGCACCTCTCCCACCTTCCTGCTCTTTGACTTCAACTCCTCCTATCTCCTTTGCTTTCCTTCATTCTCTTTTCTTTCCCCAAAAATCCCAATCTACTCCCCCTTCAGAGACCCCCAGTGGTGACTGGTGCCCACAATAAATGCTAGGGCTGCAGGTACTAGAGTCACTCAACCCTCTCCCCACACACACACACACACTCCTCCCTGCCCTCAACCCATCAAATCAAACCTCCTTTACTTGCTGCTGCAGCTGTAAAAGCAGGGTCAGAAACAGCAAAGGAGGGATTGCAGCTGCACGGAGCATGTGTGGGAAAGCTTATACCCTGCTCCTGGGAAGGGGAGGAAGGGCTAATGTAAATTAGCCCCACAGAGGCCTGTGTTTTCTGCTCTGCATCTGTTCCCCCTGCTGCCTGAAGTCCATGTGCTATAGAAATGCCTGCTCACGCGGGAACCTCCAAGGTCTGGAGTACCCGCAGCCCTAGCAGGAGTCTTCCAATGGTGTAAGTTATACTGCAGCTGGCAGTACGGCAGCCAAAACTATAGACGCTACACAGCATCCATGGTGTGGCTGACGTAATATCTCCTATTTAACAGCCACCTGATGTCATATCCCCTACGTAACAGTCTCCCAAGTATTCTCCTGGCACTCTAGGGTCCTCCTCTGATCTTCGTTTGCATTATAGACAGTTCGTTTTTCTGAATTACTTTAGGGAACAGCATTTACAATGGTCTCGGGATATGCAGAAGTAGAGGGGGAAGTATATAGAGCGTGGTCTTTGGGTACGGTCTCCTCTTGATTTTTTTCTTTACCCTGCCTCAAGCTTTGAACTCAAACTATACAAACTCAAGCTATGATCGCAGGTGATTTTGCAAACTGAGAAGAATTGTCCTTGGCCAATATTTGGATGAGACTTCAAGGAAAAGCCAGTAGCTCCTGGAAGTGGTGCTGATCGCTCAGTAGGTGATTATATATGCTCTCTAGGCCTCAGTGAATCAGTGCCCAAGCATAGTGATGGGGGCTCATGAGCTGTTTTCAGATGAGCCATATACCTGAGGCCCTGCTCACTCCTGGTCATTAAAGATCCCGTAGAACTTTTCTCAGTAGCGGAGCTGTGAATCCCAGTTGCCTGGCCAAACAGCAACTGGACAATTACACTCTGCTGACAAACTTCTCTCTGCAGTTTCAATTAGTCATTTTTTATTTACCTCCTATGACAGTGATTACGGGTACAAAATGGCTGCCATCTCTCTCTCACACACACACGTAGCTCCCTCCACTATGCAACTACATTTCAGTGGGGGATGCATGTCTTCAAAGTGCTTTAGGATCCTTCGGAATGAAAAGTGCTAGTGAAATTTAAGGGATTGTTAGTAAGATGCTATTTAGCTAGACTCAGTAGTAAATATGGCTGCCTAATTTGCCACACAGCCCACTTCAGTCTTATTCTTTGTGAGCACTCAATAGCCAATCTTCCTGCCATTTAAGTCAGTAGTAAGGGTTGCCAACCCTCCGGGGTTGTCCCAGAGTCTCCAGGAATTAAGTATTAGTCTTTAATTAAAGATTATATCATGTGATGACACCTCCAAGAATATGTCCAACCAAAACTGGCAACCCTAGTCAATAGGAGTTTTGATATTGACTTCAGAGGAGGCAGAATCAAGCCCTTGAGGAGTATGGCAATGATGGGAACTTGGGACGGACCAGACTTGGAGATACATCTGTGTCTGCTTTACACAGGCTGCCTTGTCCTGTGAGTCTCGAATGCAGGAAAAAACAGAGACTATCTGCGTGATTTTCAAAGCTTCAATAGGATTCAGTTTTTTTACTTCAACAGAAACCACAGGTGATCAGCATGTTTGAAAATAAGGCCATATATGTGCAAGTGTAATTATATCTTAATACTATTATATATACACCACTAGCTAATAAGAGGCTATGTTTTTTAATTAAAGATAATGAGTGACCACAAACCCAAGAGGATGGTCAATATTTGGGGTCTTGTGAGTTGTTTCCATTGGGAGGAGAAATTGGTGGTAGACAGAAAGGTATTTCTTTGACACAGTCTTGTTCAGTTAGAAAGAATGTACAAAGTCCTGTTTCCCTGAACACAGTAGGAATCAAACAGCAGGTGAGAGGTTTTTTCCCTCACAGTTCCAAGCATCTTTCCAGACTGCATTCTACCCAAAAGCTAGCCCTCTTAGTCTTACTCGGGGGTCACTCTCTACAGGTGCTTCTCTGGGACTTCCTACTCTGTTTGTTTCATTCTATGGTGTTTCTGCTTCTCTCTCTCTTGCTCTCATATACACACACAGTTCCATCAAACAATACCCAGTTCCTTGCATTTGCATTCAGCCCTCAGGGAAAATCCGTCAGGCCACCTGATTCAACTCTTACTCCAGCCTTGCGTGTGGCCTGTGGTTTGGGCAGTGGCTCCTATTGTTTCAGCTATCTGTCACAAAGGAGCTCAATTGTTTTTTCCATCTAGTCTCAATTAATGGCAGCTGTTACACTCACCAGCTTCAACCTGGGTTCACCTAACGAGCAGTAAAACAACAACAACCCTTCACACATCTGTGGCATCTTCCAAAGTAGCATTTGAAAATTATTTCAAAATATTAATGATTCATAATACTCCTGTGCTGCAGCATGCCAGTGATTTTGATAGGCCTTAGTATCCTCATTTTGTAGGTAGGAAAATTGAAGTACAACAAAGTTAAGTGACTTGTCCAAGGTCACACAGTGACGGGGTTGGGAATAAAAACCCAAGAATCCTGGTCCCTACTGTACTACTGGCCAGAACTCCATAAACTAGAGATTATCTTAATGGTTTCCAATGATTCAGAAGATTCTGCTGCGTAAGAGGAGATGGACTATGGAGAACTGGCGTGGGCTATACATTTTCTTGGAAGGTCTGGCTAAACTCATCTTACATGATCAGCTGAGGATCACAGCAAAGAAAGTGCTGCTGTAGCTTGCCATCTAGGGAGACTTGTACAATTAAGGGTGTGTTGACCATCCCCTTGCCTTTCCTGTATAACTTCATCATCTGAAACCAGTCGGGGTTGGTTGTCTCACATTATATTGTCTGATCATCTTGTAGCTATGCATGCAATGGCAGACCACAGAGTGTACTCTATGCACTTCAGATTGAAATGGCTGGTGGCGGCTGTTGTTATCATGATAAATCCATGGCATCAAGGAGGACTGGCCTAGAATGAGGAGCTGGGGATAGTCTGGCCATTAGAAGGATCTCTAGAGGAGTTGTTTCCCCACTGTTTTGGAGCCATTCCAGTGAGTTCACTACGCCTGCCCAGGACAGTACAACTGTGTTGACATTGCTCCCTCAGGATTAAGCTTGGGCGCCTAGGGATCTATATGCTGTCCAGATAGGATATGGGGCAGAGATCTAGCCATAATGATTTTACAAACAAAGTAACCAGGCCCTCCCTGAGTTTTATTCCATAATTTCCCCCATTAAACTCTCTACAGTTATAAAGTAGATTTCTGTACCAGTTTTTGGCTTTCAAGCTTCTCCTTAGTCTTCCCATCACCTCCTGGGCCACAAAGAGAATATGGTTCCCCCAGAAGTCCACTGCATATAAAAACCAGTGTTTCATGCCACATACTTATAGCTGACCAGCCAGCCTTCATGTTGGGCTGGGCTGTCATCCATGACACTCTTGTCCTTCAGGCTGTCTCGTAGCTGCAGGATTGAAGTGACCCCCCTCCACACAGCCTCTCTACTGCTGTTGCTTCCATGTGGCACGTAGCTCCTCCCTGTTGATGGCCCTCAGGCTTGCTCTGCCTTGCCTCTACAGGGGGTTGTCTACTTGCCGCTCAGGTTGGATTTCCTAATGCTAGCCACTTCCTAGCTGCTGGTTCTTTCCAGCCAGAGGTGGCCGGCTCATTGTCTCCTGCCCCAAACACTATGTCTTCATGGTTTCCTGATGCCTGCCAATTCATCCAGCACCTGTTGTCCCGGGGGAATGTTGGCTTCACTACAGCCTGACACGCAAGGCTGGTAGTGCCTCAGGCAGGCCATGGATGGGCATGCACGGTTCCCAAAGCAATCCCTAGAGCAGTGTGCCCTCAAGCTGGACAGGAGGGCTAATGGCTCTAGCAGCGTGTATAGAATGCCTGTCACTGCAGTATGTATGTGCTGTCAGGAGTTCTCAGGAAACACACTGAAAACTGGCCAGGGAGAAATGTGTTTTCACCTTCTTGGCAGCAAAAGGAGAAAGTGCCAAGGCAAGAGCCAGGACTCACCAGGTGGTGCCAGATGTTCAGCCCCACAAACCTTTCCTTCTCTAGTCCCCACGCTCTCCACCTGCTTTTCGCTTTTCCAAAACCTCCCACACCTCCAGGAGGAGACATGGAGGAAGGGACCTGAAAGTGGCACAGGGCTCCCCACCCATGAAATCCTCTCCTTCATTCCACATGCATCCTCCCCAAAAATCTACCATAGGGAACCCCACACTGGCAGCAGATGCTGCCCACAAAACAAGTCAGGGTAAGTTGTGGAGGATGGCTATCTAGACAAGAAACTATTAGATTTGGGTTACATTCCCACCCACCCCCATTTCCCCCTCTGGTGGTTACACTCTATTCCCAATGGTCAATTTCCCCTGAGCACTGAGATCTGTTTATCGGAGATACTGGAAACTTCAGGCAGATAAGAGTCTATAGATAAAACATGGCCCTGTGTCTTGTAGACAGCCAGATCCAACCTCTCCCAACCACACGAACTTGTTTGCCTCTTTCCTCCTCCCCTTACTTTCTCTACTTGCTTCCCAGTGGACACCTCTCCCCTGCTCACTCCTCTTCTTTCTCTCTTCCTCCATTAAACCTTCATCTGTATAATTCCCTTCCCTTTCCTGTTCCTACCACTGCTCAACCAGATCTTTCCCAACTTCCCTTACAGCACTGGGCATTTTTCCACAAGAGTCCTCCTTGATGTGCAGCTTCTGTCCCAAAAAGCATTGGCATCAGCAAACAATATTTGAAGAAGCTCTATGACCCGTAGCTATTGGATCCCTACACCGAGATTTAGCACAGGAAGCCTGAGTGCAAAGTTGTACATGTTGATGGACATACAATGGCTTACACTGAGGAAGCAATTGGGTTGGCCAATGAAGACTGCCAAGCTTTGTTACTGTCTCAGCACTATGGTCAGGGATGATCAGGTATAGCAGAAATATAAAACAGCTGCCAGGTGCAGAGAGAGTCCTTGTCAGTCATTTTGCGTACACTGCTGAGACAGTTCTTCAGATTCAAGTACCCGCAGCATGTGCAAAATACCAGTCAAGATCACAGTGAAATAATTACGGTCTGAGTTCTTCATTCTGCTTGGTTAAGCCAGACTGGCTACCTCTCAACTTCCACATCAACAACAAGGACTCCTTGTCTGGCAGAGCCAATGCGTGTACAGGTTCAGCAAATGCCACGGAGGTACAAAATATTGAGAACTAGAGAACAACTGCCAACAGCCAAAGAGTGGCCTATTGTTTTTGTGAGATAGGCCCCATCTTCTGGGAGCGCCTGAAATGGTGGAACAAATGCTTGGAGCTTCACAATCTCTCAACATCCCTGCAACCTCAATAGCAGCAAATGGGGGCACAGAGAGAAGGGCTGGCAGTGAGAAATACACAGTCCAAAGGAGCTGAGTGGGTCCTCCTGTGCTGTTTGCATATGTACCACCAGCTGGGAAGAACAGACTGGGTAAGGCCTTACCTGGAAATGAGCAACAGCTCACTCTGAAAGCAGGTTCATCTCAGGGCAAATATTCTTTGCCTCTAAAAGAGAGCATGTCTAATAACGGCTATGTAAGGAACTCATATATGAAATGGTAAGACTACTAACTATGGTATGTAACCTAGCTCTTAAATCAGCCTCTGTACTAGATTACTGGAGGATAGCTAATTTGATGGTGATTTTTAAAAAATGCCTCAGAGGCAATCCTGGCAAATATAGACCGGTAAGCCTAACTTCACTACCAGGCAAATTGGTTCAGATTGGTTCATAATAAAAAGAGACACAAAAATGATATGTTTATGAGGACTCACCACAGTTTTTGTAAAGGGAAATCATGCCTCACCAATCTACTAGAATTCTTTGAGTGGATCAACAAGCATGTGGATAAGGGTGGTCCAGTGCATATAATGTACTTGGCCTTTCAGAGAGCCTTTGACAAGGTCTTTCACGAAAGGCTCTTAAGCAAAGTAGGCAGTCATGAGATAAGAGGGAAGGTTCTCTCATGGATCAGTAACTGGGTTAAAAGACAGGAAACAAAGGGTAGGAATAAATGGTCAGTTTTCACAGTGGAGAGAGGTAAATAGCATGGTCCCCCAAGGATCTATTCTGGGACATATGCTGTTCAACATATTCATAAATGAGCTGGAAAGGGGGATGAACAGTGAGATGGTAAAATTTGCAGATGATACAAAATTATTCAAGATAGTTAAAATCCAAAGCTGACTGTGAAAAGTTACAAAGGTATCTCGCAAAACTGGGTGTCTGGGCAACAGAATGGCAAATGAATTTCAACGTTGATAAGTACAAAGTAATGAACAGTGGAAAAAAAAATCCCAACTATACCAACAAAATGATGGGGTCTAAATTAGCTATTACCACTCAAGAAAGAGATCTTGGAGTCACTGTGGATAGTTCTCTGAAACCATCTGCTCAAAGTGCAGCAGCAGTCAACAAAGTGAACAGAATGTTCGGAACCATTAGGAAAGGGATAGATAATAAGACAGAAAATATCATAATGCTTCTATATAAATCCAGGGTACGCTCACAACTTGAATATTGCATACAGATGTGGTTGCCCCATCTCACAAAAGATATATTAAAACTGGAAAAGGTGCACAGAAGGACAACAAAAATGATTAGGGCTTGGAATGGCTGCCATATGAGGAGGGATAAAAAGACTAGGAACTGTTCATCTTAGAAAAGAGATGATATGAGAGAGGCCTATAAAATCATGAATGGTGTGCAGGTAGTGATAAGGAACTGTTATTTACCTCTTTACATAATACAAGAACCAGGGGGTCACCCAATGACATGAATAGCAGCAGGTTTAAAACAAACAAAAGGAAGTATATAACACACAGTCAACCCGTGGAACTTGTTGCCATGGGATGTTGTGAAGGCCAAAAGTATAACTGAGTTAAAAAAACAATTAGGTAAGTTCCTGGAGGATAGGTCCATCAATCGCTATTAGACAAGATGGTCAGGCATACAACTCCATACTCCAGGTGTCCCTAAGCCTCCAACCAGGGGAGTTGCAGCGAGCCACGGCCCTCCACTTTTTACCAGCTTTAAGGGCAAGAGATAAGGTGGAGGAGGTGGAGAAGAGTGTGCAGGGAGTCTTGGGGGAAGGAGGCAGGGCAGGGGCTCAGGGGAAGGGGTGGTGTGAGGGTGGGGGCTTGGGGAGAAGAGGTGGCACAAGGGCAGGGATTCTGGGAGAAGGGGCGGTGCAGAAGCAGGGCCTCTGGGAGTGGGGGCACGGTGCAGCACTGGGGGTGAGGCCACGGTTTGGGTGCCTGTGGCCCTTCCACTTTAGGACTTTTCCGCTGCTCCTGCCTCCAACTGCCAGAAGCTGGGACTGGATGGGATGGATCACTCGAAATTGCCTGTTCTGTTCATTCCCTCTGCAGCATCTGGCACTGGCCACTGTCAGAAGACAGGATACTAGGCTAGATGGACCATTCGTCTGACCCAGCGTGACTGTTCTTATGTTCTTAAATCAGAGGAATCTCAAGTAGGAGTAGAGACATCATTTATTTTATTTCTGTATTTGGCACTGGTGTGACCGCAGCTGAAATACTGTGTCCAGTTATGAGACCCACAAGTCAAGAAGGATGTTGATAAATTGGAGGGAATTCAGAGAAGAACCACAAGAATGATTAAAGGATTAGAAAACAGGCCTTATAGTGATAGGCTCAAAGAGCTCAATCTATTTATCTTAACAAAGAGAAGGTTAAGGAATAACTTGATTACAGTTTCTAAGTATCTACATGGTGAACAAATATTTAATAATGGGCTCACCAATCTAGCAGAGAAAGGTATAACATGATACAATGGCTAGAAGTTGAAGCTAGCCAAATTCAGATGAGAAATGAGGCATAATTTTTTACTGGTGAGAATAATTAATCATTGGGACAATTTACCAAGGGTTGTGATGAAATTTCTATCATTGACCATTTTAAAAGTATGATTGGCTGATTTTCTAAAAGATCTGCTCTAGGAATTATTTTGGGGAAGTTCTCTGGCCTGTTGAAGTCAGACTAGATGCTCACAATCATCCCTTCTGGCCTTGGACTCTATGAATCTATGCATGGGCCAGGATATTTGTTGCAAGCCATGTGTGTTGGAGGAGGCAAGCCAGCAGCTGGAGATGTGAGTGTGGCCAAGACATAGCTCCATGGGAAGGGATTTCTGAGCAAGGAAACTGCAGGCTGTGGATTGTGTTTGTTGCGTGCAGGGAACAGGATTTTGTGCACATTTTTTGTAACTAACTAAGATTACACTTGACTCATATTTCTGATTTCTTATGCAAATGGGAACAACACTGCAAGGTCCTGAATTTTAGCTAACAGCTTGACCAAAGGCGCAACAGTATATACTACTCATGAGTCACACCCAGATTGGTCTGTGACTCTGTAGCTGAGGGACAATTTATGTGATCCAGAGCCTGATCCAAAGATCACCCAATAATCTTGTGCAGACAGATGAGGACAAACTGAAGAGCTCAGAGGGACCTTCACATTTTTTTCGTGGGCTAAAGATACAAAACTCAGGATCTGGGGATTTGCTGGTCTTTGCTCCATGCTAAACAATGCAGCCTTGGCTCTTGCAGCCTTGTCCACTGAGTGAACCCAGTCATCAGTTATGAGGAGAATCGGTCTCCTCACCAGACCCAGGATGCAGTATCCTTTGTGAACTGGGTTTCTGGTTTGGATAGGGATCAGGAAGAGGACAGACCATTTCTCCTGTTAGGGGCACTGGAACAATTTGTGTAGTGGAGTTGCTGAGAGCCATTAAGCCAAACTGTAAACCCTGGATATAATGGAAATCACTTCAAGCCAGGGGGTGCGACAGCTCCCCCAACACCTATGTCTCCTGTGCATGCTGTTCAATCTAAAAGGGCCCCTATAGTTATTGGGGACAAACCAGAGCGCAGTGGTGTCACCTAGTCTGTGCTTCCAGTCTGAAGGGTATAAGACATGAGTTATGCGCTGTGGGGAGGAATGTGGCTACTCAGAAGAGAAGCCCGGATTATTACTGGTGACTTGTGTATTGGTGTATAGGGCCTGGATATAGAAAACAAACTACACAAAATGGGGGCAGCAGGGTGTGAGCTTATGTTTGAGTTGGGGAGGGGTCTCATAGTGCAGGAGGAGTCTCTGGGGGAACCCACTCTCTCCTAAGTGCACCGGAAAGTTTGTTAGTCGCTGAGCAATAAAGAGGTGCCTGTGGCTGTTTCAGGTTGGAAGTCAGGTCTCTGTTATCCTGAATGATCACTGTTGGGGGATGCTGGACAGTCAGTGCCCACCCCCATATCCATTTGTAGGCGTAAGCAGCCTGTGAGGCATAGGAAAGGTTTAATTCCAATCTCTTTGGGGCATGTGAAAACCTCTCTCCCCACTCAGCCACTTGGGCAGGCAGCGCAGAGCAGTATGGAGAGCAAAGAGTTAATGCACGTAGCCAGAAATCTGAGTGGGGTAGAAGCCAAAAGATAAACGTGTGTGCCATGCAGATCACTGAGCAGGTGGCAGGTGAAGGGTTAATCCGCACAGCAGGATCCAGCACAGGGCTCTGCCTGCAAGCTCCTGGAGCCCAGCACAGAGGTGAGGAGCTGGGACTCTGACGTCAAGGGGGCCAGAATAGAACACTCTATTTATAGGCCTGTTCCAAGGGACAGCAGAAGCAGGCCAGAGACTGTGCTCATCATGCTTGCAGCCTTCTTTTTCCTTTTCTAAACAGATCAGAGGGCTGTCCCACCAGCTGATGTCACCTGCTAAATTTGGGAGAGAGATTCTCCCCTTCCCAGTCACTTCCAAACAGCGCAGAATGCCAGAGCATCATGGCCCCCTCTTCCCCTAATACTCCCGCCCTCTACGGCCACACACTCCCTCCCCTGTCCTCCCCACCTACCCCCACAGCCATACACTCCCTCCTCTCCTCTTCCCTTCCCATCTACCCTCACAGCCACACACTCCTTCCTCTCCCCTTCCCTTCCCTCCCCTTCCACCCCCACAGCCACACATTCCCTCCTCTCCCCATCTCACCTACCCCCACAGCCATACACTCCATCCTCTCCCCACCTACACCTCCAGCCACACACTCCCTCCCCTCCCCACCTACACCTCCAGCCACACACTCCCTCCTCTCCTCTCCCCACCTACCCCCACGGCCACACACTCTGTCCTCTCCCCTCCCCTCCCCACCTACCCCCATGGCCACACACTCCCTCCTCTCTCTTCCCCACCTACCCCCATGGTCACACACTCCCTCCCCTCCCTTCTCCATCTCCCACTAATTTCCCTGCCCTCCCCTCCCCTAATCACCTCTCACAGCCACACACTCCCTCCCCTTCCCTACCCCATGACCACACACTCCCTCCCCCCCCACCATGGCCACACACTCCATCACTCCCTCCCCTCACCCCCCTATGGCAACATAGACTCTTTCCTACTCAACCATTACTCGGTTCCTGCGCGCACACACTCTGTCTCTTACACACACACACATCCGTCCCTCTAGCAATTTCAGTTCTATTAATTAAAGCCTTATTGGCACGACAAGCTGTACACGTGGTGCCAGTGTGTAGAAGAGACAGACTCCTAAGGTCTTTGTCAAAGGAAAGTACCATCTGCCCTGGACACTGTGTTTGGGGTTTGATCCCTGGTCTCCATTTGCTCTTAGTGCCCATGTCAGGTAGCCAAATGCTACAGAGCATGACACCGTCTCTGAGGTTCTCCCTGGGTTAGCACAGGTTCTCCATTGCTTTAAGAGAAGCCCTGACCATCTGAAGAAATAACTTTCTTATGCTCCTTTGTATTCTGGATGCTGGAGTTCAATGTGTCTCTTTGGCTCGGCATCTCCTCTGTTGCCTAGGTCAGGGGTTCTCAACCTTTTTCTTTCTGAGCCTTCCTCCCCCCCGCCCTCCCGTCCTGCTGTAAAAACTCCCTGGCCTACCTGTGCCACAATAGCTGCTTTTCAGCATATAAAAACCAGGGCCAGCATTAAGAGGTAGCAAGCAGGGCAACTGCCTGGGGCCCCATGCCACAGGGCTTCCCATGAAGCTACATTACTCAGGCTTCGGCTTCAGCCCCAGGGGAGCGGGGCTAAGGGCCCTGGGCTTCAACCTATGTGGCAGGGCGTTGGTTTTCTACTCTGGACCCCAGTGAGTCTAATGCTGGCCCTCCTTGGTGGCCCCCCCTGAAACCTGCTCGCGGCTCCCCCAGGGGCCCCCAGACCCCTGATTGAGAATCACTGGCCTAGGTTGTACTGTTGCTCCTCCATAATCTCACTGATTGTGTATTTGCTGAGAGTCTGCCTTAGCTTTACACATTTCACCCTAGTGAGGCAATCTGGTGTTGGTGTGATAGTTCTGTGCAGGAATCTACAGCAGTAGCTCACTGCTCACTGCTTTGGATTTGTTCTTCCCAGTGACTGGTATTTGAAGTACTGGTTTAACTTCCTGAGCATTTTTCAGTTTTGGGTGGGGCTGCTTGCTCCACGAATTAGGAGACTAGAGTTGTGGGGCTGAAGAAATGGTGACATTCAGGAGTGGATCATGCTTTCATTTGGATTTAATTTCTGTTCCTGTAGCACTTTGTGGGGGAGGGGCAGTTTTTTAGCTCTGGCTGAGATGGCTGCAGAAATTGAATGTTCTTTTTTGCATGTTGATTAGCAGTGGGGATTGCCTCAGTTCTGCTCTGTAGTTATTGTTGGTGGGGTTCCCGGATACATGGAGTATTTGTTTGCAAAATTAGACATGCAGGCGTCCTACTGGGGTTTTGTCCTGACGGTGTTATTGGCTGTTCAAACTGGACCCAGGCTTCACTTCTCTAGAGCAGAATGAATTGAATTAGATTGTCATGTAGTTTTAGCAGTAACTTTCTTGGAAAGTTGTATCTATTCTAGCAGTTCCTTAATGGTGTTGAAGACCTGCATTTTTTTTTTTCTTGTAATGCTTCTATAGCTAGTCAAAGCTCTCTGATGCATGCAGCATTCATAATTTAGGGTTCAACTTTTATGTCTCTGTAATAAAATGTTAGTTGGTTTTGGTCAATTGGGGGCATTTTATAACATATCATGAATTTAGTTTTTTCCAGGATGATTTGTAATGCAATAGGTTTCTAGCAGGTGTAAGTTTCTTGGGGGAACCTTGTTGCCTAAGTGGTATATGACCAGGTCGTTGATATACAATAGGCATTTTATCTCAGTAGAACTCCTGGGCTTGGAGATTTTTTCAGTAAGATTTCCAAGTCACGGGTGTGTGTATTGGAAAGGCTCAAGATGAGGTTATGGCCTCGATTGACTGCCTCCTCTTGCTTGGAGGTCTCTAGTCACATGTTGCTTAGTTACAGCATACATTTGATGGACAATTAGTTCATATGTTGCTCTACCAATTCCATTTCTTAGCAGTTTATGGTTCACACTTAAGTGCCAAAAGCTTTTCTGAAATTCTACAAGGCAGACAAAGCGCTTTCCCTACTCTGTGGTTTGTTTTTTTGCATGTTGGTTAATGAGCATCAGTATGATCAAGATGTGATCAGTGGTTTGTTAGTCAAGGACGAATCCAGTTTGATGTTCATGGATTACTTCATTGTGGTTCATATATTATATTAGTCTTTTACTGAACGTGTTACAGAACAGCTGGCTGGTGTTCCTCCAAACACCTCTGTAACTGCTGGGTTTGAGGGCATCTCCACTTCCGTGCATTGGGCAGAGTTGATCAAAAATTTCCCATCGAAACTTGGCTTTATTGGAAAAGGCATTTTCCCCTGAGGAAAAAAAATGGGAAAAATGTTTGTCGTTTAAAGAACAATTGTTTTTTAACAAAAAAAACCGATGTATTTATTTCCTATGAAGATAAAATGACCTTTTTCTATCTGGCACTAATATTGGATTGATTAATCCATATGACCAAGTGTCCAAACTGGAGGATTAAGGGAGTCATTTTGGCAGGACTTCCTAGACATGATTGGTGCTGTGCTTTAGGCTCTCACGTAATGTTTGGGCCACATGATCTCCTTGCTTGGAGTTTTGGAAGGTCAGGAACCTTCACTTCCTGTTCTGTGATATGTCTGTCCACAGGGTTAGGGGGCTGTAGTTTTTAATGATATCGCCAAGGGCTCTCAAGGTTGGATTCCTGTTTAGGCCTCTGCAGTGTCCTGTCCCGATGTTACGTTCTTATGTTTGTCTTCTCCTCAGCCTCCCCTGCACATGCTCCTATCCCAATCCCTTTCCCCCCAACACGCTTTCCCTCTGACTAGCTTATGAAGGCTCATTCAGTCATTCTCCCCAGGACACCACTGATTGAGATCAGCCATGTAGGAGACTCCTGCAGCAGGGTGAGGGGGAAAAAAAGAGGGGCCCAAGATGGCACCTGCTGCCCTCTACTGGAGCATAGGTGGAGTTCCAAAAAGCGGAATGCGCACAGTGGCGTCACTGCCGTTCTATAGCTGTCCAGTGGGATGGATACACGGAGCACTGCAGTCTCCACATCTCTCAGCCTTTCACCAGGACTATATTCACTGGTAAGCAGGAGACTGGGCTCCCCCAAGTGTTGATCAGTTCACATCTCCCCAGTTGCTAGGTAATAATGTCTGGCTCTGAGGATATGTTCCAACCCCAGAGTATTCTGGAAAGGCTTCTCTCTTGTGTTTCATTGGCTGCCTATGTTGTCACTCACTCTCTTGCTGGGGCTGGGAGTGGCACAGGCTGACTAAGAACACTTCAGTGCTCCTGCTTGCCTATCTGAATTAATCGCTCTGCATAACGCACTTGCTATTTTTCCCATTCGCCTTCAGAATTGCTAGTATTACTCCATAATGCTGCAGCTACGTGTCTCCTGCATCCATGGAGTGAGCACTGCATGAAAGTGGAGGACTGCTGTTGCTTTAAGATCCTTCTCTAAAGCTGTCAGCTGCAGTGGAGACAGATGAACTGTAGAATTTACTGGAGTGACAGATTCAAAGGCTCTTCCAGAGCATGGTGCATTGCTGTGATTCCCATGCAGCCCTCCTGTTCTTTCCCACCTTTAACATCAATGACATGCCAAAATCTGTACTAATGCAAAATGCAGGAGCACAGATGAAGACATGAACAGCAGGAAATACGAAAGTTAATGCTGCTGTGGGAACCTTCATTTGCACTATCCGAGACTTAAAGCATTTAACATGGAGAGACAGTAACATTATAGGGGGAACCATTTCCTGCAGCTGGCTCAGTCAGCCACATGACCTGCACGCTGTATCCATGCTATCTAGGGCATTTAATACATATAAGCCTGGATTTCTAAAAGAAAGCCCAGCCCGTCCTCTCCAGGCTCTTGCTTGTTGATTCCTTTCAGCTGAAAACGTTGTCCTTGCTTTAAACTCCCCGCACAGCACACGTGGCGAGGGAGGTGGTGGCGGTGCCTCCTTCTATCTGAACAGCGGGCCAGTACCACATCAGGGGCTGCCAACAAAAATAAAACCACTTAACTGAAAAACAAGTTCCCCTGGCATTAGCGTTGCATAAACTCCAGCAGAGCACAGGGACCTTCTATTCACTTCCTTCCCCCTCCCTGAAGGGGGAATGAATTCCCCCCTTCAATGGCGAAGTGAAATCCAGGACTGAACTCTCCCTACAAAGGCCTAAGTGTTGGAGGTGCTGCTAAAGGCAATGAACACACAGCTGCTTAGCCCCTTTGAAAGTCAGGCCATAATACTACATCTGCCTCCACGCATGCACTAGAGAGAGTCTCCTTTGCTGTAGGCTACAGGCATGCCTGAGTCTGCCACTGCATTACGCATCGCCCCAGCCCGATCAGCAATAGCAGTAATACTACTTAATACTAATAAGCAGCAGTGTTCATTCTAGCAGGGCACTAAACTTAATAGTGGCATTGGGGACAAAGTCCATTTGCCAGTTTAAACAAGCACCAAAGGTTTCTTGTGAAATCACTACCGTCATGGGGTGTGTGCCTGGAGGCAGGGTTAGTGAAAAGGTAGCCCCGTAAGTGGGCAGAGGCAGGGGTCAGGGTGAGCATGATCCATGCATTGTTTGTGTTGGAGCCCGCCCAGAGGGATTGGGGGAAAGTTGCACGCACTGACACAGCAAAAGTAAAGTTTTCACACATTGCTAAGTAGGGCTGAGCTCTTCTGGCTCCTTAAGTTTGTGCTCCGGCTTAGCAAGGAACTGGTGAGGATAGAGTGCACACGTAGTCCTCCGAGGCTTTGGGCTTATGGACAGGAGGGCATGGAGAGCGAGGGTGAGAAAAGAGCTCAGAGGGCAAGTGGTAATTTGAGTCAAACTGAGGAGAGTCCTGGATTTTTGAATCCAGTGAGGCAGCAGCTAAGGAGAGGAATAGGGCTTGCCAGGAGACCCAGGCTATGCAGCCTTTCTCCTCATGCTGACCAGTTTCAACCCAGCCCCCAACCTGAACACAGTTACCATCTATGCACAAGAAGGGAGCAGGTGTCCTCAGTGCAGTCCCTTGTGCTGTTTTGCAGACACACAGGAGACTCTAAAGAGGCCAAGGACTGAATAGGTCATAGGCTCTTCCTCTGTTTTTCCATGTTAGGGCTCAAGCACATTGGCAAGGGAAGGGGTGTTGGGACCATGCCGGTGACAAAGCCTGCGCAGTAACTGTTATATGAATCCAGTCATCTAAATAACTGAGAGGCTTCAGGGCAGTCATACACCCCCTGCCTGCACAGCAAGCCTAACCCAGCATCCCTGTGCTCCTATGTACAACCAAATCTCAAGTGCTACTATAGCACAGTCTGATTTTCACACCCATGAGAGACAGACGGCTTTCCTCCTCCTTCCCCTACCCCGCAGCCTGACATGTCAGAAATTACTGCTGCCAGAGGCTGACACACACAAGTGGGAAGCTTGGCATTTTCTATTGAAGCTGTCGCCTCCGTTCAGGTGGGAAAAGACGGTTACTCACCTTTGTAACTGTTGTTCTTCGAGATGTGTTGGTCATATCCATTCCAGTTAGGTGTGTGCGCGCCGCGTGCACGTTCGTCGGAGAAACATTTACCCTAGCAACACTCGGCGGGTCGGCTGGGCGCCCCCTGGAGTGGCGCCGCTATGGCGCTGAATATATACCCCAGCCGACCCGGCCACCCTTCAGTTCCTTCTTGCCAGCTACTCCGACAGTGGGGAAGGAGGGTGGGTTTGGAATGGATATGAGCAACACATCTCGAAGAACAACAGTTACAAAGGTGAGTAACCGTCTTTTCTTCTTCGAGTGATTGCTCATATCCATTCCAGTTAGGTGATTCCCAAGTCTTACCTAGGCGGAGGGGTCGGAGTGAGATGTGGCAGTATGCAGAACCGCTGCGCCAAAGGCTGCATCATCTCTATATTGTTGGACCAGCGTGTAGTGCGAGGTGAAGGTGTGGACTGATGACCAGGTCACTGCACAGCATATCTCCTGGATAGGCACACGCGCCAGGAAGGCAGCTGATGACTCTTGAGCTCTAGTAGAGTGTGCTGTAAGGTGGCCCGAAGGGACATGAGCTAGGTCATAGCATGCGCGGATGCATACAGTCATCCAGGAGGAGATCCTCTGGGAGGAGACTGGCAGGCCTTTCATCCGTTCCACGACCGCCACAAAGAGTTGGGGAGATTTTCGGAACGGCTTTGTTCGCTCAATGTAGAAGGCGAGTGCCCTGTGTACATATTAGGAGTGTAGTTGCTGCTCCCGCCGAGAAGAGTGGGGCTTTGGAAAGAAGACCGGGAGGAAGATGTCCTGGTTGGTATGGAAGGCAGACACAACCTTAGGGAGGAATGCCGGATGAGGGCGCAGCTGTACTTTGTCTTTATGGAAAACAGTGTATGGCGGGTCCACCGTGAGAGCTCTCAGCTCGGAGACCCGCCTGGCCGATGTAATGGCCACCAGGAAGACTGTTTTCCATGATAGGTACAGGAGCGAGCAAGTGGCTAGCAGCTCAAATGGCGAGAGCATGAGCCTGGTTAGGACCAAGTTAAGATCTCAGGTAGGGGCAGGGCTCTAGGCCCTTAATGAACTGAGAGACCAAGGGGTGGGAGAACACAGAGTGGCCGCCCTCGCCTGGCCGGAAAGTGGATATGGCCGCTAAGTGCACCTTCAGAGAGGATGTCGCCAGGCCCTGTTGCTTAAGGTACCAGAGGTAGTCTAGGACCGTGGGGATCGAGGCCTCTGAAGGGGTAACGTTCTGAGCTGCGCACCAGCAAGAGAAGCGTTTCCACTTCGCCAGGTACGTGAAGCGGGTGGAAGGCTTCCTGCTGCTGAGGAGAACATGCTGACCAGAGCGGAACAGCTCAACTCCGCCGCGTTTAGCCATGCGGGGCCACGCCGTGAGGTGGAGGGCTCGCAGGTCTGGGTGACGAAGCCTGCCATGGTCTTGTGTGATCAGGTCTGGGAGGAGAGGGAGGGGAACTGGGGTGTCCACGGACAGATCTAGCAGGGTGGTGAACTAGTGCTGTCAGGGCCACGCAGGCGCGATCAGGATCAGATGCGCTTTGTCCCTGCGGAGCTTTAACAGGACCTTATGCACCAGGGGAAACGGAGGGAAGGCATACAACAGGTGGTGCCTCCACGACAGGAGGAATGCGTCCGTGATCGACCCCGGGGAGAGACCCTGAAAAGAGCAGAACTCCTGGCACTTCCTGTTCGAGCTGGAGGTGAACAGGTCTATGCGGGGAAATCCTCACCTCCGGAAGAGTGAATGGATGATGTCCGGTCTTATTGACCACTCGTGACATAGAAAGGACCGGCTGAGACGATCCACCAGAGCGTTCCGGACCCCTGGAAGAAAGGACGCCACTAGATCTATCGACTGGGCTATACAGAAGTCCCAGAGTCAAATGGCCTCCTGACACAGGGGAGATGAGCGGGTCCCTCCTTGTTTGTTGATGTAGTACATGGCCGTTGTGTTGTCCGTGAACACCGAAACACGACGGCCATGCAGATGTTGTTGGAAGGCCTGGCAGGCAAGGCAGACTGCCCTCAACTCCCGGACGTTTATATGGAGTGTCAGCTCCTGGGATGACCAAAGGCCTTGGGTACGCAGGTGACCTAGGTGGGCCCCCCAACCGAGGGATGACGCATCCATTGTTAAGGTCATCGACGGTGGCTGTGGATGGAACGGCATCCCTGTGCATACCAGGGATGGAGTTAGCCACCAATCGAGGGAGTGGAGGGGGCTGGGGGGAACTGTCACCAGGACGTCTATAAGGTCCCTGCCCGGGCGGAAGACCGAATGGAGCCACGTTTGGAAGGGTCTCATGCGGAGCCTGGCATACTTTGTCACATAAGTACATGCGGCCATATGCCCCAGGAGTCCAAGACAGGTGTGAGCTGAGGTGATCGGGGAGGCCTGTAAGCTTCGTATGATCGATGCGATCGCTTGGAAGCGGGGCTGAGGCAAGTAGGCCCTGGCTTGAGTGGAGTCCAGCGTTGCCCCTATGAAGTCCAGCCTCTGCGTGGGGACCAGGGTGGACTTCTCGGTGTTGAGGAGTAGTCCCAACCGGGAGAATAGGTCCGTAACTATATTGACATACTGCCGTACCGGAGACTGAGAGGACCCCTTGAGAAGCCAGTCGTCCAGATACGGGAACACATGTATCTGTTGCCGGTAGAGGTGGGCGGCAACGACGGCCATGCACTTCGTGAACACTCTCGGGGCCGTGGAGAGGCCGAAGGGGAGGACTGTGAATTGGAAGTGCTGGTGGTTGACCATAAAGCGAAGGTACTTCCTGTGTGGTGGAAAGATGGCAATGTGGAAGTACGCATCCTTCATGTCGAGGGCGGCATACCAGTCTCCAGGATCCAGGGACGGGATAATCATTCCCAGGGAGACCATGTGGAACTTCAACTTGAGCATCCATTTGTTGAGTCCGCGCAGGTCTAGGATAGGTCTAAGGCCTCCCTTGGACTTGGGAATCAGAAAATAGCGGGAGTAAAACCCCTTTCCTCTCTCGTCTAGAGGTACCTCCTCTATAGCTCCTGCTGCGAGGAGAGATTGGACCTCCTGTAGGAGGGCTTGCTCATGAGAGGGGTCCCTGAAGAGGCACTGGGAAGGGGGGTGGGAGGGTGGTGATGAAGCAAATTGGAGGTGGTATCCTTGCTTCACTGTGCGCAGAACCCAAAGATCCGATGTCAATTGGGACTACGCTGGGAGGAAGTGGGAGAGGCGGTTGGAGAAGGGAGGGAAAGGATCATGTCCTGAGGCTGGTACGCCATCCCCGGGCGCACCTTCAAAAGTTGGACTTGGGGCCCGGTGGTGCCTTAGAGGGCCCGTGGTTTTGGCCCCCTTGGGAACTGGACGGGTGTCTGCGGCCCCCCCGCCCGCGCAAGGTGTAAAATACAGGCGGTGTGCTTGGGGCCTGAAGGGTCTACGCTGGGTTACGGGGGTATGCATCCCCAACGAGCGCATGATGACTCTATTATCCTTCAGGCTCTGCAGCCTGGGATCAGTCTTCTCCGAGAACAAACCCTTGCCATCAAAGGGTAAGTCCTGGATGGTGTATTGTAGCTCCAGAGGTAGGTTAGATACCTGGAGCCAGGAGATGCGCCTCACGGTAATCCCCGAGGCCAAGGTTCTGGCTGCTGAGTTGGCCGCGTCTAGGGAGGCCTGGAGAGAGGTCCTGGCCACTTTCTTCCCCTCCTCCAGGAACGCGTTGAACTCCTGGCGTGAGTCCGGGGGTAGCAGCTCGGAGAACCTACCCACCTCCGCCCAAGTGTTGTAATTGTATTGGCTCAGTAGAGCCGGTTGGTTGGCCACACGGAGCTGTATGGCCCCCGCTAAGTACACCTTACGACCCAGGAGATCCATCCATCTGGCATCTTTGGACTTTGGGGCCGGCACCTGCTGGCCATGTCGTTCCCTTTCGTTGACCGATTGGACAACTAAGGAGGAGGGAGGAGGATGAACGTACAAGTACTCATACCTCCGAGAGGGTACCATGTACTTTCTCTCAACTCCCTTTGCCATCGGTGGAATGGAGGCTGGAGACTGCCAGAGGGTGTCAGCAGTGGCCTGGATGGTCTTAATGAATGGCAGCGCGACCCGGGTGGGAGCATCAGCAGTGAGGATGCTCACTACGGGGTCCTCGACTTCCGGGACCTCCTCCACTGGGAGGTTGATGTTGAGGGCCACTCTGCGCAGGAGGTCCTGATGGGCCCTGAGGTCTATCGGCGGGGGCCCTGATGATGAGGTCCCTGCCACAGCCTCATCCGGTGAGGAGGAGGAGGATACCCCGGGAATGAGGGGGTCCTGGATGGCCTCCTGCTCCTGGGACGGTTCCTGCTCCAGCTGCCCCAGGGAGTCTGGAGGATATGTTACGTGCTCTTCCGACTCAACCGCAGGGGGGCAGGAAATGGTGGCCTCTGGTGCCCGATGTTCTGAGGCAGCAGAGCGGATCTGGACCAGAGAGTCACTCTGGGCTTGGTGGTACGCCCAGGGTGTCCAGAAGGACCACTGCTGAGGTCCTATGTCCTGTGGCTGAGAGTCCTGGAAAACCCCCGCAGGTACGTCTGTATCCCGGTCCCGGTCGTAATAGCTGTCCACCTGGGAGGATGCAGACATGTGTCTGGACGGCCAAGGTGGAGCAGAAAAGCCTGGAGCCGAAGTCCCGACTGATCTCGCACCCCTCGATCGTGGGGACCGGTGCCGGTACGCATAGCGGTACCGAGAGCAAGACCGGGACCTGCGACCGGCCTGGTGCCGGGAGGTCGACTGGGATCTCGAGTCTCTACACCCTGATCTGCTCCGGGAGGTACGGTGCCTGGTACGGTGCCGGGAGCTGGAGCGGTACCGTGAGTAGCGGGTTGGGGAGCGAGAGTCTGACCGGTGCCGAGAGTCTGACCGGTGCCGGGACCGAGAGCGACGTCAAGATCGGGAGCGACGTCTCGACTCAGAGCGGTGGCAGGACCGTGATCTTGATCGGTGCCGGTCCGCTACGCTGACCGACGGCGGTCTGGTCAGGGTCGGCTTGCCCAGGGACTGCAATACCCGCACCGGCGGTGCCGGGGGTAGGGACGGTGCTGCTTCGGTGATGGTGATCAAGTCCCTCGCCGCGGAGAAAGACTCCAGGGTAGATGGTAAAGTGAACTCTACCACAGCCGGTGCCGGGGAGCTGTCAGGTGCCAGACTCAACTGCTCTCGTGGGGCTGGAGTCGAAGGTACCGGTTTTGGCTGTGCCGCGGCAGGTATTGGTGCCGGGTGGTCAGCCTTAGGAGTGGTCTCTGGCTGCAACACTGGTGTTGCCGTCTGACCCTTCGCCGTCTTCGACCTCGGGGAGAGGGAGCGGCGCGGAGTCGATTTCGGTGCCGGCGGTGGCCTGTGCCGGGAATCCTTAGGCGTACCGGCGACGCCTGGTGCCGTAGGGGTGCCTCTGCTCACCGACTGGCTCGTGCTCGGTGCCGAGGGCGACGGTGTCAGGGCCGCTTCCATTAGGAGCTGCTTCAATCTAATGTCCCGCTCCTTTTTTGTTCTTGGCTTAAAAGCCTTGCAAATTGGGCACTTAGCCGATAAGTGCGATTCCCCTAGGCACTTCAAACAGGAGTCGTGGGGATCTCCTGTTGGCATCGGCCTATGACAGGCCGAGCACTGCTTGAAACCCGGTGAGCCAGGCATGAGCTCCGGCACCGGGTGTGGGGAAGGGGCAATCCCTCGAACTCCGCAACACTTATTAATTAACAACTGTAACTATGAACTATAACTAACTCTAATGAACGTTATCTATATATATATACAATAACAGTTATCTATACTACGAATATAACTAGAAGAGACTACGAGTAGCTAGGGAAGGTGGAGGTCAGCTAAGCCGCACACCACTGTTCCAATGACCGACACGGGCGGTAAGGAGGAACTGAAGGGTGGCCGGGTCGGCTAGGGTATATATTTGGCGCCATAGCGGCGCCACTCCAGGGGGCGCCCAGCCGACCCGCCAAGTGTTGCTAGGGTAAAAGTTTCTCCGATGAACGTGCATGTGGCGCGCACACACCTAACTGGAATGCACATGAGCAATCACTCGAAGAAGAACCCTTCTTCTCGATGACTCAAGCTGTAAGCTCCATCTTTTAATAACGGAGTTCCCAGTGATGAGTGTCTAAACACAGTCCCACACCCATGCTTTGGAGAAACTACCCAGTGGTTTCAGGGGACCCGTCCTATCTTGTTGCTGTTCCCACTCAGTTACCAATGTGTTGCACTTGGGGATCTAGCTATGTTATTGGCCCATCTGTAGGGTCAAACTCAAGGTAATCAGGGCTGGCGCTTCCATTTAGGCGACCGCACCAGGATTTGGGAGGGCGGCACTTTGTGGCCCTTTGCGGCGGGGGGGTCTTTCCCCGCTCCATGTCTTCGGCAGCAATTCGGCGGCGGGGAGGTCCTTCCGCGCTCCAGGTCTTCGGCGGCAATTCTGCGGCGGGTCCTTCACTCGCTCCGGGACCCGCCGTTGAAGTGCCCCGAAGACCAGGAGCACGGAAGGACGCCCCCACCGCCGAATTGCCGCCGACGGACCCCCACCTAGGGCGCCAAAAACCTTGGAGCCGCTCCTGAAGGTAATCATTCCCTCTCCTCACTCCCAAGCACTGCCCTATTCAGGTGATCACTGCACTCACACTGTCTTCTTAGTACCCCTGAGAGGTGCCCATCTAAAATGCCAGGAGGGAGTGTGAAATTTTCTCTAATACAGCATGAGCTATACAGCACGCACTGCCTCTGGGACTGCACCTCAACCTAACCTAGAGGGACCACAGCTAGGGCAGGGTTGGGAGTTCGGTCCCCTCAAATCATTCAGGCCCTGGCCCCTTTGCTGAGAAAGCCAGTGTGGGCTCCTGTCCCATTAGAAGCAAGGTGAGACAAGCCCTTCTCCCCATCCACATATGGGCCCAAAAGCTAGCAGATGGCAACTACATTCAGCTCCTGCCAGCCTGGGACTCCATTTTTCCCAGTGGCCTAAAAGTAGGAGGTTCTGTATTTCCTGCCTTGCCATCACCTTGTCCCCTCCACCATGGGTTATTCACCAGACATTACGTGGGGGTTATTAGCGTCACCCACCTTCGCTCAGCCCTAGTCTGCAAATGTATTTTACACATGATTGCAAGGCTCAGAAAGACACACAACACACCTCCCGTGATCTTGTTACTTAGGGCTGTATCAGTCCCACAGTATCCAGGCTGGGGGATAAAGAATCTTGACTTCTAGTGTCTGTAACTGAAATGCAATGATTAAGCAATGTACACTCAGTGCACTCTCACAGGGCCGCCAACCACTATGGAGGGAAAAACCCCAAAACAAACCTGAGTGGCGTTGCAAAGCTGTGTGCCAGGTTGCAACACCACTGACACCTGTCCCTGCCATGACAAAGAGGCTGCTAGGCCAAAATTGGCACTTACTCCATCCCCCATGCCCTTCTACCATAACCACCCAACAATCAGAAGGCTCGCTCTGTCCTCTCCCTCCCCACCCCCTCAAATGTGAATGGTCACAATTTCCATGGTGTACAGATCTCTACAATTCTTTTACTTGGCACTAGTCCAATCAAGAGTTCGTAGTGAGAAACTCCGGTAGTCAGATCTGTGGGGAAGAGATCCTAGCAGGAGCAAGGAACAAGTCTCCTTTGACTCGATTCTTCCAACAGCTTTTTGAAGGAGAGCAGTAGGGAGAGGTTGCTCTGCGTGTGCCATTGAATGGGACTAACTCCATCCCCCTCTCTGGTGCAAAGGGAAGGAAGAATAAATTAAATTAAGTTCTTGTAAATTCAGGAGCTGGGCAGTTTCCACTAGCCCAATTATGTACCCAACAGATTCAAATCACCAAAGTATCATAAGATTATGCAGCTCTTTGCAATGAAAAGGATCCACACCATATCCAGGGATCAGCTCACCTTGTCTCACTGGTATGGAAAGGAGGAACTGTTTAAACATGTTACAATCCCACTTTATACTGACTCCAATTGGAACTTGAAGGGTGGGTTTGAGGTAAGCAGAACACCATTAGTTCCCTCCTGGAATCAGACCCATATTGTTAGGAGGAATGCCACAGGCTCTTGAACAATATTACAGGGTGAAGATTTAGCCTAGGTGCTCTTCGCTTCAGAGACTTTCTTCACTCATGTTTGGAGACCATCCAGCACATTTTGGATGCTAGACCAATCTGTTTTATTTCTCTCCAACACAATGCATGCTGGGGCACTCCTTCTATACCACTACTTTCCATAGCAACCTAAGTTCTTTGTTGGAGGCCTCCCAGCCCAGCTTGAGTGGGGCTGGGCCTGCTGAGTCTATGAAACCAGGGAAGATTACAGGTCAGCATGATATGACTGCAGGCCACATATGTACTTCTGCGCTTGTCGGTCAAGGGGAGCTTGTATTTTTGACAAACTTCAGTGTTGATGTTACACTGATTCACTAGGAGAAATCCTAAGTTTGAGTGAGTGGGACAAGGGGCCCCAGTGCACTATGGGCCAGAGGCAACATAGCATTCAGTCCCCATCAGCTGTGAGAGGTGTCTCCTTTTGCTGATCACTAGTGACCCTTGTTGTGGCACTGATGGAATCTAGAACATGTAGAAATCCCTTAACAGCTACTATAACACAGAGACTTCAGGAAGCGCAATAAGGAGCTTTACCACCACTGCACCAGTTGAGAAGGGATCCCAGAGTATGGGCCAGTGGGTTACCCAGTGTAGCATCAGGTGGAAGACTGGTTGAGATGGACATATGGTCTTTCTAGGAGGGTGTTAGCAAAATCATTATTGTGTTGTCTAACATCAGGCCAGAAAGCAGGGACTTCCTCCATACATTCCCCCCCGCCGGCTGAGTGCACAACACAACACAGGACAAGAGGCTATTATATATCATGCTTTTAATACAAACTTAAAAAAATCTGGAACAATAGAAACTGTACAGATTTGATCAACTTTTTGTTTTGTTTTTAACTAAATCTCTAGACATGCCAATGTCCCGTTCCAAAATATTGCACAACATTCTGAATACAAAACTCTGATTGTATTCCTCCTTCGCTAAAGAAAAAAACAGCAACCCCCTGATCCCCCTCTCAGTAGACCCCTTCTCATAAAAACAAACAGAACAAACATAGGAACCTTCTACATGAAGAAACGTACATAATTCTGTCCTCTTTGTGTTCACACATTTTCCTCTGTCTCCAAGATCATACAGTTGTTGATTCTCTCTTCACAAGGGGTTGGGGGGGGGAGGGGAAGGAGGGAGCTGGGGGATGGAGAAAGGAATTTTCTCTGCTTTTTTTTTTTAAAGTTTTTTTTCATGAAAAAATATTTTTTTCTCTCCTCTTAAGAAAAAATCTCAAAGAAAAAATTACATTTTTTTACGTTAGAAATATACATATATTATATATACCTCTTACATTTTACAAATGTAGCAAATTATTCAATACAAACGGACATCAACAAAAAACACAAACCCATAAAAAATAAAAGTTAAAAAAAAAATCTCTCTTGCTCTCTTTTCCTAAGAAACCAGGTTAATTAGTGCAGGTTTTAAAAAATAAAATCGAAGCTGAACGCCTAAATCCAAGACCAGACCAAAAAAGGCCATTAGTTTAATTGCCACCAGTGCTGGAGAAACGCTTCTGAAGCACGCTCTTTTTTCCTTTAAGATACAAAGAGGTTGGTCCCCTCCCCTTTCCCTCCTCGTCTTTGCGATACTATTTTTAAAGCAGTTACAATACGTATAAGCAGGTTAAAGCAGCAGCAAAGCTTCACACACACATAGCAGGTGGCTGGTGATGTTTCATCTCTCCCGTCCCTTCCCATGCCGTAAGAAGGTTCACAATCCTACCCAGGCAGTGACTCTCAGCAGCATTTTGCTGAAGAATGAGAGGGGTGGAAACAACAAAGGAAACTGGGCAGGGAAGCCAGCTGGTCCCCTGAGGTGCGGAGAGTTATTTAGTCCAGTGCAATAGTCTGGCAGTCTACAGTACACTCAAAGGGGAGGAACTGGGTGGCAGTGGTAAAGTTGGTGAGAAAGAGGATCAGCTAAACAGATCCCTAGAGTCTCATTCTAGTTTTTCCATCTTCAACCCCACAGGTTTCACATATCATGATAGGATAGACTGCTTAGTAGTGGCTGCCCTCGCCTCCTACCCACCTGCCAGTTGAGTCACAGCCAATAAGCGGCAAGCAGCCTGTTTTGGGAAATGGTGTGTTGGGATTCAACGCAATTAGAAGAGTGCTCTTCCCATTAATGCAATAGTGATGGGGATTTAGAAACAAGCCCCCTGCTGAGTCCAGGGTAGGGTCAGTTGTGGCAGGGCAGTCCCCTTATCCTGAATAAGGTTCATTCAGAACATACACACACGGGCTGGAGTGTCATCAACTTGGGGTTTTTTGGGGGTGGGGAGAAATGGGAGTTCAAAGCCTCCTCCCACTGACAGACAGTGAAGTAAACTGGATCTTATCCCTTAATTACAAAAATACTTGATGTGAGTCTCAGAAGAAGCTCCAGAGACAGGTTTAGTTAAAAATAAACATGGGAGACAGCAAACCTGGAAAAGATTGTTTAAAAAAAAAAGGAATGCCCCCAAACTAGATGTATCTGCTTCAGATCTCTCCTCTTCACTTTCTTTCTAGCCCAAGGTTGACACCCCAGGAGGCAGTCTTCCCACCTAGAGTCCCCAATCCCAGGGGGTACTAGGTTGCCCCATCTGGGAGGAATAGGGATCCCCACACATCATGGAGGCAGGCTATGGAATAACAAGATGCAGAAGCGGCCTATCAAAGGCCACTTCTGTCCTACTCCTTCCCTTGCTCCAGCGCGTGTGTGTGCGCGCGTGCGTGTGTGTGTAAACTAGGGAACAGCTTCAGGATTCCTAGCTCTTTGTTACCCCCAATAATGAGGAGGGGACAACTATTCATCTAGGTCCTGGAATATAAGTTTCTTCTCCCCACACCATCAGTCATTTCAAAGTATTAGTCCCTATTCTGCAGCAAGCCCCCTCTGGACTGTGTCTCTCTGGCTGGATCGATCAGTTAACACTAGGGGCTACGTACAACCCCTCCTGGGCATTCCCCTCTGTACTAAGTCACCTGCCCCCTCCTACCGTTCCAGAAGGAAAGCAAAGGGGGTTTGGTCACACTTTATTATATTTTTTAATAAAAGAAAACAGGAAGTGACGCCCCTCAAGCCATCAATCAGAAAAGCAGCCTGGGCGATGCAACCCCCTGCACTCTCCAGAAAGCTGTGGTGCCTCTTCAAAAGCAGGAAACCACTCCCCCCACCCACAAGAGCCTGTGACCAAAGGTGGCTGAGAGTAAGAACTCAAAACATGTGGAGACTGCTCCAAAGGAACATCAGTGGATGCTGCTTACATTGGAGGGGAAGAAAAGCACATAAGAATGTGACAGGCAGCATATCTAACCATGTCCCCTGAAAGAGAAGTGCAATATATAAGGACCGATACTTCCTCCCTATAAACAGCAGTAGGTGCACCTACTGTAGTGCTTATATATAATAGCAACCCTATTGAACTGACACTGGCTCTGACCAACTTGGAGACCAGCTCAGACAAGATCCTTTGTGCATGAGGGTGGGGGTAGGAATCATAAATGGACTCACTGGTATAAACAGAGTGCTGTTCTTCTCCAGCATTCACCTCTGGGTGAAAGTGTGGAGAGGGAAGATAGCAGGAAGCAGCCATTTCATAGTAGTGTTCCAAGTTACCCGCCTGGCAAGAAAAAGGAGACTGGGGGAATCTTATTCCAAAACAGAGGCTGGCATCAACTGGCAGTTTTGAAGGGTTTTGGATGACAAGGTCATAGCAGTCTAAAGCTGGCAGGGTAAGGAGTACTAAGTACACTCCCCCTGTCTGTTCCCGGTGGGAGGAAAGGAACTGACTAATCATGGTAAGAAGCAAGCCCCCCACACCCCTCTCTGGGAAGCATACAATGAAACTGTGCACCTCTTGCCTGGCAGTGAAAACCAAACAAATACCCCTGCCCCTCTCAGCAAGGCAGCCTCGCACCCAGGGATATGGGAATGCCCAGAACAGGCCATCTCTACACCAAAGAACAAGATACTAAAGCCCAGCTCTGAGGAGGAAGTTGGGAGACAGGAAGATAAAGTGACCTTTGTTTCCACCATTTCTGGACCAAACAAACTCATTACAGGAGTAAAAAAGTGGGCAGGAAAAAGCACGGGGATTGAGTTAAAAAACAATTCAGTGCTTCAGGAGCGCTGCCCGGCACAGCACAACGACTCCGGGGTTGTCTCTCTTTCCAAGAAGCTATATTTATAAGATTTCAAATTCTTGTATATTTCTATTTTTCATTTTTCTTCTCTTTTTTTTTAATTCTTGTTTTCCCCAAATATTCTCCTTCCTCCTGGTCAGTTGGCCAGGACAACAGGCTGGAAAGACTGGCTGGGATACTGCATGGTGTTCAAGTTGTAGCTGAGTCCTTCCACAAAGGGAGACTTCTCCAGAAAGAGGCTGTTGCTGCTGCTGCTGAAGACCTGAGCCATGTCAAAGCCGCTGCCGCCGCTGGTGCTAGTGCTGAACTGGGAGGCCGGCGGGATGCTGCCGCCCTGATTCTCATTGGCAACACCCTCAAAGAAGAGGCCGCTGGCTCCAGACGATCCGCCATTGTAAACAAACTCCTTGGCATTGGGGGAGAGTTGTGACTGAGGAGCTTGACTCCCCCCGCCCCCGATGAAGTTCAGAGAATGCATAGAGAGGGAGAGGCCCTTGTGCTTCAGCAGGTTGTTGGTGGGCGACCTGGCCATCCTTTGCTGCTGCTGTTGAGCTCCTGCTCCCCCACCCCCACCCTTCTTCATTTTGGTGGAGCCAAACTTTGTGGCAGCAAATGTGGCAGTGGTAAAGGTGATGGGCTGGGCAGAGCGGGGGATGAAGGTGGGGCTGGGTGACTGGCCAAAGGATGGTGATGGTGAGTTGGACAAGGAGTTGTCCTGGCTACCAATGGGGACAAACACCTGGGCATCAGGGTTGAAGCTGCTCTTGATCTCCTTATCCAGCTCAGCTGCACTGCAGCCCTCGCTGTCATCCAGATACAGGACCTTGACAGACCCTTTCTCGCCAATTTGGTAGGAGACCTCAGAAGGATCAATCCAGACGCTCAGTTCTTCAGGTACATTGGCCCGCACATCCTCTACGGCCAGCCCACTCCGTTTGGCCGCCAGTTCCACCACCGGATCCACCGTTTCCCCGATGTGGACGCAGCGATAGCCAGAACCCTTCAGAGGCTTTTCCGGGTACCAATGGCCCTCATATTTCTTCTTCAGCAGGCGTTCTAGCTCTTCACCAAACAGGTCTGCCCGCCTTCGGGGAAGCTTGTTATACAGGTACGAGATGATGAAGTTCAGAGCAACTTTGATCTCCAGATGCATACTCCCTTCACAGCAAGCAAGTCAGGGCAGTGTATTGAAAGAGACAAACAACATACACAAGATTTGGCTCCAAGCAATCCTAGAAAAGAAGAAAAAAAGATGGATGAAGGGAGAGAAGAGAACATGGCAACTTTAATATTGTTGAGGCAAACAGCTTCGTATATTTACAAAAGGATTAGACATTTCTACAAATAGCATTTGCAAGGCTACTTCCTAGAATAAAAGCTACATGAATGCACTCAATCCTTATGCTACATGACATAGGTGGATTGCTAGAGGAGGTCAGGAAGAAATTCTACCCTACTAAATGGAATGAGTACTACGTTGAACTGTGCGCGTATGATGCCGTTCTCTCAAGTTATCCAACACTGATCACCAATGGAGACAGGATACCAAACTAATTGGACAGTTTGTTTTGGTACAGTGGTTAGTATGTATTTTAATACATCTCCTTTTGCTTCACCTCATGTGCCTTCGATTTAAAAAAATTACATCAAGGCAGAATCATGAGAGTCTTTCACCATCCTGAGTGGAGATCAACTCCTGAACTCTGTATGTCAACACCAGCTTCTCTGCTGAGGAACAGCAACACCACTCAGTTGGAAGGCAGTAGCTGCTGGTGGTTTTTGGAGATTTGCATTCTCTGGTCCTGCTGGCTCAAGGATGAGAGTGGAGGTGAGGGTATGATGATAGCGAGGCACTAACTGCCAGCCCAGTTTTACTATCTCCTGGAAGTAGACAGTTCATCTGACATTCAGATACTCACCTGCCCCGACAGAGGATTTGTCTGGCTAAATCAAGCTAAAAAGGTTCACGTCTCAGTTTAATTCAGATCAGTAAATAGTGTGGGGTGTGCACACTACATACATTGCTGGACACCTGCCGTGCATAGTTCCCAGCCCTGCTGTTATTCCAGCAGAAAAGGGTGTATGGAGAGTATTGTAGGCCCACACAACTTTTAACTCACTTGCCAAAACAGAAATAATCCTCCTTCCCTACCTGATGAGGTCATTACTGAAAGCAGGAAAACCCACAAAAGTAGAGTGTGAAATCACAATATTGACTCTCTAACGTAGACAGATTAACGAACAGTCTTTTTCCAGGTACCAACAAACTCTCTAGGTTGGTCATTTCCTCAAAGAGAAGAGATAGGAAAGGACAGAGAATCTCAGACTTTTTAAAAAAGAACTCCTTTTCTTTTTTATCAACTCCTGCTCCATTCAGCAGGGAAGCGGCACATCCAGTTTTTAATTTATAGCTTAGTCAGAGACAAGTCAGCTCTCCACTACCTTGGGCTCTGCTCAGACAAACATGCACACACCACATTCATTCACGTTGGCAAAATGGGCTTAAAGGACACTCTCAAGCCTTCAGCCCAAGCATTTAGGTTGCAGGCCAAATGGACTTGTGCGTGTGTAGCACAGAGTTAAGACACAAGCCTTCCCCTGCAGAACTAGAAACCCAGGCAACACTGGTCTAGATCAAGAGAAGCAGAAAGGGAAACAGATTAGAGCTAGTTTACCTACCCTGGTTGAGTGGATGGCAGGGAATAAACATGCAGCATTAATGGTGACATGCACAATTTGTTTTTAAATGAAGACTGAGTTATGACAAAAATGACAGTATGAATTCTACGTTAAAAAGATATTATATTGGTAACTTATGTTCAGGGAGTTTTATTTCCAGGAGTACAACAACAAGCAGTTGGAGCTGTAAATACCTCAAAATCAGCTAGCACAAGAAGCTACAAAGTTCTAGAAATAAACCCCTCCAGGTTTAGCCTCGCATGGAAGCGAGTAGAGGCAGCGAGTGACCGCTGAGAGTTGAAAAAGCACCGCCAGCCTTTGGAGCTTGGATTTCAGGAGTTACTGGACCATGAGAAGTTCTGTCAGGTCACTGGGAACTTGCCAAAGTTAAAATAAAACAGAAACATGCCAGGAAGAACTGAACAAGGCAGCTTTCTGAAAGGCCAACTAGGACAGGTCATTCTCAGGCTGGTGTGTAGGTGGGACTCAATAGCTTGGGATGGAGGCTTTCAATGACTTTCAGAGGAAAGGAGAGCCAGTGGACTTGTGGAATACATGCCAAAATAACAGAGGCCTAATCAGCCCATGTTATCCCAAGCAGATTACACAAAACCAATTTCTGTTACTATGGCTTTAAAAAAAAAAAAAAAAGCAAAGAAAAAAAAAAAAAGCACCCAGCCTGGTTCACTGGAATCCGAGCAAGATTGGATGTTAGTGGGAAGACACATCTGGGTCACAATTCTGATCCAGATCCAGTGCATCAGAGACCAAAAGTTAAGTGGGGTGACATAAGAAGATCTTGGTTTTCAAATTTTGGCAATTTTTGTAGAGAAACAAGCATGTTTTCAAGAGAGTTCCAAAAATAAGAGACAATGACGGTATAAAAATACAAGCTACCAGAAAAACTGTACTCAAGAAGGGTCCCTTTAATAGAACAAGGACAGGAGGTAATAAAGAGTTTTCTTGCAAAGAGAATTGATATAGTGATCTTTAACAGAAATTTCTAACAGCCTTAGTGATCCCCAGCAACCGCAGGCACACTGGAACTGACAGATGGGATCAATCAGTAGTCTGTTTAGTCCAGTATTACTTCTCTGACACGATCAGCACCAGATGTTTCAGAAGAAGGTAAGGGGGGGGAGAAAAAAAAATCCAAACACTCCACAGACTTGATTTATTATCATCCCCAAAACAGCACAAAGCCTCAGTGCTTCTCAGCAGTCCTGCATCTTCACCAACAAATCAGCACAGTACTTCCGTGGGAGGCAAGGAGAAGGAGGAATAAAATGCAGCAACCAATTTCAGTATCAAGCTTGCAGAGGAGTTATAAAAATGGAGCACTTTTTCTTTTTTTTTAAAATGGAGAATACTCTGAGTGTGACGTCTGTGGCTTCAATTTAAAAAAAGCAATTAACCAAATAACAGCATGCACCAAGACAGCTACATACAACAGGCCTTGGCAGATGCCTTCAAATGTAAGAGACGATTCTAAATGAGCAAGAGGCACCATTTATTCCCCACACTGTTAGCACAATAAAATGTATTCCATTCGGATCCCTTAATCCCAGAATTGCCAATACAAGAATCCATATAGTGGAGCTGATTACTAGTTTTAAACCATAAAACAGTTGCAGCTGAATCAGCCCATCTGCACTGAAAAAATATATTTTCTTTTACACACCTAGGGGGCTTTTGGGAGGGGTGGAGGGAAGCAAAGGTCTTGAAACTGATGACCAAGGTAGGAAGTATCATAGCATGTTTTGCAAATGATAAGGCCAGTCACAGAAAAATTTACATATTCCCCTCCTCCCCCAACATATATTTGCTGGACAAATATTTTATGATGGATGGGAAGAGGGGGGAAGGGGAAAAAAAAGGAAGATGAATGTTTCCACATACAGGTTATGTTGCAGAAATGCAGGAGCTCTGGAGATCAACCCTCTCTCTGTTTTCACAGAGCACAGATGTTAAAGAAAATGGGCAAAATAACTGTACACATTAGATGAGAGTGAACACTTTAAACATCCCCATTCCTCCCGGTTATGAAGATACTAAGCAGTGACCTTGCAAAACAAGTTTCAATCTGGAACAAGATCTATTTTTGAAACCTATAAAGAGCAATTATCCCTCTGAAAACAGGTCTGTGATTCTGCCTCCTCATTAAGCGCACACAGTGACATTTCAAAGGGATTAAAAAAAATATATCAAAGGCCAGTATGATAGAATAACCTTCTATGTTAATTTGCAGGCCACACCCTACCAAAACAACAGCCTTGTCTCTAACTATCCTCACTCACCCCCACCCACAGACTATAAGAGGCAATCCAATTATTTTCTCTGTTTAAACAATTTTAAGGCACACAAACCGCCAAAACACATAAAGAGAGAAGTATTTTTGAACACTCAGCTATCCCTGCAGACTGTGTGCATGGGGAGGAATGGGCCCTATGGACACACATTCTAGACACTAAGATTGCAAAATCTATGATCGCCTCTTCCCCTTATAAACACTATCAAAACCACTGTCCCTGTGTGCGTGGTGATGGTGGGTGTTATACAGAGGACACACCCCTCCCAAGCCCCATCCCATGCAAAATTATACATACATTAGGAGCCTGTTCTCCAGATCAGCCTCTCTCAGCTGGGAGTCCAGCTCCCCCCACCTCACTTTAAGCACAGCAGCCAAGGCTCACAGAGGATGATGCATTTCCAAACACCCAGCCAAGGAAATTTCTACAAACACTCGGAATCCGCCTCCCCCACCTTACTATATCTAACACACAGGATCCTGGGAGTTGCAGTCCTTCACCTTCCACTTCTCCAGGCCCTCATCTGAGCCCAAGGCGAGTGACCTACTTTGCCACTGAACTACATTTCCCAATATGCCTTGCGCCAACCTTGGCCCAAAGAACCAGCGCCTGCTCAGAGGAGCAGTGTAGAAAATTTTCCACGGCACATGCGCTCTTGGTGCTCTCAAGCCTCCCAGCCAATTGCCCAACGCAAGAAACACACCCCATGTACCGTGTCATCGGGAATCGCTGGGTATTTTTAGGGGTGTAAGCTATCTCTCGCCTTTCGGGGGGAGGGGCCTATTTACCCGTCATCTCCCCATACACACCCCGGAACACCCCCCTCCCCACGTATTAGCAAACATCCCCTTGGTTGGGGGCTAGGAGTGAGACTCTGAAGCGGGGTACTGGAGAGCTCTTTGATGGTATTATGAAAATTGCCTTTAAAGACTTAAGGCCACACCTGTAACCCCCCTCCAAAAAAGCCACCCAGCTCGCTCCCTTCTCCCCACATTAGTCACCCTTGCTGTGGGACAGGGATAAATAAGTAAAGGGAGTGAGGAGACAGAGGTCCCAATATTAGGGGCTTTGTCTTGTGCACCCTGCCTCCCTCCCCCCCCCCCCAAAAAAAAAAAGTGTCCTGATTTTTCACACCTTCTAGCCTGTCACTACCCACAGCTGCCTCGCTGTTGGGGGAAGAGATCAGCAGCCAAACCAAGAGATCCCAAACAAGGCCCCAGGAAGAGGCCTGGAATTGGGTAGCAGGGAAGAGGATACGACACCGGCTGATTCCCCCACAAGGCAAGGACATTTCTCAAAATATACTGGGGGAAGGGGTGCGTGGACGAAGGGAAACCCTAATAACCCTCCATGAAGGGTGCCCAGGCCCAGAGGCTTTGGGGAGGCACTGGGTGTACGGCAGACCCTTGGGGGAAGGGTGCTTAGGCCTCGCCTGACCTTTACTTCTGCCGACAAATGGCAAATGACCCCTCTTGTTCTCCCTGGGACAAGGGGGCCCAGGCCAGAGACCTGGCTTTGTTACAGGTGCACAAACCCTCCAGACTAGACACGAGCAGCCATCGCCTTGAGCGTACAGGTCTTTAGGCCTGGTCCTTTGTTGGGGACTCTCCCCCCCCACACCCCGCAACATAAATATCCTTAGTCCTTCTTAGAGGGAGGCAAAGATGGAACAGATCTGACCTGATATTCACCCCCCGCCAACAATAAGGGATCTCCCCACGAATCCTCCTCAAAGGGAAAGGAAATTATTCAACCCACTAAGGGCACGGGGATTATATTTCTTGGTCTCATCTCTCCCCCCTGCCCCCGCCCCCAATCTTCCTGGTCTGCGGTGGAGGGGCCGTTCCTGCGGCAGGCCACCCTGGGTTGGCCTTTAGGACCCCATCCCATGCCGGGCAGGGGGGCGACAGAGCATCAAAGAGAAGCGTCGCTTAGCCAAAGCACAATGCCCGCTGTCAGCAGCGCTGCAGGAAGCGAGCCCCGCCGGAGAGCAGCACCCCCCCTTCGCCCGCGGCACCCCCCATTTCTCCCTTTTGGCCAACGGCAGCTGCTTCCACAAAGGGGGAGCGGATCCAGTTCCCCCCGCCCCTTGTTCAGCGATCAAACAGCTGCCCTGGTCCCGTCCCGGTCCCCCTCCCCCCAGCCCAACCCGCAGGCTCATTTTTCTGTAGGGGCTGTCTCTGGACCTTTCATTTTTAAATCCCCTCGCAGGAAGGACAACAAAAGCCAGAACAAAATGGTGAACTCGGGCATTTCAAAGCGTCACAAGCCAAAGGACCGTCACCCCCACTCCCCCCGCAAATCAAGATCCCACCTCCCCAAGAAGCCACCAGCACCAGCTACGCTTTAAAGGATGAAAACGGGGGGGGGTCCCCATTGGTAGGACATTACCCCCCCGCTTCGCAAGCCAAGGCCGGATTTTCTCCCAGCAGCCCCGCAAGCTGCAGAGGGGGAAGAGGCAGGGTGGAAACTGAGGCAGGAGGTTTCTCCCCAGCCAGCCACGGCTCGGCTCCCCGCTCCGATGGCGGCGGGCGCCCCGACGGGCAGAGGAGCCAGCCGCAGTCAGCCAGCGGGGGGAAGAGCCGGATCCCAGGCCGGGGCGGAGGTTCAAACAGCAGGTGTAAGAGGGGGCGAGGCAGGGCCGCTCTATGCCCCCCGATCGCCAGGGAGCGCCCCGGCCCCACTTACTTCGTGCTCAGCTGCGGGCGGGCGGGCGGCTCCTTGCTCCTGCCAGGGGCGGGTGTTGCTGGAGGGTTTCTCTGGCGGTTTCTTTTTTCTCTCTCTTTTGCACGGGGTGCGGTGGGTGGGTGGGAGGGGTTGTGTGGGGCGCCCCCGACTGCTTTTCCCGCCGCTGGGATCCGGAGCCTCCCTCGCCCTGGCCCAAAGTGAGCAAAGTAAATGAAAAGTTTCACCCTTAGCAACCCTGCGCAAGGATCTCCTCTCCCACACCCAGCGTGACGCGCCCCGCAAAGGACAAGGGGGTGGGGGAGAAGGGAGAGCCGGAACTACTTCCCCAAACCCTCCCTCGAAATTAACCCTTTGGTCCGAGCCTGTCCCCAGCTGTTAGTCGCCGCGCGCCTTCTCCCGGGGGGAGTCCCTGCGCGGATCGCCCGGGGGCAGCAGTGTGTGTGATTGTGTTTTCTCCCCCCTGCTCCGGGTTGTGACTTCGCTAAAGCCTGGAGCTCCCCCCCCCTTTCCCTGTAGCGATCTGTTCATGGTGGATCACCTCTGGCTAGGCAGCTAGGCGATAGGACAGCGCTGCAAGCCAGGGCAGCTCAGCTGGCTGTTTTTGCAGCTTGTGGAGGGGTTTGTAACGTGTGGTTTATGCACTGGTTTAAGAGAGAGGAGAAAGGGGCCCGGAGGGATTTGGAAGGGATCAATAGCCAGGCTGGATTGACCTGAGATATCCTCAAGCTCCTTATCGCTTCAGGATTTTGGGACAGAGCAAGAGCATCAAAAGGGAGGGAAAGAAACGATAAGATTTTTCTTTTATCCCACATGCATCATTATCCGACGTCTCCCAGCAGCAGCTACAGCGAATGGTGTTAACGGTGTTTGGTGTGTGTGTTTAGAGGGTGGCTAATCATCGTAGACGTCCATCTCTTCGACGGAGAGCGAGGAACCGCTTCAAAAATGATCTCAAAACAGAAGAAAAGTGCTTTGAACAAACCCGTTCACACTCCGAAAAAAACGAGTTGAAACAATCTCAGCATCAAATCTCTTCAATTAAAAGGGTAAAAACAACCCTCTTTGAAAAAGTGGTTGATAGAAATCCCCTATCCTGATCATTCCACCGGCTGCTGCTCTGCAACCCCCCCCCCCCCCAAAAAAAACAACAAAACCCTCCCCCAGCAGCTGTGAGAAAATAAATGCGTTACAAGGACTCCCCTCCCCGCTGCTCAATAGAAACCCCGTTATCCCGTCTCCTGATCCTGCCACTGCCGCTCTCCCCACGAGGCGGGGGCTGTTGACAGGCTCGGTTCGGAGTGGGACACACGTGGGCCCGCAGACGGGACTAGCTGAGGGTGCCCCACGCCTCCAAGGAGGGGGCGTCGGAGCGGGGGTGACATCAAGGCAAGACGGACGCAGGCTGCGCTAGCCGCCCCGCCCCGCACGCCCGCGTGTGCGAACACCCACCGCGCCCGTGACTCATGGGATCATCGCCCCCTTCCCAGGGGAGACCCCGCACCGTGCCCGAGTTCACAGGCTATAGCCAGGCCGCTCAGCCCTCGCCAGCCCCTGTTCGGGCGGGGAGCGAGGGAGGGAGCAGCTGCAACGCGCCGCCACCTCCCCTCGCTTCGTTTCACGGCGCTGTTCGCGCCGAGGCCGAGCTCTGCAGCCAGCATCCTTCTTAGCGCAGTGTTACACCCCATGACACGGGAGCAGCAGGCCAAGAGCCTTTTAAACCACAGGGCCCCCCGCCCTCCAGGGACGTGACTTTAACTGTCCGCTGGGACGCATTTCCCTCCTCTAAGCCTCTGGTTGCAACGCCCAGCTCAGGGACTACTTTTTCCCCAACGCGCTTGCGCATTGACATCATCACCACCACTTCAGGCGCAGGCATTGACACGGTGCGAGCAACCTGCAAGGTACACGAGCCCAGACTGTGCTAAAAATAACAGCAGCATGTTAGCAACAGCCTTCCCATTGGCTGGCAAGGTTAGGGGGTGCCTCCGGATTGGTCTGTTGCGTCAACCAGTGAGCTGAAGGGGGCGTGTGCGAGCAGGGCCGTCTCAGCCACGGAGCAGAGGCTGCTGGGAGGTGTAGTTTTCTATCAAAAGGTTCTAGGAGGCCTGACAATGGGGTCTTGTGTGTTCAAGTCCTCCTTGTGGAGATGAACAGCTATATTGTTTTAAGGCTTATCTAGGTCAAGTAGGCAGGGCTCACCTTAAGCACAAGCAAGATAAAGGATTACTTAAGACTGCACTAGCCTTGGCAGCTCATGGCCTGAGTCCCAGACTGGGGAGGAAGGCAGTGCAGAGCTTTGTAAAACTATTTGAACTCCAATTGATACATCATCTACTAGTCACACTATGACATGCCATATATTTACCTTTTTCAAAATGGGTTAACCCCTGAGAAGAGGCTCTGCAGTGACATTATTTATATGCATTTATAGGGCACTAATCACTATTGTACTGGCCCCACTTTCTATGTTTTAAATTGGGAACTGTTAGGAATTCCAAATAAGAACAAATACACAATAAGCTCCTACAGGCCCCTAACTTTAAGCACTCAGAATAGGAAAAAATACAGCCAGTTATCTACCTAAGCGTATGTCTATACAACAATAAAACACCTGCTACTGGCCAGGGTCATCTGACTTGAGCTTGCAGGGCTCAGGCTATGGAGCTATAAAATTGCAGTGTAGGGTCTGAGAACCCAGGCTTCAGCCCAAGCCCAAATGTCTACACTGCAATTTTATAGCCCCAGAGCCCAAGTCCACTGACCCAGGCTAGTCATGGGTGTTTTATTTAAATGCAGACATACCTTTACCACCCAGGATTCTGAATAAAAATGTGTCTTGCAAAGTGTTCTAGATGCAGCTATGTAAGAGACATTTCTTGGGGGAATAAACTCCAGAAATGTGAACCACTACTGAAAATAGCCTGCTTCCACCTTCTGCAAGCTTTGGCTTCAGGACAGTTGGGTTCAGAGTGAACACAAATGGATGATAAGTCAGAGAGAGAGAACATGCACCAGTCTTTTAGATAATTAACCACCAGCATCACCATTGTCAGAGAAAAAGTAATAGATTAGATTGGCCAAAGGTCTGGCCCAATTAATCTGTTCCCATTTCCTTTCATCCTAAAGAATTCTTCAGAAAAGGTAGCATAGTAGATTCATATGTAACCTCATTATTGGATCCTCTTAACTTGTGGAGTTACACTTATTTTTTAATCATCTCAGAGCTTCAGACTACAAAAGACTATAAATCCTTTTGAAACAGTTGAAATTCTTTCAGGTTAAATTGCTCTCCACAATGGCTATTCCAAAAAAAATATTCACCCCCAACCCTGTTTTCATGAGAATACTCTGTGTTCACCAGGATCTCTCTATGGCTCCTTTACACTTCACCCCCTTTTCCTCACAAACCTCTCCCTCCAGCCACCATTTCTGCAGCCAAAGAAGACTGAATGAACTCAGTCAAGAGTGCATCTTGAAAATCTGTTGTGGCAGTCAGTGTTGGATACTACACTGCAGTAGGCATGGCTACTAATTCATCTCCCCTCCCTCTAAAAAAGATTTGCAGCGTATGTGGGGTTTTTTTGTTTTTGTTTTTTGGAGGGATAGGTTGAAAATGGGTGGCCATTGGGAAAATTATGAAACCTATAATGAATAGAAATATCTCCATTGCTTTTCATTTAACAGCAATTCAAGTAAAAGAGTGCATTACATTGCTTTGCTTCAAATAAAATCATCCTGCCAGCCAAGCATCAGGAAATGAAACTGACCAGTCTAGGTTCAGTATCATGAGTAAAAAAGCCAATTACATTTCTGAAATTCTGTTTTAGTTTTAATAAGATGTTACTAATAGCACACAAGGACTCTTAAAATATTTCTTTCTTGACTATGTTCCTTTAATTATCCAGAGGTTAATATACAGAGAAAGAGAGAGTGGATTTCCGTCCTAAGGATCCATTTATGCATTCTTGACCACTTGGCTATTATGACAAAAGAGAACTACTGAATCAGACACACGCACAACAGGGAAGGAATCTCCAGGTTGCCAGAACAAAGCTAGTTTGGCTAGGTTGTTCAATGCCAAGGAAGGTCAGTCAGGGTATAATTGGGCATAATTAGCACTTCCATAGGCAGGAACATTCTTTACTTTCAAGTCACATGACACTTAACTAAACCCAAAGGAAATGAGAAATTCTTTCCTGCCTTAAAAATGAAAACATTTGCCAATTTGAACATGTCAACAAAAAGTTCCCACCAAGAACCATGAAGAACAAAAACACGGCTGCTCCTATTAAGTAAAGTTTCAGATAGTAAAATCTGATCCCTGTAGCCAACACTGAGAGAGAGAGAGCACACCAATACAATCCAGACATTTACCAACATCCAATTTTTAAAGGCGGCAACATTTCAGGTTCAGAGGGTCCGTCAAGCAGTGGACCAAATGATTCAAGGGACTGAGGCTGGGTTTTAGAGCCATTTACCAGTTCCATATGACCCTGTCCCAGCTTTTTTGTAACCAAAAGTTATGACCCCTTTTTGGTAACTCATATGAAATGAGGTGACATTGTGCATGAAGTGGGGAAAGAGGACTCAGGATATGTGTTCATGTCCCAGAACACTATAAACACCTCATTAGCACTGTGAGCAGAGAGGTTAAGTTTTGAATAGGCCAGGAATTCTCCAGTTTTTTCTAGTGTGGACATTGTAAATACAGGGATTTTCTTGCAGAAACTTCCTCTTCCATTTACAGAAGCACAGCATCCCTGTGGTAATTACAGCAATGACATATGTAGAAAAGGAATACCAGGCATGCATATTTAGCTTTCTTTAATTCAGTTTAGCAGCATGCCGCCTAGCTGTTCAACTATATAGTGATGAGTGCCACTATAAGACCACACTGCTCTCTGCAGACACCCACCAACCATCCCACAGATCAGTTTGGGAACCTCTGAATTAGGCCATTTGAGACTGAACTACTTTCTGAAGTCCTGCCAGAGGCCCCTCCAGGGCAGGGCTGTGGCACAACAGGAGGGCAGCGTGTGGGGGAAGCTTGTACTGCCAGTGCCCTTGCTGAACCGGTTCTGGGCTTAAAGAAAGGACTTTGGTCTTCACAACTGTCAAGGCAAGCAATTTCTACTCATTTCAATGATTTTCTTTTTTTTTTTTTTAAAAGACCCTGCAATTAAGGGTCACAGTTCTCATCACACAGAATCTCTCTGTTTCAGAGAGCCTGTCTTTTCTAGGGATTAGAAACTAATGAACACAAGATAAGTAATCACATAAGAAAGACAAAATCTTCACTGCAGTGCTACCCTTCTGTATCTCTTGCTCTGCTTCACAAGGGAGGGCCTCATCTACACTAGCAGTTTTAGGGCAATCTCCCATCCTTGCGGCAGCAGCACAGGAGAGGCACTGCCACTGACCTAGGCTACACACGCTAGTGGTAGTGGAAGTCTTCTCCAAAGTTGGCTGTGTAGACAAGGCCAAGGAGAAAAACAACCCTCTCCCTCCACTCGACCAATGGACGAGAACCACTAGATAAGGTAGTTTAACTCTTTCACAGCTGCCAGAACATGGAGCTACATACCTAGTAATCAAAGTTCTGATCTTAAACTATAAGCCCTTGATTCCCTACAGCAGTAGCGAGACTGGGAGTGCTGAGGCAACAGCAAGCACAGCTGTATGGGGGGAAAAGGAAGGGAAATTCCTTGTCTCTCTATAGCGATCCCTGCCTGGATGGTACTTCTAGTTGTGCCAACAGGCTCAGATGTGAACACTGCATCTCAAACTACATCTTTGTTGGGACCCTAGACCACAAGTGGGAAATTCTACTGCACCCCAAATGCAGTTTAGTTTCTCTGCCCCTCCTGCTCACGAAAGCAGCTCCTTAGAGGTTAACATGATTTGCAAGCTCCTGGTCAGGAGGGAAGGGGAAGGTGTGTACATCCTGTACATGAGCTCTGTCTCCTTCCCCAGGTCTGTGCTGAGCAGCCTGGGAGTCCACAGCCTCTGCTGGTGTTCAGCAAACAAGCAGGCTCCAGTTTTCAGTATATGGCTATTAGTCTGGAATATAATAGCTGGTTTCCAGCTACAGCACAGAAGGCTCTAACTTCCTGCAGCAGGATAGAGTCAAACAGCTCAGGAGGCTTTAGAAAGGGATTGGATGTCTGCGTGGTGAAACAACATCCAGACACATTAGCAAAGGCAAGGGTTACACAAAGCAAGCCACCCTCCTGCTTCAGGACATAAAACGATCAATGGCTGCGGTGAGAAAACAAACAGCGGTCCTTCCCCAAAGCACCACACAAGAGGTCAGCGTAGCCATGACTGGCCACTGTCAGAGAACAGATGGCTCATTGTTAATTTCTAGTTTTGCAACTCCTAAATTCTTACACTGTCTCAATCACCTTACAAAAGGAAACTCCAGGAGGACGATGGGTGGGATGAACTAGAGAGAAATCCTTCTGTTAGAAAAAGGAAAAAAACTTTATTGGTTTACATTTTGCAGAGGTAGTTATAGAAAGGGCCTTCAGTTAATCGGTTGAAGAAAACATAGGGACATGTAATGGTTGTGCTCATATGAAAGGGCATCAGCCATGAACATGCTAGCCTCCCTGTATAACAATATATAGAGATTTTCGGTGGGTCTGCAATCAGAACTCATTCCTTAGACTTTAGGGGTGTGGCCAGGGGAGAAGACTTCTTATCAACTGAGAGGAAGGTCATGGAAAGGAGAACTGCAGGTGACTCCCCAATTCCAAAAGCGGACAAGACATGTAAAAGCAGTGCTACACCTTGATAGGAGAGCAGATGCCCTTAGAATGTAAATGCTTGCCCACCAGGCATTCTGCAGAGCCGTATGGCAGACACTAGCCACGCTTGAGAGATGGCAAGAGTCAGTAGCCTGCTTTTGCCATGTGCCGTTCTCAGCTATTATCAGGTTCCAATCCCCAGTCAATGTTGTTTCTTCCCCCACCCCTCACACATAGTTTAACTTGTAATACTTTAGAGAAGATTAATTGGTTCTCAATAACAGTGAAGTCCAGAGATGCTTTAAGACCCTTTCCCCAACCCTGCAGCAGGTACAGCAGCACCAAGCGTGGATCACCTCTTCTTGAAGCCGTACTTCTTGCGCTCGTAAAAGAGATCTGTCTTGGAACTGCCCAGATTGACTATCTTAGGGCAGCCATCCCTCTGGAAACATGCAGAGAGAAAAGGACACGGTTAGAGCAGAACAAGCTCGAGTGGGGTATGAAGAGTGACCACTATTTTCCACCCCAAAAACAACCTCCTGGAAACACTCATGCAGGCACAATTCCCTTCTACTCCATTGGCTCCAGACATCAAAACTGAGGAAGTGGAGGGGAGGAGGGAAGCACTGCTACCATTAACTAGGACATTCTCTTCCTCAGGGGAGCATGGAGAACAGTTTGAATAACATAATCAGTTTAATGAAAGAGATGTACACAGGGCCGGCTTTAGGCACTGCGGGGCCCGATTCAAAAGAGCTGCCGCTGAAGACAGCGGCGGGTCTTCTGCGGTAGCTCAATTGGCTGCCAGTGCCTTCGGTGGCACAGGGTTCTTAGGGATGTTGCAGGGCCCTCTTAGGGGGAATCGGGTGAATCGCCCTAAAACCGTCCCTGTATGTACAAAGCCCCGAGACTGGATCCTTCTAAGCTGACTTATGACATGACTTATGGGGGCAAGGGGAACAACCGTTCCCCATCCTGAGTTAAGAGGAACCTATTTCCATTAGGTTTTAACACATATTCCTTGTGCCCTCAGTTCCTTCAGCTGAAGCAACTCCCAGATTCCCCACACTTTAGACACATCAGAACTTGATTCACTGTAAAGGTCACATGGCCATTTTGCAGGTGCAAGGATACTCATAACAAGCGTATTTTGGGAGGCCTCCACATCCCAGTCCTACCAGCTGGAGGGAAAGCCAGACGTAAGTCGAGCAGGTTAGGGAGAATAAATCAAGTATGCAGCTGTGAGTTATGGGAGATGGAAAAATGTAAATACAAATCAGAACATGAGCCAAAACCCTCCCTGATAATGGGAGATGGGACATGTGCATGTGCATGCCAGAGAATGTTGCCCATGGGTCACCCAGCCTGGCATCTGTGCACCTCTTGAGGGCAAAATGCTGCTGCTGGAGTTGGCAGCTGTGCTGTGCTGAGAAGCCCAGTGGGCATTGGCACATGTGTCCCTGGTTGTTGCGTAAGCTTGAGTGGATTAGACAAGAAAGCTTTTGGGCAGATGTCATCCACTGCAGAGACCGCACCCAAGCTGCAGCACCAAAACTTGCTGTTATGGGGGAGGAAGGAAGAGGTGGGAGGGGCAGGATAGCAGAGATAGAAGAGGGGGGAAAAAAATTGAAATAATTCTCTCCTCTCCCTTCCCACCACACCCACATATATACCTACACCAACAAGCCTCTAGCGCTTGTCTTGTGGTTTCACTTTGAACCTCCTAGGTGGGGCCCTTCCAAATCTTCCCTCCCACAACTTAGGGCATCTGTGATAAACCTGGCAGCTTCATTACAGGCATCTGTTCATTCCTCCACCCCCTCAAAAGAATTTGGCACATGCTCATACTTCTATCCTCAAGAAAGAAACCCTCACTGCAACCCAAAACTTGCCAGGATGACATGGCATGACCCTGGCCTGTAGTCCCAAATGGGGCATGTGTGGAACCAACGCCCCTCCACGAAACAGGAACCAGGCACCTTTGCCCCTTTACATGAAGGATGTTTCTTCCAGCCAGCTCATCCATTTTTTGCTTTCTGGCTTCACATTCTAATGGAAGTACGTTCCTCTTGACTCTGTCTGGGGCTGAATGTAGAGCATTTGGGAAAGTAAGATTAACTCATTTGACTAAACTAAGGGAGAGTTAAAGCTTCAGACACAGAGCTCTGTCTGCAGAAGCAGTACTGTGGTCCTGATCATTTGTGTTCATTTAAAAAATCCTCTCAAGACACTTTTCCACAGGAAATGGGTGTCCACCTTTTAATCACTGCATTCCGTCTCTTTAAGTTCCACCTGCTGTTTTATTTCATTCATTCACATCCTGCTCTAACTGCATATAGTGCTGCTGTACACGGTCATACTGCCATGTTTCACCTCAAAGGTGGCTGTGTTTCTGTGTGCAGAGATCACTCTCACACCACTGTCATTAAGCACTATGGGATCCTGCTACAGAAACATAAGGGAACAGGACCACTAGAAAGAGGGCACTTCTAGGTTGGAACATGTTTGCCAACAGTACATAACAGCCCACAGCAGTGAAAAACTGATATCCAAATAAAACGGGAAAGGGAGTTTTAGGTCTGTAGAGCGCAATTACCTGAGTTGGAATTTGGTCAGGTCACCAGAGCCATAACCCATATTTTTATGAAAACCCACATGGGATTTTAATGGCTACAAGTGGCCCATGACTTTTGTTTTTCATCTAACCCAGAGGAAAACACCAGCAGTACCGGATGTCCTGCAGCACCACACATACACAGGGCCATTGATTCAGTGTTGACTGAAATAGTCACATGCTTTTTGCAGCATTTGAGAATTTCTAAGCTAGTGACCTGACCCTGATAAAGTTTAGCTTGTGAGACCTAGTAATATAACATCTTACGTGGTAATGCTACAGGCAACGTGTGGATGAAGTGAATCACATACGTGCAGTTTGTAAAGTATTTTTCAGTCCTTTGGGATAAAGGCACGAGAGAAATATCACAGGGCTTATTTGTAGATCTCACAGCATTTTACGAAGGTGGCTAAGCACCACTATCCCCAGATGCATAAAAGAGAGGAAGAGAGGTGAAGTGACTTCCTCGTGGTAACATAGCAAGCTAGTGGCAGAGTTGGTACTAGAGCTCAGGTGTCCCAAGTCGCAGCTCCATGCTCATTCCACAAGACCACAGCTGCCTTTAAAGATAAGCATGACTGTTAAATAAACAGCACATCTGTTCAACAAGAGACAGAAAGACAACCTTGAGGCACTGCATCCAACTTACATCCTTCTCCTGGATGGTGCACTCCTTGCAGTAATAGGCATCAGAGACTCCTGGACCTCCGCAGATCACACAGCGCCCTTGGTACGACCCATAGTTACACTCATCACATATGCGCACAAGTGTGCAGGGTCGCACATATGAGTCACAGATCACGCATTTACCATCACCTACAAATAGAGAGCACAGTCCTCAGCTAAAGAGTTTCCTTCTCCACCATTCCCACAGAGAGGGGATTGCTCCCTATCCAACCAGGTCCCCCATACACTCTAAAATAGTGAGACTGAGCTGGGAAATCCTTCTCGCTGACGTATGACAGCCATTTTACTTCTCTGAAGAGAATGAGCAAGTAGAAGAGCCAGTATTTTACAAAACTTCATTTTCAAGTCTTTTTGCTTTGCAATCAGAATAGAGATGAGGGCCAGCACTCTGATCAGCCAGCATTTTACAAAACTCTTCATGACATCATCCCACCACGGTGTTGTTAAACTTTCTGAGGAAATTTAGCACTTGTAAGAAGCTGCTGAATTGACAGCACCAAACAGTCTTTTAACTACAGGACGGGTAAAACATGGGCAGCAGCAGTGCAAGCATCTCATGCACCACCATATAAACATGAGACTGGATACTACCTCCAAAGAATGAAAGGGGAGGTTCAGTCTTCATGATCCTTGACTTCTGAGAGGGCCAAAAAGAGGGCGGATTTGTGTAGACAGCCACAACAATTTCTGTGATGTGGAAACCTCACAAAGAATTGAGTGAAACCTAACAGCTCATTTCACATAGGCCATATAGCCATTAGATGCCAGTGACAGACTGTAATGTCCTGGACTATATCCAAATCAATGACCAAGAGCTGAAAGGTTCATATCCTATTACCAGTCCCCTTGAGTCATCTAATCCCTACTGCCACTAAGGATTCTTATCTCTGTAGTGATGAGGCTTCAACTACTTCCTGTGGAATCTATTCCACTGGCCATATACTCGTAAAATGCTTCCCTAACGTCAGACTAAGGGCTTGGCTACACTTGCTGATGTAGAGCGCTGGGAATTAAATCAACCTTCAGAGACCGAGGCAGGGAAAACGCTGCTGTGTGTTTACACTGTCAGCTGCAAGCACACTGGCACAGCCACATTAGCAGCTCTTGCAACGCCACAAAGAGCAGTGCATTCTGGTAGCTATCCCAGTGTACAAATGGCTGCAATGTGCTTTTCAAATTGGGGGGCTGAAGTGTGACAGGGAGTGAGTTGTGTGTATGTGGGGAGAGAGACAGTGTGTTTTGGGGGGCAGAGATTGTGTCAGCGTGCTGTCTTGTGAGTGTGTGTGAGAGAGAGAGAGGTGGGGGCAAGGAGAGATGGGGGAGGTCTGCTGCTGTCTGAACTTACAACAGCAGCATTCCACAGTAATGGTTTGCTTTGTCCCAGTGCAGATAAGCGTGCCGGCTGTCAGAAACGCAGCTTTGAAAGGGGATATCTGCATGCCTGCAGCCAAGTTCAAAACAATGAGAAGAGTGGCCACTTGATTTCAGGGGATTATGAGACGTTTCCGGAGGCCAATCACAGTGCATTAATGCAACACGTCGGCGTTTCAGCCAGGGTGCAGCAAGCTTTATGCTTCTTATGGAGGTGGATTACCAGGAGCGCTCCAGCTGCAGAGTCCAGGCGCTCTAAGTGCCTTGCCAGTGTGGACACCTCAGGAGTTAAAGCGCATTAAAGCAGCCCCGGGTGCCCTAACTTGCAAGTGTAGCCATGCCCTAAATTTCTCCCTCCTTTGCTTCTTTTCCCACTATTTTCTGAGACACAAGCTAACACTCTTATTTCATTTATACTGTGCCCATGAAAGGACTGATCATACCCTCTCTTTCTCCCAAGTCTCCTCTTTTATAGTAGGAGAAGAATGTATTTAGTTATGTCTCTCTTCACATGATCTAGCTTCAGATAATTTTTGCTGTGTATTTCCCACACTCAGGATTATGACTTGAGCCTTTATCAAATTGTGCAACAGGCATTTTTGGAAAATGGATTTTTTCTTTTTTAAGATTACCAAGTTATCTTTTTGCAATACAAATGGATCATCATGAACTGATCAGTACAACCCCAGTTCCTTAAACTCTGGCCATAAACCTGTTTTTTAATTCACAGGTAGGACCCTCTCCCTCTATCTTTTCCATGACACATACCGTAATCCTCTGTGCTTGTATGGCATCTTCCATGTAAGCCTCTCAAAGTGCTTTCCACATATTCATCAATTTAACCTCACAACACCCATGTGGGTTTTCCCATTTCAAAGTGATTTCTCCAAGCTTACACAAAAAATCAGTGGCACAGCTGGAAACAAAATCCAGGCTAAATCTCAGTTGTGTATTCTAACCATATAACAATGCTCTCACAAAACACCGCAAGCAGATGTTATACTTACATTTTTCACACAGTCTTCCAATAGCTGCAATAAGTAAAGCAGAAAAAAGAAAAATTATTTTTGACAAAACAGGGACAATTCAAATAAAACTTTTGTTTTAAATAGGTGAACTGCAATTTAAAAGTGAATTAATGTTTTTTAAAAAATGTGTTTAAAATCTAAACTTATTTAACTTATTTAAAGCTCAACAGCAGCCTTAACATAGCAAATACACACATTTTAATAGTAAACAGTAAGCATCCTTCTAGACATACATGTGCCAAGAACAGAGTGTAGAGTTCAATGTTTCCCATGTATCAGAGGGGTAGCCGTGTTAGTCTGGATCTGTAAAAGCAGCAAAGTATCCTGTGGCACCTTATAGACTAACAGATGTTTTGGAGCATGAGCTTTCGTGGGTGAATACCCACTTCGTTAGATGCATGTGCACATGCATCTGATGAGATGGGTATTCACCCACGAAAGCTCATGCTCCAAAAACCTCTGTTAGTCTATAAGGTGCCACAGGATACTGTAATGTTTCCCATGCGGCATTCAATGGCACTATTCATACTTCCAGCACAGCGCAGCTTTCACTACACTGCTTCAGGTATTAGCAACAGCAGGGAAATAACAGAGCCCTGTACACAGGCCATGGCAGAAATTTTCCATTGCATTAATGGGAGCTGGATGAGGTTTTCAGAAATGAAATTATTTTCAAATATTTTGTTTTT